>NC_052050.1:66378339-66687506 GCF_903992535.2 Arvicola amphibius | reverse complement strand
ATGGAGACAGGGGTATGAGGCAGTGAAGTAGAGAAGGAAGGCCTCAGGAGCAAAGAAACGACTGCAGAAAAAAAGAACTGTAGGTGCATCGGTCCCCACAAGTGAAAGGGGGGCTGCTAGTCTCAGTAATTCATGCAAGTTAAGTCAATGCGTCCTTCCAAATGAGAGAGATCTCGTCGCTAAAGTTCACTCTGTCAGCATTCCCTGCTCTGAAGCCTGCTACTTGCCAGCTACAGCCTTGCCTCTGGTTTTCTAAGGATTGGGCTTTGCGTGGCAGGCTCTGGAGCCTGTGAGGCCTGCACACTTGTGCTTACCTTTGTGTGCCATTAAAGCCCTGGCCAGGTCCCACAGAACTCTCGTGGTCCAGCGCAGCTCACCAGGCAGGGGCGGGGGAGGGCAGTTGTCTTCTCTGGTGGCTATCTCCTGATCCTAGCCTCTGGTCTCTGAGTTGCTCCAGCTACAATCTGTGCAGGCCCTATTCAGCCTCCGATTATGTTTCCAGAGCCTGGACCCCTCTCTCTAGCTCCTGAGGCAATTTGTAACTGGCCAGCAGGAGCAGAGTTGGGGCTGATACCAGAGACTTGGCTCCTCTTGTGGAGAAACTTCTATCCTGCCTTATTTCTGTTTTCTTTAGCTCCCTTTCCTATATGAATGGTGCTATTGTGGGTTTATCTAGTTTTCATCTATGCACACACATGCTGCTGCTAATCCGCCGCCTTACCCAGGAAGTTCTGCAATTTCTTTTTAAACATTTAACAATTGGCTCCAGGAGCCAGTGTGAGCTGGTCTCAGGTTCATCACTGACTTTGAATCTCGGTGGACTAGTTATGGGAGAAGCATGGCTGGACAGGGCAGTAGGTAGCAGATCGCAGAGGAAGGTGGGATTGATGACAAGCTATGGCTTGTCATAGGGACAAGGAATGGGGCACAGAGGTTGTCTCAGATAGGATGAAAATAGGACCAGACCCCCCCCCCCCAAAAAAATCTGTGAGTGAAGGCAAGTAGGTAGAAATGGATACTCAGAACTGAGAAATCTGGTCTAATTCCAAATTAACGGGACATCTTTCCCACAATGCCTAGGCTTACCCTAAGACTAGGGACATATCTCCCTCTAGTGGTCATTTAAAGAACTGCAGCAATGTCTCATTTCTCTGCCCTGTGAGCACCCCAAGGTCTTCTGGGTGAGTCTGTCTGGAGAGGGGGCGGCACAGGGAGAGATTTATTTCTTTGGAAATTTAAAAGTGTATTGGAAGGAGGGATGTAGAAGAATACATTTCTGAGCTAGTATCTGGTAAATTGCCCACATCTTCCTACGTCTTCAATCAACTGGGGGTGTTTCTCACTTGGAACGTAAAGAGATAAAGATAGAAAAGAAAAATAAAAGGAATAAGCCCCCAGGGTCTGATGTCAGTGCCTAAAACTGCCTTTATGGGACTCTTGAGGAACTGGGGAGACTACTACTTCTCAGCAAGGTGACGAGGAAGATGGCTCATCTGGCCTCTTGTGGTCCCCCACCCCTCCTCCACCGGGTCCTAGACTTGAGGACTCACCAGGTAGGGTTCAGGAAGCCAGACATAGAAGAAGCACACAGGATCAGAGAATCAGGCGGTAACTGAACCCCACTTTAGTGCCGTCTGGGTCTCCACCATTCAGGCTGCCCCTCTTGTGGGTCCCTGTCTGCCCTTCGCTTTCAGAGAAGAGTGTCCTTCATGAGGCATCTTGGACAATCCAGAGTAGCAGTGGTGGTCCTACAAATGTTTGAGGTGAGGCCGTGGGGTGTCTGGAACTCCCATGAGGTTGATATGCATGGAGAAACCCAAGAGGTGAAGGTGGGTCCCTTAGGATACAGACTGTGGACAAATCCATGAAGACCCCAAAGATTTGGGATTAGTGGTCAAAGACTCATTTTGAAAGCACAGTCTGGCTCAACAGGCTATGTGTTCCAGGGTGAGTTTGAAGTCAGGCACAGTATAGGGAGACTACATCAGTCAAGAGAAGCCGGAAGCCCAGGAAGGCATGGAAACTTCTAGAAGGAGTAAGATTTCTGGGTCTGAGTAGCCTGCATCCTCAGAGGGTTCTGTCATGTGTGGACCTGGAGTTCAACTAAGGGAGAAGTTGCGGGTACTGCTGCAGTTTTAAGCGTGACCACTAGGGGAGACAGTTCATGTGATTTCAGTCTTCAGCAGCACGCCCTTCAGTATTCCCGTAAGACAGAGATCACACACTCTAGTTTAGAATGAGGAATGTACTAAAGAGTACAGGGGAAGTGCGCAAACTAAGGTCTGGCACATGTTGCATGCTGCGTGGCTGCTTGTGATGTTGGAGTTGAGGTCGGTCCTCTGCAGGGGATGGGAGGAGTTCAGATGGGCAGCCTCTACCCTACACCCAAAGAGCATGGCCCACAAGTCTCATCTAGGACTGGCACAGAGATGAAGCCACACTAAGACATTGGACAAAGCCATTTTTTCAAAGCTCTTTATTTCCACAAGTGTTCAAAAACTGGTTTAAAACACAAGGAACAAATGAAATCCCCTCAGTCTCCCTTGGAATTATTTTTTTCTCTTTCAAAACGTGGAGAAACCACTCCTCAGCTGTAACAGATATACTTCACATTGCAGAAGGTAATAAATAAATAATAAATAAATACATAAATACATAAATAAATAGCCTCGGTGAAGTAAAATGGGAACATAATTTAGAAAATAAATAAATTGATAATATATGTGATGCCAAAGGGAAAAATGAAATCCTCCTCCTTGGTGTGGGCTCTGAGGGACATTCCAACACTTCTGCTGCTTTTTTTATTTCATGGTCACAGGGCAAGACGTGACCGGGTCAGAGGTTGGATGAGGTGTTGTAGGGATTGGCGTTGGCAGCAGACCGTTCAGTTGGCTCACAAAGTACCTCAGTTTCTTCTTAAAGTCTTTATCGTTTGTAAGGAAGATGCCGGGCATCTGTGAAGAACCGGAGGAGATGGTAGGCGTTAGAGGTGAGCAGGCTGCTGAGGGCCATAGCAAGCTAAGTCTGGATGTGGGTAAAGGCACTATCTGCAGGGTATGTCGAGGGAAGGACAGCTTACCTCAGAGGTGCCCTCAGCCTCGGGCAGACAACGTCCAAGTATCTGTGGAGAGTATCAAGACACAGTCAGATCCCTCGAAAAAGGAGCAGGCCCTACATCCCTGCCCACTAAATGCTGAGAAGAGGGGAGGGAGACAGGGATCCCCTAAACAGCAGTTTCACATACCTTAAGTTTGGTCTCAATTTTGTCTATTTTTGATGTATTTCCCATTCTCAGGAATTCGCACAGGTTTGCTCTCCGCAAGGTGTTATTCTGAGAAGGCAAAGAATCCTCTGTGTAGAAGCTGGGGAGGTGAGAGCTTGGGAGGTGAGAGCTGAGGGGATGAGAGCTGAGGGGGTGAGAACTGGGGAGCTGAGCCTGCTGTTAGAGGGTTTTTGTACAGCCTTATTCCTGGTCCCTTCTTTACCCTGGGCTTAAAAGCAAGTATATATCCCGGGCAAAGGCCTGCCTCTCCCAAGTACCAAGTCTTAACCCCTGGCTGTCTGTGGGCTGTGTGAAGGGCTGGGCAGATCTGTCAGTACTTGAGGAAAACACACCACCCCAGACAAGACCTGAAAAAGGCAGAGAGTTGACCAAGGGAAATACTTTATGCCCAATAATGCCAGATACCAAGGTTAATGCGTCAACTTAAATAAGAATTTCTAGAGACTTAAAAAACAATCCTATGGACCCTATCACGCCCCCAAGGATGGGGACATGTAGACATCTAACAAACTTGGAAAGGACTTCATGTTAGGTCCAAGCCAACAGAAAGAGACACAACCGTTGCATCTGGCTGAAACTAGGACAGTAATGTCTGGGGCTGGTGGAACTCGGTTTTTAAGGAGGAAAACCAGCAAAGGATGAAGCCACAGGGCACAGCCCATTGGCCAGTTCATTGATTCCCCACGGAAAATGGAGCCAGAGGCCTGTTGTAGGGTTCACCCACAGCTGTCTTTTCATTGTATATGCTAAAATATAACTTTTGTTACTACAGCCAAGGCTGTGTGTACTGACCCCAGCTAAGTGTAAGGCCTAGAGTCATTTGATGTTTCTCTTAACAACCCCACTGAGACAGATACAAAAACTGAAGCAGAGCAGGGTAGAGGGACATGGCTGAAGTCCCCCAGGCAGGAGATAAAGGGGACCCAAGTATGCCCCAAAGCAGGGCCAAGCTCTTACCTTCAGTTGTGCTCTGACATCATCTTCAATGAGATCAGATTCCTGTGAGGACACAGAAAGAACCATGAAGCTTCTTGGCCTGAGGCACCCACTGGAGCCAGCCTACTATTGGAGCCAGCCTGAGGTGGCACCTATTGGAGCCAGCCTGAGGTGGCACCTGTTGGAGCCAGCCTGAGGTGGCACCTGTTGGAGCCAGCCTGAGGTGGCACCTGTTGGAGCCAGCCTGCACCTGGCCAACCTCACCCAGATACTCACTTCGATGGAACTAAGAATCTCCTTGACAATAATGTTGCAGTTCAACTTGCTGGCTTTGCCTGAGGCTGAAACTGAAGGCGGCACTGGAGTCTGGAGTCCCTGGTGGAGCAGCATCAGGAACAGAAACAACAAGGAGAAGAGACTGGTGTTGGAGCTCACAAGAGCCATTGTGTCCCGTTCTGGTCCTTTGAGGAGTTCTGAAGAAGCCACAGTGGCCTCCACCTTATATGTGCTTACAACTCGTAGGGGCAGAGGGGGGAGGGGACAGGCATCGGAAGGAGCTTTATCTGACACGGAACCTCCATAGCAAACCACAGGCTTATTCATCACTTTCTAGTACTCGAGATCATCGACATGGGAAGCAAGACAGCTTGCTTATTCAAAGGCCATCTTCTTCCTTTGTCACAGAGATGGGCAGAGTGGAAAAGCGAGGTGAGAGTGAGTAGCTTGGCTCTGAGCCAGCTCTTGCCTCCTGTGCAGTGGGACCTTATCCTACCATCCCTTCTACAAACCTGGTCCTTACTGTACACCCTACCTGGTGGAGGTGGCCACCAGAGTCACTGCAGCAGACTTGAGCTGGGTGGGCATTCTGACGCACAGTCAAGCATCCGTGTGCGGGCTAGTCCCCTGGCAGGTGGTAGCTGGAGCTAGGTATGTCTTTAGGCAGCTTCCTCCTTGACCCTTATTCCCGGCAGGTGGTAGATGGAGCTAGCCCACTCTTTCGTTGATCTAATGTCAGTACAGGGCAGTAGGACATTGTGCTGAGGCCCGCGTCTAGAGGACAAAGTCCTTGATGGAGATATGGCTGCAAGTGCTGGGATATCCCTCAGATGGTGCAGATGGAAGGCTTGGGGACTTTAAGGATGAAGGTGGCCTTAGAGAACGGTGTCCCTGGGAACTGGAGGAAGCACTCTAGTGGAAGGTTTAGCAGGTGGCATTGGCAAGTCGGAGTGGAGAGGGCAAGTGGAAAGAGGAGAACAACTCCCTGAAGAAAAACTATACTGAGGAGTTTGTATCCCTGTATGCCCTGGAGCATGCATGTGGGGTGCTGGCCTGCAAAGGTGGGAAGGGAACAGGGACAGTTATGGGGGAGTCCACAAAGGACCCGAGAAGCCACATCAAGAGAGAAAATGGGAAAGTCAGGAGGGTGGAGAGCGAGGGGACAGTCCCCAAAGGATGAGGAGATTCCCTTGCCCATGGGGCATGTCAGCAGGCAATGCCACATGGGGAGCTGGGAGCTTTGCTCAAAGATGTGTGCAATGGGGCTGGGGGAAAATGCTTCTTCAAGATGATTGGGCTGGGCTGCAGGGAAGCAGGTGGAGGACCCGGGCTCTGGGTTGGGATGTGGTACGATGCGATCAGCAAGAGATGAAGACTAGCACGTTGTGCTGAGGCAGTGGAAATTGAGTGCATCTGTCTTCAGAGCAGGACCAAATATGGTGAAAGACAAAGGGGAGGGAGGCAAAGACCTGGATTGAAGGGAAGAGTGTCCACAGACCACGTACTCCCAGCCCGACGGAGCAGACCTTGTGCCAGGAGACTTGACTCCTAGATCTAGATCAGAGGATGCTCTGTAACCAAGGGAATCTCACTAGGCAACACACAGGAGACTTAGGACCAGTCTAGATGCCCAGGAGGCATTACCCAACCAAACAACTTGTGTTAAGCAGTTGCCGTGTGCAGGCACCATAGATAAAACAGACCCTGGCCTTGAGAGAAAGGTGGCCTTCCCGCCCTGTTCCTCTCTCAGTGGTATCAGGCCTGCAATGTCAGCATTGTACTCTCGGCTTTCAGAACCAGAGATTTTTGATTTTGATAAGACCCTCAATGATATTTGAGGAGCTCTAATTGAAATCTGTCAGTGGCTTTAACTTGGGCAAGGTCTCCAGTGCCCCAGGGACTGGGGTTTGTTTCCTGAGCTCTCCACTATTGCTTGCTGTTACTTTTGGCATGAGCATTTTGGGGACCAGAGCATATACAGTGTGGTTCCTCATTGAGGAAAATCTCTATTTTCATGTAAGTGAGATGTTTTGAGAGAATTCAAAATTGTAATTTTTTGTTGGGTTTTTGTTTGGTTGGTTTGGTTTGGTTTTGGTTTTTCAAGACAGAGTTTCTCTGTGTAGCCCTGGCTGTCCTGGAACTCACTCTGTAGACCAGGCTGGCCTTGAACTCATAGAGATCCGCCTGCCTTTGCTCCCTTGAGTGGTGGGATTAAAGGCGTGCACCACCACTGCCCGGCTCCAAAACAATGAGTTTTAAAGCTATGGTGACAAAACATTCTTATATATGTTCTTTGCCTCCTTAAAACACCTGGTTTTGTGTTGTAGCAATGAAAAACCGCCAGCAGCACTGTTAGATGCGTAGAGACAACAGGAGGGAGTAGGGCATAAGCAAGGCTTTTGACCTAAGTTTATGAAAATGCCATAATGAGACCTTCCCTTTTGTCAGGGACAGGAGGGTTACAGGGCTTGCTGGCTGCCAGCCTCGCCCCAGGTATAGGGGAAGACACTCACTTAGGGTGAAGGATAACAGAGCAGGGCACCAGAGGGCCTCCTCTAGCAACATGTATGTGCACTGGCACGTGTACCCTCTACACACATGTACACAGTTACACAGGTGCACATACGCATACACACAGGTACACACACAGCCATGTATACACACATATGCATATACCACACATGTGCGCATACACACCATGCATGTACATACATGCCTACACACACACATACATATATATACATATACATACATGTACATGTCTACCACACACACAAAAGATATCTTTTTTATTTTTGAGGAAAAGAGGGAAAGGAAAGAACATTGGCACTGGTAGGGTTTGGTTCTTGCTGGAAATACGATACCAAACTGCGAACGGCGGCATTATCTGTCGTTCCAGCTGCTCAGAGGCAAAGGTGGGATGATCTTCTGAGCACAGGCATTTAAAGCCATTTGGGCAAAGTGACAAGAAGTTATCTCATATACTAATGACAATGCTTTTAATCAATAAGAGGAATCATAAAGTTTATTGAAAGGGAATTGGTGCTTCGCATTAGTAGCATTGAAACCTGTTGGTGACCAGCAAGGGAACAGTGCAGCGAAGTGTCCCCGGAAGCTTTGTCTAGTTTAAGATAGGTGAATCGTTGAGAAGCAGCCAGAGAAGGGGTTGGGGGAGAGGTTGGACTCGTTTCTGACAGAGATGGAGAGATCGAGATGGCGCTCAGGGCTGTCACAGCTGAGTCTACTGAGCGGCCCTTAGGACGTGCCAAGAGCCAAGCCCTTGTGGTTAATTTCTTTAATCTTCACAATGGGCCTATCAGGCCATGCTATTATTATTTCCATTTTGCAGATGAGGAAACTGAGGTTTAGAGAGACTGGGGTCAAGATACTAAGAGGTGACATCACCAGGACCAAATGTGAATAGGTCAGATTGACCCCAGAGGCCATGTCCCCTCTAAAGCACAGAAAGGGACAGGCGTAGGCGATAATGCATGCGGCATGGCTGAAGGGGCCAAGAGGATGAGGAGAACGTGTCTTGTTGGAATTCTGATGAGAAAGTCTTGGCGCTTCTAGAAGCAGCTGTAGTGTAGCATTGGGTCGAAGCCGGTAGCCTTGGGCTGAGGAATGAGCAAGGGCGGGAAAGACAGCAGAAGACTCTTCAAATCTGTCCTTTTGAAAGTTCGTTCTCACTTTCTAAATTCGCTTTGTATGTGTGGTATTCGCCTGCATGTGTGTATGTGTGTGCCACGTGCCTTCTCAGTACCTGCAGAAATCAGAAGAGGGTGTCAGTGACCCTGGAACTGGAATTACAGACAGCTGTGAGCCACCATGTGGGTGCAGAGACTTGAAACCTGGTCCTCTGCAGGAGCAACAAGTGATCTTAGCAGCTGAGCCATCTCTACAGCCCTCCAATTGGTATTTTGAAGAGGAGACGCATGGGGGCCACCAGCAGAGTCAGACAGTCAGAGAAGGGCCTTTCCAGACAGGGACAAACCGACTGGTGGTGTACAAGACATGCCTGTTCACCTGTGTGGCAGGTGAACACAACATGCCTGATGGACCTTACACAGGAAGGTCCCCTCACCAGAGTTCACACCACCCTGTAGACAGGGATCTTAGCACAAGGCTGCCTGTGAGGGTCCCATCTGTCTGGTGGGGAAGGTGCAGTGTGTTGGGATCCCAGGTTTGGTGTGAAGAGAGGGAACGTGGGCTCTGTGCCTTCCGTGAGACAGATTAGACCCTGAGAGAGATGGGTCAGAGGTGAGAGGGACAGTAGGGTTGAGTCACTTGAGTTTGGTTTCTGGGGGTGACCTTGAGGGGTTTTGACAGCCAAGTGTCAGGGAGTAAGTTTGTTGGGAAGATCCATGCATCTGATGGTCAGAGAATAAAACACTCCTAAGGCAAGGTGATGGGCCCAAGAGAATAGGCCGCAAAAGCTTCAAGTGAGTAAAAGGCATTCTCAAAGGAGGCAGATGCGGTTCAGACAGCACCCAAGGGAGATCCTTTATGTGCAGCCTGATACCTGCTGCTTCCCAAGGAACCAGGGCCAATGAAAAACCCCATTCCCATAAAGTCAGTGTGATTATCGGGGGGCCTACCCAGCTACCCCCATTGCAGGTAACTAGGTACCTGTCACCTCTATGATGTCATTTTAGCAAGAAACTGAACCCATTCCTCCCTGGGAGTCTCCTTTGAGCTCTTACTCAGTCTACAGGAATAGGTTTGGTAAAATCACAGAAACCCACTTCCGCCCTTCCCCGTGGGCCTTGGTGGTGTCTAACCCCCTGGAAGATAGTGATTCCACCCCTGACACTTGCGTCAGCCCAACCCAGGGAAACCTCTTCCACAGGCGGCTGATGACTATCTCCAAGGCAAGTTTCACGTGCTGTGCTTTCAACTAAGGTTGCCTAAGAGAGGCCTTGGCTAGAATAAGACCAGCAACGTGGTACAGAGGCCCTAGAGGTTTCGTGGTCTCTAGGCCTCATTTGAATTATCTTTTCTGGCCTCACTAGGTCCATTGTGTGACAAGGGGTCAGGAGTCTCTCACCCTAGGGGCCCATTGTGACTAGAGAGTCACACCTGCTTCTTGTCATCACCCGCCCCCGTAGCCCAGTGGAATTTTCTGAGGTATCCACCACTGGCAGGGACTCGGGCCTCAAACACTATGACAAGCTCCCCCTGCTACTCTCCCCATGGCATCACATGACAGATATTGTCTACCCATGACCTCAGTTGGGCTTCCGCTGGCAGCCCTGACCACACAGCCTGGTTTTGTCTCTACAGCAGGCAGCTTGGGGTAGTGGTATCATCAGGTATCTTGTGCCCAGTTGAACGAGAGGCTCAGGAGAAGGCCCATTGGGCGGTCCAGACAGGAAGGCCTGGACTGCTGCCCCACAAGGTTCTGCAGTCCTTCCTCAGGGGCTTCATCTGTCTTCCCTCAACTTCCCATCCCATGCTACAGAGACATGGGCTTCCCATGCCCTGGGATGATCCTAGTTCTTGTCCACTAGTCCCCATTCTGATAGTAAAGATAGGTACAGACTCTTTCCTTGGGATAATGCACTTGGACAACTTGACTTATACCTGGGCCAAGGCAGTTAGGTTCTTGCTCTTGTCCTACAGAAAGTGGAGTCCAAGAACAAATGCTTCTCTGGTAGGAAAGCTCAGAATTCCAATACTGGGGCTCACTGCCTTCCTGCTGGCCACTGTCATCATGTCTCAGCATGGAGCAGACTAACAGCGAGCCCTGACTGTTGAGAAGCCTGGCAGAAGGAACCACTAACCCCTGAAGGACAGTCTGGAGCAAGGTAGAGGAAGTGCTCCCAAGCAGAGATGGTTAGGGCTGCAGGTGTTTCTAATATTTGGGTAACTAGGAGAGGCCACCTTGTTCCTATTTTCCCAGTGCCTGATGAATCTGTCACCCTCTTGATAGTGCCTGTCATTCTCTTATTGCCTATCTGTGGTATGAACATTTGGGACACACATTCTTACTGTGTTTGTCATATTTATCTTGGACAAAACCAAGAGCCAAGGAAGGAGCAGATATGTAGAGTCCTCAGATCCATGATCTCCAGTCTCAAAGGGTGAAAAATTTGAGACTTACGTGCTAATAACTCATTATTTCAGGCTTTCAGCAAATGCTCATCCAGGATGGTGAGCCTTCAGATAAATGGTGGCTCAGTAGCTGTGTAGAAGACATTGCTAGGCAAACTTCCATCTTCCTCTCAGACAGAGACAGAAGGAACAGCTTGCCAGTCAGAATTCCTTTCAAGACGGCAGGACCAAAACATGACTGAGCCTGGACAAAGACAGTCCTGTGTGAGTGTAGAGCCGGGCTGCCCTTCACCCATGCCCACTCTCCCGGCAGATAGCCAGTTTTCCCTTTCCTTGGTGAGCTGAGAGGAAACCTCTGCAAATGCCTTTTCAAATTTCACCCACGGAGAGGCGGTTTCACTCTTACAAACTTTCCATCCCCTTCCTTGATGTTCACTGAGCCATAGATGCAGGAGCTGTGATGTAAATGTATCCTTTGGGGACCAAGATGCCCATAATCTTGCTGCCTTGTGTCCAGTTGTGGGTTTCTATAGCGACCTCCGTTTACTGTACAGAGAAATTTCTTTGATGAGGGTTGATAGTTACACTTCTGTGTAAGTTTAAGGATAAGATTTAGAATATAGTAAGGAAATATGCTTGTCTAGCAAAGTGACAATAATAGATTATTTTCTAAGGTTCAAAATCTCACTTAGCCCTGGGAAACTGACTAGGTTTCTAGTGGCTGCATAAACAAGACTGGAACGATTGGAATACCAATGAACGTGCTAATATGAAAGAGGGGAAATTTGTGGGGTCCCACCACTAGACAAGGAACTATAGGCAACTAATGACTTCTAGGAGAAGAATTAGCCTCTTCCAGGGCCCCTTTTTTGTTAGCAGGCTGTATTTATATGTATTGCTACATACACATATATGTTTGTAACAATAATAATCAAGGAAAAGGATATCAGCTTGAGGGGAAAACATGAGGCTAGAAGGAGGAAAGGAAGGGAAAAAGTGATGTAATTCTATTTCAACATAACAATAATAATAATAACAATAATAATAATAATAATAAATTTTACCAAAGGTAAGTTTCAGAAAATGATGCACATATCAATGGACTTGTCATAAAGATCACATACCAAGAAAAGACATTAACTAGTTCTTCTGGATCTTTTCCTCAAGCTTCTCCATCGCCCCATCCCCTACACCCCCATACTAGGCTTACAGGGGAAGATGTGAGCAGGACCCGACCCCACCCCCACCCCAAGATCCCTATGTGGTACTTCTTGTCATGTGTTTGGACTTGGTTACATTTGGATCAGTGATGCAATGTGAACACCTCGGATATGCTGCCAGCTGGGCTGGGATGCCCAGTGCCCTGGACTCAGCATGGCACCTGCCCTTCCTCCTTCTTCACACCTCACCTGATTTTCTAGTGTTCCCACATACTCAAGGAAATGGGGTCTCTCTCTGAAAATGCTGTATATCTCCCAAAGTCTTGCTAAAGCCCTGAACAACTCTCCTAGGACTTGGTCCTCTGAGGTCCCATGGCTTAGAGTCAGGTATAGAACGTGGGTCTAGTCTTCCTCCTTGCTGTTCCTGGAGCAAAGTCCCTGGGACACATATGCCTGTGGTTGAACCCCTGGCTTCAGAGCTGAGGCCTCAAGTACAGTCTTAGTGTTTGTAGCACTTCGTTTATTGCTGGCCCCCATGGTGCCCATATTTGCTTTAGCGATGGAGCCCACTGGAGAGTCTCTGAAGTCTTAGAGAAAGCCCACAACCATTTTAATTTGCATTGCAGATATCAGAACTATACCTTTCCAAGTTTGGTAAGGAGTAATTTGGTCTTCAGTGTTTTCTTCCCAGAAGTTGTCTCTCCTTGACTCAGCCAAGGTCATGCTTTCTGCTCCATGGTTAATATCTTTGATTCCATGGCTTTGATTCCTTCTGGGACTTCCTCTTCCAGTATTTCCTGGCATTTCTGTCTTGTCCCCTCAATGGGTTCACCTAGGTCCCATCCCCAGCTCTATTATCACCATCAGCCCCGCCGTGCCTTATGCCTCTCTGCATGTCCACACCTGCCTCCTGGTGCCCCTCTGCTCCACTTCTCATGCTCCCTTCAGTCACCCTGTATTGTGACCCAAGGCTCCCCACCCAAATTCCTATCACAGCTCTCAGGTCCTGCCTCGCTCAGCCATCCTGGCAGCCTTTCTAGATACTTAGGCTCTGTTCTTTCCCTGCCAGTGACTTATAGTTCATCCATCAGGATCAGGCCACGCCTCAAGAGCTTAGCCGAGTCTTTCTTCCTATGAGCATCCCACTGAGGACTCATATCCCATAGAGCAGATTGTGGTCTAGGGAACAATTAATCCTGTTTATTGTGTAATCTTGCTCCCCGAACTCCCTTAGTTCCAATGAAGAGTTTGATCATTTTTCTAGCTCTGAGAGCCAGAGCGTGGAGCCACACCTCTAATTCCTAGGAGCTTGCATCACGAAGCGGGAACTGTGATCCCATTTTGTTTTTCATGTTCAGAAACTGTCCCGTGAGACTTCATATAAAACAGCTTTAAAGGACAGGCACTGGGTGAGGTCCATGATGTCTCCTTTCAAAGTTGCTGTCACCCAGAGGCCACCTGCTAATGCTAACCTAGCCCCTCAAGATTAGAGGAGAATTTAACAGGATACCGAGTGAGACCTGATCTATTGTTCCAGGAGACACAAAAGGCAGCCAGCTGTTAGCTGGTGTTTAGTGTTCCCCACACCGTGGGGAAGCCAGGGATGGCAGGTAGTAGCATCTTTTTTTCAGCCAGTAAAGAGGATTTTAGTACCCAATCTAAAAATAATAAATATTAAGGTGATGGATATGCTAGTTGCCCTGATTTGAAACATAATACATTGTGTGTGTAGAAACATCACGTTGTACCCTGATATGTATGTATAAGATGTCAATTTAATAGGAGGCCATCAAGATGGAAGATCCTAGATCCCCACCCCCATCTTCTCAGAAAAAGCCCTTCTTTCAGACCCCCCCCCCATCTGTCAAGAAGACTCTGCTCAAGAAGTTGTCAGAAATCTCCACCTTTACAGGGTCTGAATCTACCCACAGGGAGGACTCCTGCTTAGCTCAGACCTGCTAATCTAGCTTGGGCATTTTTAGGGTCAGGAGTGACGTCCACTCATGACCTTTGGGTTCTAGTGCACATGGTTGGTGATTGTGAGCTGCAGCAGCTCGGAATGCCTGGTGAACAGCCAGGAGCCTGAATGCTTCAGCGCCGGGGCTGGGCACCCTATAGTCAGCTGTCTGCACTTTGACCCATTGTGAGTTTCTGTGATTACCCCTCTCTGCTGCAGCACAAAGCTGCCATGATGAGGGGTGAGAGCTACACCTAGCATGCTGGGCAGGAGCACAGGATCAACTTTCAGTTTTACAAAATGAGGACCATTCCAGGTGAACCAGAGTGAGCTGGTCACCATCAGGGGAAGTCAAGTTGACCTCTTAGATGGCTCTCCTAAAGTTTGCAGGAGTTCAGAGTAAAACATCTTCCTAACTGCCCTGCGCTAAGGTGGCCCCAGCACTGCCTTGTGTGCTGGGTCTCACAGGCTTACAATGGGCCTTTTCAGCAACGAGGACTCCTTCAACCTGAACTACTGAGTCACATTCAGTACATCGAGCCCTCTCATGAGGTTGGGGCAAGGTTCCAGCTGTTTTTAAGAGTCCCTGGCCGTCCATGTCAACAGTGTCATGAAGTCACCAACAGCAAATGGGAGGTGGCTTTGGAACCCAGAGGCTCTCTTCTGATTTGGATCTTCGTCTTCAATCTTGTCTCCAGTGGTTGTCAGCTTTGAGTCATCTAGTGTGGTTTTTGGAGACCAATTTTCGTAACTACTGTCTTGGCATGTCTCTGTTACTGTAACAAAGTAGCGTAGACAGGATGGCTGGCAAAGAACAGAAAATTATTTTCCCTTCTCCAGGGGCTGAGAAGTTTACCATCACCACTAGGTTTGTTGTAACGATAGACCAATTTCCTAGTTCATAGATAGCCATCTTCTCTCCTTAAACTCACACGGAAGAAGGGGGAAGGGAGGTCTTTGGGGTCTCTTTTATAAGGGTACTGATTCAGTTTTTGAGGGCTTGGTTTTCATGACCCAATCATTACCAAAGGCTCTGCCCCAAATCCCCTGACACCAGGAATTTGGTTTGTGTGAATTGTAAGGGCAAAGTCATTCAGGCGATGGTACCAACATTGCAGCCAGAAGGCAGCCATGGTCTAGAGTCCCTCAGCAGGTGAACGAGAATAAACAACATGCAATGTACACTGATAAAGAAATTCTAACACATATACGGGTGGACCTGAAGACCGTGTACTTAATCCAACAGAAAGGACAAATGCTGTATAGTTCTAACCTTCTAGGGCTAGAAATACCCAATTCACAGCTATAGGTTAGAAGGGCGGTGTACTGGAGGTGAGGAGGGAGAACCCAGGGGGCACTGGTGTTTTACAGGGGCAGAGTTTCAGTTTGGAAAGAAGACAAAGTAGAAGTGGGTGGGGGTGACTGCACTGTATGAGCGTGCTTCATGCCACTCAGCTATACACACATGTACACAAGTACACACTCAAGTCATTCAGCTATACACACATGTACACACAGTACACACTCATGCCACTCAGCTATACACACATGTACACGAGTACACATTTATGCCCTTCAGCTATACACACATACACAGAAGTATACACTCATGCCATTCAGCTATACACACATGTACACGAGTACACATTTATGCCATTCAGCTATACACACGTACACATAAGTATACACTCATGCCACTCAGCTGTACACACATGTACACACAAGTACACACTCATGCCATTCAGCTATACACACATGTACACATAATTACACACTCATGCCACTCAGATATATACACATGTACATGAGTACACATTTATGCCATTCAGCTATACACACATGTACACATAAGTACACACATACATACACGCATTTTCTAAGCAGAAGTTGAGAATCTTCCTAAGGTTTCTCAGCACTCAAATCTCTCAGCATAAAGACAGGGGCCTCTGACCACCCATCTCAAGGTGACCTCTGCCCTCATCCCTGATTTCCCTCAGCCGGGGACCCTCAGCTGCTTTCTAGCCTGATAAACACCTCTTTGTCTTGAGACTCATCTGGTATTCCCTCTCCTGCATCACCTCTGGTCTCTCAGCTGCTCAGGGTGCCATGCCTGCCCAGCCCTGTGTCAGTTCCCTGCCCAGTTCTCCTTGTGTATTAGATTCTTCCTAAAGAAATGCAGCTCTGCCAATACCCTGGCTTTAGGTTTCCTTGCCTCTAAAACTGGAAGAAAAAAACCTTTGTGTTATTATGTATTATAATATGTTATATTATATGTCATATACTATTTTACCTCTATATGTCACATAAAAGTTTCAGCTTACTGCATAATGTTAAACAGTCTCACCAACTTGTATAATTTATACTTTGGTCAGTGTATAAAACTGACCAAAATTATCAAATTGTTTTTATTTATACTGGTCATAAATGATATCTCATGATGGCTTGCATTTGCTTTATACTGATTACCAACAATGTTGAGAGTCTTTTCATAGATTTTTCTGTTTTTCTTTTTAGATTTTTTTTTTTTGAAGGACGTTTATCCTGTGTTTATGTAAGTGGGTCTGTGTGCATGAGTACAGGTGCCCAAGGAGAACAGAGTGGGTTTCAGGTCCCCTGGAACTGGAATTACAGATGGTTGTGAGACCCTGACATGGGCTAGGGACCAAACTACAGTTGCTGCTAGAACCTAAGCCATCTGATTTGTCAACTTGCCACAAACTAGAGCCACCTGGGAAGAGGGAAGCTCAGTTGAGGAGTTGTCTCCATCAGATTGACCTGTTGCGTGGCTGTGAACCAATCTTATTAATGATTAAGGGAGGGTGCCAAGTCTATTGTGGGCAGTGCCACATCTGGGCAGGTGGTCCTGGGTGGTGTAAGAAGCAGTCTGAACAAGTCATGGGAAAGCAAGGTAGTAAGCAGCACTCCTCCATGGTCTCCACTTCCGTTCCTGCCTCCTGCTCCTGCTCTGCCTTCCCTCATCGTTGACTGTAATCCGTAAATCAAACAAACCCTGTCCTCCCCTAGTTGCTTTTGGTCAGTGTCTTATCATAGCCTCAGAAAATCGAACTAGGCCATCTCCCCATCCCCTTCATATACTGAATGACTAGTTGAATTTCCACCGTGCTCAGGAGTTTTGTCTGTTTACTAGAAAATTGTCTCCCATCTTCTTTCTTGAATTACTCTAAATATTCTGGAGGCTAAAGCTCTGAGAGTTATCTCTGCAGACAGCATCTTTGCTTTCTCCACTTGGCTTGTCTTTTCACTCCATGCATCTTTTAAGGAACCAAAGTTCTGAATTTTAAGGTCGTTCAAACTTTTCTTTATGGGCATCTGTATCGCGATGAAGTTCCATCTCAACCTCAGAGTCCTAAGATCTTCCTCTGAACCATCTGAAAGCTCTGTGGTTTTACCTGTCATATTGACACCTTTAATCATTTGGGGGGAGGAGGTGTGAGCCAGGCTTTGATTTAATTGTTTCCTAGTAATGCTCATTTGTTCCTACATTATTGTCTTCAAGGCTGCCTTTTCTATACTGATTTGCGTTGCTGCCTGTCATAGTTCAAAGGTTTGTGTGGGTGTGGGTGTGGGTCTTTCCTTGCTCTCTGTTAGTACTGTTCCATTCATCCCTTCTTAAACTCACATTACATCACTCCAAGTGTCTTTATAATACATCTTGGTGTATAATAGAGAAAATTCTCCCATCTTGTCATTTTCCTTCAAGGGTTTCTCTCTCTCTCTCTCTCTCTCTCTCTCTCTCTCTCTCTCTCTCTCTCTCTCTCTCTCTCTCTCTCTCTCTCTCTCTGTGTGTGTGTGTGTGTGTGTGTGTGTGTGTGTGTGTGTGTGTGTGTGCCTCATGCATGTGGCAAGGTCTCTCATTGAACCTGGACTTCCTCATCTGGCTAGACTGACTAGCCAACAGCCGCATAAATCTGCCTGCCTCTGCCCCCCCCCCTCCCCTTCCAGCTCTGGAGTTATGGATTTGTGCCTCCACAATTGTCTTTCTTTTCTTTTTCTTTTTTTTTACATGCATTGCAGAGTCTCCAAACTCAGGTCCTCATACTTGTTCAGCAAACACTTTACCCACTGAACCATCTGCCCAGATGAGATCCTCCATGGTTAAAGGTGCTCATCACCAAGCCTGACAGCCTAAATTCTACTTCAGGCCCCCACATGGTGGAAGAAGGGTATTGACTTACACAAATAATTGTCTGGCTACCACTAGTACATAGTGGCAGGCATATTTGTGCATGCCCATGTGGGGGGTGGGGAGCACACACTCATACACACACACACACACACACACACTAAATAACTGCAATTAAAAAACTAAAGAAAAAGAAATTTTCATATCTGTTTTTATTTTAATATCTCTCCATTGAAACTAGAGAGATGGCTCAGCAGTTAAGCATATTTGATTCCAAGCACCCATATGGCAACTCACAGTCATCTATAACTCCAGTTCCAGGAAATCTGACATCTTCTGGCTTCTGTGACATGCACACAGTGCACCGACATACATGCACGCAAAACACACACACATACATACATACATATATATATATATAATGAAATAAATAGATATTAAATATCTCTCAGCAAAGTTTTTTCTCAACACAAGGCTTATACAACTTTCATTAGATTTAAATCTTGGCATTTAGGAATATTACTACAAACAACATACATAGATTGTTCGTATGTGAAGATTTCTGTCTACTATTTTCATACATTTTACTTCTTTTTCTTTCCTTGCTGCCCAGGCCAGGACCCTGCATTATGTTGCATGAAGCCATGCTTTCAGGCATCCTTGTCTCATTACAGACTTGAGAGGAAAATTTCTCATCATTTTACCATTAAGCATGATGTTTCCTCTCAGGCGATGGTAGATATGCATTATCAGATTAAGGAAGTTCCCCTTGATTCCCAGGTTTGCTAAAAATTTTTAGGGTGAACACGTGTTGATTGTTCCACATGTAGTCAGAATCACACATCTTTCTTCTCTCATTTTCTAATGTAATGAATCACACAAATCTATTTCCTAATTATTTAAATAATCTATAGTCCAGATAAATTCACTGTGGTCATTTTTATGTACTGCTAGTTTTTATATCTTATTCTTAGGTTTTGTTTGAACTTACATTCACATGTGAGGTTTAGAAAGCTGTATGTCTTGGTTTGCCTGGGAAAACTTCAGTTTACACATGTTATCCTGGTATCATCCATCTGTCCATCCATCCATCCATCCATCCATCCATCCATCCATCCATCCATCCATATATCATCTATTTAGCATCTATCCATCCATCTATCCATCATCCACTCATCCATCCATCATCTATGCATCCATCCATCTATCCATCCATCCCTCCATCCCTCCATCTCTCCATATAAGGAAGAATAGTTTTCTGAGTGTGGAAACTGTGCTGGGCAGTACAGCACTATCCTCCTTGAACCATTCTTTAGCTCTTCCACACCCAGGAGTGCCATGGTTGTGACAATAAAGTCTTTGGTCTCTCTGGAGGTGCCCTACCTGTTCTCTGTTCCCAGCTGAGGCATCCCAGCTACATTTCCTCATGCTGAATTTTCCAGAAGAGTCTGTATGAACAGGAGCCATGTCTTTCTGATGTATTTGACAGAATGCAGCACTGGAGCCATCAGGGGCTCAGCACTCTCTTACTGGATATGATCTTTATGCAGGTTATAAAATTGCCCATGTATTTTTATTTCTCCTTATGTTAATTTGATGTTGTAATTTTCTTCTAATTTGACATCCTATTTCTCTACTTTGCTAGTATATTGTTTTTAAAATATGAGCTTCTTGGGTCAGAGAGATGGCTCAGTGGAAAAAGGTACTTGCTGTCAAGCCTGATGAACTAAGTTTTATCCCCAGAATACACATGGAAGGAAGAAATAACTAAATGTCCTCTGATCAGCACACATGTGCCATGGTGCACCCGTGTGTGTGTGTGCGCACACATCTGTGTGTGCATGTGTGTGGGTGCATGTGTGTGCATGTGTGTGGGTGCATGTGTGTGCATGTGTATGTGTGTGTGCATGTGCGTGTGTATGTACGCATGTGTGTCTGTGTGCTTGATGTAGTAATGCTTGAATACCATCTTTTAGTTCCATTTTTCCTCTAGAGATGGGATCATCATTTTACTGTTTTTCAGGAAAAAAATTGAACTTTGTCATTTCTCTCTTGACCTCTACATGGCCTCTATATTTCTCTACATGACCATTTTCCTTCATTGCCTTCTGTAATTTACTATATTCTTTGGGTTTATTTTTTTGTTCTTTATCAAATTTCTTAATGTGGATTCTTAAATTTTTTTATCTTCCATCCTTTATTATTTTCATAACTATATGCATATGGATCTAGATCGTACCATATACATCGTATCAAATTAACTTTTTCTGTAAAGAGCAGATGTGAATATATTTGGCCTGTCAGGCCTCACTCAGCTATAGCACCCAATCCTGCCGGTGCAGAACGTAAACAGTGATAGGCAACAAGTCAATAAAATGAGTGTGTCCTTCCAGAGATGGTGACCTACGCTTGTAATCTCAACACTCGGGTGGCTGAAGCAGAAGATCATAGCAGGTTCAAGACCTGTCTGAGCTGCAGAGTGAGTTAAAGGACCACCTGGACTGGAGTAAGAGCCTATCTCAAAACAAAACAGCAAGACCAGAATGTGTCTTAGCAAAGCTTTGGTTGCAAACTAGACATGTGGTCTAGATTTGGCTGCTGGGCTGGAGTTTGTAGACCTTCCTTGCTCTGAATGTTGTTCTATGCAGTAGAATCCCATAAAAATTGGATATTATGTTACGACTCAATTCTAATATTTTCTGAGTTTCATTTTTATTTATTCCAGGCAAAGTTTTGGAGTATGTTTCTCAAAGATAGTGTTTGGATGTTCTTAATTTTCTTGCTTTTGAGTTGTGTTTTGCACCACTGAGTCCTACTCAGCTGCATTATGGCCAAAGACGGTTCCCCCGTCAAAGCTATTCAACGGGAAATGCAATGCAAACCCATGTGTCATATTAAATTTGTTAATAGCTGTGTTTTTAAAGTAAAAAGGATGGGGTCAATGAGATAGCTCAGCAGATAAGAAGGCTTTAAACAAGCCCAAGGACCAAAGTTTAATCCCTGGAAACCACTTGATGAAAGAGAGTATGGACTACCCTCCTGCATATTGTTCACTGACCTCCACACATACACTGGTGTGTGTGTGTGTGTGTGTGTGTGTGTGTGTGTGTGTGTACACGCATACACATGCTTAGGTTTTTTTAAAAAGTAGAAAGGAGTAGGAAGACATGACTTTTATAATCTATGGTTTAAGGTAACATATCTAAAATTTGTGTGATGTGTATAAACAACTATTTATATCCCCTTCCTTGAACAAATCCTTCAAAGTACATTGTACACATTCCACATGCACACCATCATCATAGGACTAGTGATAGTCCAAGTGTCTAGTGTATGCCCAATAGTTACCATATTGAAACTGCCACACTTTCAAGTTTTCTATGGTTGCATTGTCTGGTATATGCTCAATTTTTATAAATGCCCCATGTATATTTATATATAGCTTACAATCTTTTGTTACTGGATGCAGCATTTTAAACACATTCATTGAGACCAGGGGCTCTTGGTGTGTTATTCAAAGCTTTGTATATACCTTACCTACTTTTCTAGTTGTGATAAAATACCTTGACAAAAACTAACTCAAGGAGAAAGGACTTAGTTTGGCTCACAGTTCCAGGGTATGGAGAGAGGAATCCTGACAGCATGAGCTTCAGGCATTTAACACATTGACTCCACAGTCTGGAAACAGAGTGTTGAAAGCCTGTGAGCATCTCACTTTCTTCTTTTTATACAGTCCAAGATTGTAGCTTAGGGAATAGTGACACCCACAGTGGGCGGGTCTTCTCACCTCAATTAATCTAGACAGTCCCCCATAGACGTGCTGAGAAGCCTGTCTCCTCAGTGATTCTAGATCTCATCAAATTGAGAAGATTAAGGATCACAGTATGTCTGGTGTTTTGAATAAAAAATGTGTTTGACCCAGGCGGTGGTGGCACACACCTTTGATCTCAGCACTCAGGAGGCAGAGGCAGGCAGATTGCTATGAGTTCAAGGCCAGCTCTGTCTACAGAGTGAGTTCTAGGACAGTCAGGAGTGTTTCACAGAAAAATCCTGTTTCAAACAAAAAAGAAAGAAAGAAAGAAAGAAAGAAAGAAAGAAAGAAAGAAAGAAAGAAAGAAAGAGAAAAAAAGGAAGGAAGATGTGCATGCTTTTGAATTCTTGGTCCCCAGTTGGTGACACTTTTTGGGGAAATAATGGAACCTTTAGAAGGCAGAGCCTTGCCTGAGGAAGTTTGTCACTGGGGAAGGGCTTTGAGATTTTATAGTTCCACTCTACTTCCTGTTTTCCCTCTTTGCTTACTGAATGTGGACAATAATGTGATCAACCAGCTTCCTGGTCCTGCCACCATGCTTCCTGGCCTGTTGCCAAGCCTTCTCTACTGTTATGGACTCTATCTTTCTGGAACCCTAAGCCAAAAGAAATGCTTTTCTTACTTATGTTGCTTTTGGTCAGGACATTTTAATCACAGCAATAGAGAAGTACCTGACACAGTATGCTTACTGAATTTTTAGTATGCTTGCTTGTCCAGCCAGAATAATAGGTGAAAAAAAATCTTTTTTGTCATTAACATTTTAACTAAATAAATAACCAACTCCCCCTCCCCCTCTGTTCCTGCACTCAGCTGAAGGACCAGTGGTGGGCTGTGGGACTGATCTTTTATTTTTATATTTTTAAAAGTGTTTATTATCTCTATAACAGTATGTTTTTTTACAACATAGTCTCTTCTTTGATCAACGCATCTCATACCTTGCAAGTCATAAATTATAAGTATATATAGGGATTTTTTTTATCATAGACCCAGTACCTGTAATCCCAGAGATAGAGAAGACAGCAGTGTATAGGTGACTGCATAGAACTAGTGAATTAAAAGCAGCCATTACTCTTACTACCAACGATTACAGTGAAGGGATATGCATGGACCCCCATGATATTACCATCCTCACCTACTTTCATTAACAATTACACTAATAGCACGTGAAGACAATGAATTCATTTCCTCTGCCATTTGTCCCTAATGTAAATAACATCAAAGTGCTAGTCTAACCGATTCCTCTAACTCGTTCCTCTCAGTTTCTCTTTTTTTTTATTGTTTTTATTGAGACATACCGTTTTCTCCGCTTCCATCTCCCCTTCTACCCTCTCCTGTGACCCCCATGCTCCCCTCAATTTACTCAGGCGATCTTATCTTTTTCTCCTTCCTTTGTAGATTTATGGCTTTCTCTCTTAGGGCCCTCTTTGTTGTCTAGGTTCTCTGGGGTTGTGAATTGTGGGTGGTTTTTCTTTGCTTTATGTCTAAAAGCCACTTATCAGTGAGTACAATGTGAAAAAAATCCTACACTGAGACTGTGGTTTTTTCTTACTATCTTTGTACTTCTGCCCGTTTTCTTCATACTTTTGAAATATGCACACAGCTCTTAAATAAATGACTGTCTTTTAATTCAGCAGTTTTTTGTGATAAAATGGCTGTCTTGTTCTAGAAAGGCTATTTTCTTCAAGTCTGGTTTGCCCTACATCTGCATGACTCTGGTCTTTTTTTTTTTTTTTTTGGTTTTTCGAGACAGGGTTTCCCTGTAGTTTCTAGAGCCTGTCCTGGAGCTAGCTCTTGTAGACCAGGCTGTCCTCGAACTCAGAGATCCGCCTGCCTCTGCCTCCCGAGTGCTGGGATTAAAGGCGTGCGCCACCACTGTCCGGCCTGGTCATTTTCTTTTAGCTGTTGCTCATGTTGTCTTTCTCTGTCCCTTACTTCCAACCCTGTCACTTTCTAGGCTTGTCTCATAAAGAGTGCATGACCAAGTTCTGCTTTTTAGTTTGTTTCACACTGTACTGTTAACTTTTCTTAACATGACGTTCCATTTTAGTTAAATTTATCACCTTGCAGTGATTTCCATTTGACCTGCTCGTTTTATTCTATAACTTTTCCGTTTTCATTTTTTCAGTTGGGTATTTCACTGCTGTTTCCCTGTTCAATGGGTTTGGGAGTTCTATACTCTGCTCCTATTCTTTTGACAGTTACCCTAGGAATGTTAATATTTTTCACTTATTAATGTCTAAAGTGAATTGTTACTTTCCTCTCAGAAGATCCGAGGAGCCAGAAATCCTTGGGTTCCATTTGCCTTTTTCCTGATGTATTCTCCTCATTAAAAGCTTAAGTTCCACCAGGGATTGATGGTTTCTCATATTTTGATATTTGTCCAACTCTACCTCCCCCATGTTCTTGGATCTTCCATCATCTCAAATTTTATTTTTAAATTTTGTATGTGTGTGGGAGGTGATGTTTGATGTGTATGTGCTTGTGTTATATTCGTAAGTATTGTTTGTGTAAGGACCACAGTACAACTCTGAAGGTCTGAAGACAACTCTCAGGATTCAGACTTCCTGTTCTAGCATATGGGTTCTGGGGACTGAACTCAGGTCTCCAGAACTACACAGCAAATGCTCGCTGAGCCATCTCACCAGCCCTGCACTTCAAATTTTCCATTCGGAATCAGTTTTTTTAATGCCACAATTCATTTTTTTTTTAATTTTCTTTAGTAAGAAGTAAATATTTGCAAAATCTCTTGGCTGCTACTAATAAAAATGTAGTATTTTTTTGAGACTATAAGCCTGTCTGAATCTTTACTTATTGCTTAAATACCAAAACATTTCTCAAATGCATTTTATTTATTTGTATATTTATATGTATTTGTACATTTTCTTTTATTTGTATACATTATTTTAAATGACTATTTAACTAACCATGATAGTCTAAATGTTAAATATAAACACTAATATTTCATCTTTTATTTCTTTATTGGTTTTTTGAGACAAGGTTTCTCTGTGTAACAGCCTGGCTGTCCTAGAACTCATGCTGTAGACCAGGCTGGCCTCAAACTCACAGAGCTGCCTCTGCCTCCCGAGTGCTGGGATTAATAGTGGCACACTATTTTTTTTCATATCATTTCTGGGGGGTGTGAACCACTAAAGCTGACAGAATTTAGCATATGGTGGTCAGAAGCACTCAAGAGATTCTTTTCTCTCCTTCTACCCTGAGTCTCTGGGATTGGACTCAGGTCTTGGTACCTACAAGTACCTATCTACTTAGCCATCTCACGAGCCCCAAATCACTGTTTTGAAAAGCTGCAGTCTGGGGCCTGTTTCTCCTGTCTTGTGCTTGCTTCCTCATGGTGCTTTGTATGCTGACAGATCTACTGGTCTCCTGGCCTTTTCGGGGAGTCAGAGGGGATATGAAGCTCCTGGGAACATTCGAACTGATGTGAGTCCTGCTTCTACATGTGTGTGTAAAGTTTATGTTGACATATGCGATGGCTCTCAATTAAAAATTTTTATTTCTGTTATTAATTTTTTCAAGATGTGCAGTAACTCTGTAATTGACAAGCTGGGCAGCCAACAGTGACCCATAGTGAGAAAGGCAAAACGATCCAGCTAGCTTCTCTTTTAAACAAACCCTTCCCATACTATTTTGCTGGTGAGGCCAGAAATTAAGCTTAGTCACAGATGACAAGGTCTTTGAGTGTTAAGCAAGGAGGGCTTCACTCTATGGATGCCTGCTCTGCATTCAATCCTGCACCAAGTACTGAGCCCAAGTGATGGCATAGCTTTGGACCTTGCCCTCAAAGAGCAGCACATCCAGCAGGATGCATCACTAATACTGATAGCCTACTGCTGTCCAAGACACCAGAGATATAGCTCAGCAGTAGTGCACTTGCCTGGCATCTTCATGGCCCTAGGCTCAATCCTCAACATCAAACAAAGACCTACTAGTTTCCAAAGACAGTTCAAAGGACTTAAGATGCATAAACGAACACATCAGCCAAATGTCCCACTCACCCATTGTATAGAACTCAGCATAGAAGAGATACTAAACATCTGGGATAAAAAAGATGGATCAATGGATAAAGTCACTAGGTGCCAAGTATGGTGACCTTCGTTCAGTCTCCATTTCGGGGACCCTCATAAAGGTGGACAGAGAGAATGGACTCCTGAGAGCTGTCTTCTGAACTCCACATGCCCACTGTGGCATGTGTGCCCATGCACATAAAACATACATAAATATTAAAACTGAAAATGTATGTACTCCCAGTGTAAAGCTTATGTGATGTGTTAGAAGGTGATAAGCATCTTAGAAGAAGTAGAGACAAATAAAGGAACCAGGTTTGTTGAAGAGAGGAGGAGACAGAGTGATGTTGAATACTGTGGTCAGGGTGGCTCTAGGTTAGATCCATGGTAGCTTCCTGGAGAACCTCAATGTTCAGGGGCTGAGGACAAATGGAGGAGTGCACGCTATGACCATGGGAGATTAAGGAGGCTCCCGGGAAAGAGTCTCATGCAATGACTCTGGAAGGAAAAGAAGTCATGAAAAAAATGTCAGCAGAGGATGCAGTCTAAAAGAGAGTGAGCCTGGGACCCAGGGAGAGCCATAGATGGAAGGTCAGGGGGCATGAGTGGCAGGTACTCTTTCTGAAAACAGTGAGAGCTATGGTAACGATCATAGAGCAGGGGTATTGGGCCACAGTCCATGGACCCCTTGGTCGGTGTCTTAGGTTTCTACCATTGTGATGAATATGATCAAAAGCAACTTGGAGACGAAAGGGTTTATTTTATCTTCTGCTTTTAGATAGTAGTCTGTCACTAAGGGAGGTCAGGGCAGGAACTCAAGCAGGGCAGAAACCTGAAGGTAGGAGCTGATACAGAGGCCATGGAGGAGTGCTACTCACTGGCTTGTTCTATGGCTTGTTTAGCCTGATTTCTTACAGCACTCACAGCCATAACCTAGCGTGGTACTGCCCAAAGTGAAGTAGGTCCTCCGACATCAATCATTAATTGAGACGATACTACAGACTTGCCTACAGGTCAATCATATGGGGATAGTTTCTCAATTAAGATTCCTTCTTCCCATGTCAGGCGGTGATGGTGCACACCTTTAACCCCAGCCTTCGGAAGGCAGAGGCAGGTGGATCTCTGTGAGATCGAGGCCAGCCTGGTCTATAGCCAAGGCAGGCACTAAAACTACACAGAGAAACCCTGTCTCTAGATTTGTGTCAAGTTGACAAAAGCCAACCAGCACAATCAGCAAATTATGGGAAACTCTAAAACCTGTAGATCCTCTCAGAACTGTGCTGGGAGCAAGTCTTCCCAGAGTTACCATCCCCAAATTATCAGGATACGGGGTGCCCACATGGAATAGGTGGGTGAGGGCAATGTGGCCATCGTCTATATGTGTCTATATTGTCTTCTAGAGATTCTGACCCAGTCTTGGTGTAACATCAGCTGGTAGGACAGTGCTGAGACTGTGTCTTGAGCTCTCAGAAGGAGACAGGAAACTGTGGCCAAGGCCCCAGCAACATATGCCCATCAGACAGGAGAAAGGAAGTTGTGCCAGGAAGTATAATGTGGCAACCCCTCCCTAGCCTCGGTCTTAGTAGCCCAGTCCAGCAATGTCTCAGATCTCATCTGAGACCTGTCAGGGCAGCAGTGACCACTCCTTCACAGATGGCATTATCCACCCCCATAGTGGTCAAGGTAGTCAATATGGCTCCCAGTTCCAAAGACATGCAATCTGTGACTAAAGGTCTCAGAGTGACTTGAGTTCTCTGTACACACACCCTGGCCCCATGGCCTCACTTGGGACTTCCCGTGACTACAGACGCAATAGTTTCTCAGGCCCTTTTTTTTTTTTTTTTTGACATTTTCCCACAGAACCCTGGGTACCGTTGTAAACCAATACCTGGAACCCTGGTCTCTGAAAGTCTCACAGGTTCTCCTCAGAAACCTCACTTGCCTCCACTCTCTCTCTGACTGGAAAGCCTGGCAGGAACTTGTGCCCATTGCAGTGGGGGCAGAGATTCCTATGTTGGCAGCTACATCACTTTCTTCTTCTGTGTGATCACAGACATAGATGGAAATTGCAGTTGGTCCAAACACAGTGTTAGAATATTGTAATGAATGAGATGGAGCCTCTCACTAGGGAGTCCTGGAGAGGGAGAGAGAATACCAAGAACAGATGAGAATTTCAGATAATGGCTGTGTTATCAATAAAAGAGGACAATAGATCAAGGCAGTGTGTGATTGGCTGGGTCCTATGAGATCGGGTCATCAGCAAGACTTGCCTCCCATGGGAACATTTGAGTTTAGAGTGACAGAGGGAGGGTGGGGGAGGGGTATGAAAAGGCTGTGTGGGAATAGTCAGAGAGTCTGAGGGAGGAACCTCAGGGAGCAGGCAGGGAAGGAGATGAATCTAGACAGGACACCAGGTGAGGTCACATGACTTGGTCTTCTATTTCAAGTCAGATATTTTTAAGCAGGCTAGTGATGTGATCTAATTTACGTTTTTTGAAGAGTAACTGTCTGTCATGATGAAGTGGACAGCAAGGGGACGGAAGTGGGAGCAGGGTTGCCAGTGAATAACTTCTTCAGACAGAGACCTCGGGGACTGAGGCAGGGTTACCAGTGAATAACTTCTTCAGACGGAGACCTCAGGGACTGAGGGAGGGTTGGATTGAGTTGGTGGCGGTTTCCTGGTGAGAAGTGGTTGGTTTCCCCTTGCATTATTTTAATATTTATTGTTGTTTTGGAATGTGTGTGTGTGTGTGTGTGTGTGTGTGTGTGCTTGTATGCCACATGTATGCGGGTACCCACGGAGGCCAGAGGAGGGTGTCAGAGCCCCTGGAACTGCAGTCACAGGTGGTTGTAGGATGAACTCAGGTCTCCTGGAAGAGTAGCAAGTGCTCTTCACTGCTGAGCCGTCTCTCCTTCCTTATCCTCATTCCCGGTTTTTATTTTTGGTGCTGGTGGTTTTGTGGGGTGTTTTTTTGTTGTTTTTTGTTTTGTTTGTTTGTTTGTTTGTTTTAAGACAGGGCTACTCTGTGTAGCTCTGCCTGTCCTATAACTAACTCTGTAAACGAGGCTGGCTTCGAATTCAGAGATCCACCTGCCTCTGCCTCCGGGGTTCTAGAATTAAAGGCATGAGCCACCACCACCCAGACCGACTCATGTTTAAAATAGACCTGTGCTAATGAAAGGAGTCAAGGATGTATCAAAGGATCAGCCACGTCCTGTCAGAGACATGTGCTATGAGCTGAAATGAGGGGACCACAGACAAACAGTTGATGGGACAAGAGCCCTATTTATACAATTGCATGGATCAGGGTGTTAACATCAGTGAGTAACAGGAAATATACCACAGCTGGCCTGGCCAGCAAGGAAATATCTTGATGCTAATAATTGCAGTTCAGAATCTTGGCACAGTCTCTATCTGCTTCCCCATGAATTTATCCATCCTTATCCTTCCTTCTCTCGTTGGGGAAAAGGTTGCTTTGGTTCCAGTCATGACACCCACCAGTAGAAGCTTCTGTCAACCAACTCTCTAACAGAAGCCATGAACTTCTGTTCAATTTTATTCCATTCATTCATAGCACCTGTCACTATGGCAATGAGGATGGGCTGCACTGTTTTCATAGCAGAATATCTGGTTACCAAAGAGGAAAGAGAGGAACGGAGTCTAGGAAAGGATGCCGGTACTGACACCCACAAGACCACAGTTGACCGCAACAGCTGTTTACGTGTCCAATGGGAGTTACCACGGGGCAGGGGGAAGGAGGGCTGAATCTCAAGAGAGAGGTCAGGATGGGAGATGATGCAGCAGCTGTCACTGGAGTGCAGATTGTTCTTACTCCCAGGAGGCTGAGGAGACCATCCTGATGGTGGCTCTGGTGAGCTCCGGCAGGTCCTGAGGAGAAGACATGAGAATACAAAGGAAGAGCCAGTGGGCTAGCTGGAGAACCTGGGAGTATATTGCTAAGCTCAAAGTTGAAAAAGAAAAACAATTCCCATCAGCCGAGCAAAAAAAAAAAGTGCCTTGGATGTGGCTGGACAGAGGCCATCAGTGACCTTGACAAGTGGCATGTCAGCAACTGGAAGTGAGGAGCAGACATGGGGAGTACCCGTGGCAGGTGGCTCTTCCAGAGAACGAATGGGGAAGAGCAAAGAGGTCCTTGGAGGGAACATGGGGTCAAGTGAGGTTTGTGTAGTAAGGCTGGAACTATGGCGAGACCTTGTCTGAAATCAAGGAAAGAGAAAGTGAAAGAAGGGACCATGGTAGGAAGGGCTGAGTCAAGCCAATCAACAGTCCTGTCCTGCTGCTCCGGGGATTCCAGACTTGGGCCAGGCCTGGGGATGAGTTGACTCTGACTCATGGGACAGAGTTGGTGATCGGGATCAGGGCAGGGTGTCAGAGATCTCTAAGATGTTCCTCTGCCTGGAGTTTTCTTTCCTCCCACTTCTCACTCTGTTATCAGGATTTCACACCCACTCCTCTGCCAGGTCCCTTCCTGGATGCCCCTTCACCTCCACTCCACTCCCAGAAGGGCAGGTGCCCCCATCATCCCGACTATCTTTAGAGTGGGGGATGATGATGGGTGCTGTGCTCAGGAAAATAAACCCTGAGTTTGGAACAACCAACTATGGTGTAGGTCTTAGCTTGCATTCTAAAATAAAAGATTTACTGATTTTATTTTTATGCGTGTTTTTTGCCTACATGTATGTATGTGCACCATATTCACCTGGTATCCACAGAGGTCAGAAGGTGTGGGATCCCCTGGAACTGAAGTTCCAGACGGTTGTGAACCACTGTGTAGGCAACGAGAGTCGAACCCAGGTCCTCTGGAAGAGTGAGGGTGCTCTTTACCACGGAGCCAGCCCGACGTGGGGTCTTTTACATTTATTTTTTTTCTTTTTTTTCCTTTTTTTTATGGTTTATTTTTTTATATTTAAAAATTTCCATCTCCTCCCCTCCTCCTCCTCCTTCCCTCCCCTCCTCCTCCCCCTTCCCTCCCCTCCCCTCCACCCATACTTCCCCTCCCTCCCTCTCCAGGCCAAGGAGCCATCAGGGTTCCCTACTCTATGTTAAGACCAAGGTCCTCCGAACTCCTCCCAGGTCCAGGAAGGTGATTGACCAAGCTGAGAAGGCTCCCACAGAGCCCGTCCTTGCAGAAGAATCAGAGCCCAGCACCATTGTCCTTTGCTTCCCAGTCAGCCCCCACTGTTGGCCACATTCAGAGAGACGGGTTTGGTCGCATGATCCATCAGTCCCATTCCAACTGGAGTTGGTGATCTCCCCTTAGTTCTGTCCCACTGTCTCCATGAGTGAACGCACCCCTCACGTTCCTGACTTTCTTTCTCATGTTCTCTCTCCTTCTGCTCCTCATCAGGACCTTGGGAGCTCAGTCCGGTGCTCCAATGTGGGGCTCAGTCATTTTCTTCATCTATCGCCAGGTGGAGGTTCTATGGTGATATGCAAGAAATTCATCAGTATGGCTATAGGAACTGGCCTTTTCAGGATCCCTCTCCTCAGCTGCCCAAGGAACTAACTGGGGGCGTCTCCCTGGAAACCTGGGAACCCCTCTAGGGTCAAGTCTCTTGACAACCCTCAGGTGGCTCCCTAAATTAAGATATATGCTTCCCTGCTCCCATATCCACCCTTCCTGTATCTCAAGCATCCCATTCCTCCGAGCTCCCCCCGTTCTCCCCTTCACGCTTTTCTCTCCCCATCTTCCCTTGGCCCTGTCTCGCCCAACCCTCAAGTTCCCAATTTTGCCTGGCGATCGTGTCTACTTCCAATATCCAGGAGGATTACTATATCTTTTTTGGGGGGTTCACCTTCTTATTATCTTCTCAAGGATCCCAAATTATGGGCTCGATGTCCTTTAATTATGGCTAGAAACTGATTATGAGTGAGTACATCCCATGTTCATCTTTTTGGGTCTGGGTTACCTCACTCAGAATAGTGTTTTCTATTTCCATCCATTTGCATGCAAAATTCAAGATGTCATTGTTTTTTACCGCTGAGTAGTATTCTAGCATGTATATATTCCACAGTTTCTTCATCCATTCTTCCACTGAAGGGCATCTAGGTTGTTTCCAGGATCTGGCTATTACAAATAATGCTGCTATGAACATAGATGAGCAAATGCTTTTGTAGTATGATTGGGCATCTCTTGGGTAGATTCCCAATAGTGGAATTGCTGGGTCCTGGGTTAGGTTGATCCCGAATTTCCTGAGAAACCGCCACACTGCTTTCCAAAGTGGTTGCACAAGTGTGCATTCCCACCAGCAATGGATGAGTGTACCCCTTACCCCACAACCTCTCCAGCAAAGGTTATTATTGGTGTTTTGGATTTTAGCCAATCTGACAGGTGTAAGATGATATCTCAAAGTTGTTTTGATTTGCATTTCCCTGATAGCTAGGGAGGTTGATCATGACCTTAAGTGTCTTTTGGCCATTTGAACTTCTTCTGTTGAGAATTCTCTGTTCAGTTCAGTGCCCCATTTTTTAATTGGGTTAATTGGCATTTTACAGTCTAGTCTCTTGAGTTCCTTATATATTTTAGAGATCAGACCTTTGTCAGTTGCAGGGTTGGTGAAGATCTTTTCCCAGTCAGTAGGCTGCCTTTGTGTCTTAGTGACAATGTCCTTTGCCTTACAGAAGCTGCTCAGCTTCAGGAGGTCCCATTTATTCAATGTTGCCCTTAATGTCTGTGCAGCTGGGGTTATGCGTAGGAAACTGTTCCCTGTGCCCATTTGTTGTAGAGTACTTCCCACTTTCTCCTCTATCAAGCTCAATGTGTTCAGATTAATATTGAGGTCTTTAATCCATTTGGACTTGAGTTTTGTGCATGGTGATAGATATGGATCTACTTTCATTCTTCTACAGGTTGACATCCAGTTATGCCAGCACCATTTGTTGAAGATGCCCTCTTTCTTCCATTGTGTACTTTTGGCTCCTTTATCAAAAATCAGGTGTTCATAGGTTTGTGGTTTAAGATCCGGGTCTTCTATACGATTCCATTGGTCAACTTCTCTGTTTTTATGCCAATACCAAGCTGTTTTCAATACTGTAGCTCTGTAATAGAGTTTGAAGTCAGGGATGGTAATGCCTCCAGAAGTACCTTTATTGTATAAGATTTTTTTGGCTATCCTGGGTTTCTTGTTTTTCCATATAAAGTTGATTATTGTCCTCTCAATCTCTGTGAAGAATTTTAATGAGACCTTGATTGGGATTGCATTGAATCTATAGATTGCTTTTGGTAGAATTGCCATTTTTACTATGTTGATCCTCCCAATCCACGAGCAGGGGAGATCCTTCCATTTTCTGGTATCCTCTTCAATTTCTTTCTTCAAAGACTTAAAGTTCTTATCAAATAAATCCTTCACTTCCTTGGTTAGAGTTACTCCCAGATATCTTATTACATTTATATTTTAATTACGCTCATTTATTTCTGTTAGGCTATGTGGAGGAGTGTAGTGTGGGTGAAAGGGTGTCACTGTGTGTGTGTGGGCGTCAGGGGACACTTGTGGAATTCAGTTGCCTCCTGAGGATTGAACTCAGGTCGGCAGGCTTAGAAGTCCTTTTATTTCCCCCCCTTCCCCAAGCGTTTCCCAAGCCCTTAACTTGGGTTCTTTTAAAGTTTCAGTTTTCTTTGTGCTCACAAATATGAGTTATGCTCATGATAAAATTAGTTTGTTGGCTGGGGATGTAGTTTTGTGGCAGAGTGGTTTGCCAAGGCAAGGTCCTGAGTTTAACCTCCAGTATCACAAAAAAATAAAATAAAAAGTTTGGAGAACTCAGAAAAGCATTTAAAAAAGAATGCAAGACCTACCTTCAACCACCAGTTCAGAGGCACTTACTTGTGTGTGTGTGTGTGTGTGTGTGTGTGTGTGTGTATACATGTGTGAACACACGTGCACATGTGACAATGTATTGGGAGCATAGCTCAAATATCCCTTGCACACACACAGATCTCCAGAGAAAGTAGGAATGCTGAGTACACAGAATTATTTTTCCAATGTGAAGACAAAAAAACCTCTTCTTCCATCCAGAAGGCTGAGTCTTGCAAGTGATTAACTGTCTGGTGATCTGTGTTATCTGTCTGGCCAGGCCATAGGCCATATCACACTCCTACAACTAGGACTGGAGGTGGCTAGTAATCTCAATGACCCTGATAGCCACAGGCTTCCCCAAGCACCCACAACAAGAACCAGAGGTGGCTAATAACCCAGATAATCTCTATGCTATCTGTATAACCGAGACCAGCCCAGACTTTTCCTTAGGCCCTTAAGGTAGTACAGGTATCTTTAGAACCCATTTTCTTGGAAGACATGACAGGTTACCCTGAGTTGAGTTTCAATGTAATTATGCTTCCTTGTGCATCAGAATTGTATTTCACCGGGAAACTTTTTTTCCAAATTGTATTGGGCTTAAATACATTGGTAATAAACCGCCTATTATTAAACTCCCCAAGTCTGATCCAAGTTGATGAATTCAGTTTGCACCAGGATTTCATTTTTATCTCTTTGAGCAGTTTGCTTCCCTGTCTGACACCTGCAGGGACCCCCTCACCTGTGGGGGTCCTCACATTGTTGGGGACCCATGTTGGGGTGATATTTGTCGGGGTCTAGCCTCAACAGGTTCATACGTTCCATGGTAGGGGTGGGTGGATTAGGAATGTTAGACAGAAAAAACAGACACAAAAGAAAGAACAGGGACACAGAATAGAGTCACAAGGGCAACCCAGTGAATACTAAATTCACCCCATTTATTTTCCATATGCTTTCTATGCCCCAATCCAAAAAGGGGGAGAGGGAAGAAGGCAAAAGACTCCTTTACCATGATACAAAGAACAGAGCAATTACCTCCTCAATACCTGAAACACTAAGTAACTATATCCTGAGTTAAGCATTCTGTTGTTTAGGCAGGACATGCAGTGACCACAACCTAGGCCAGTATCCTGTACGTAGCCACACCCTGGGTCAAATCTCCTGTTATAACCTCGAAGGATCAAGAATATATCTGAACTCTCTGACCTTCAGTCAAGGTGGAATGGATCCACATCTATGGGCTCTGACTGACAGCACACGTGTGGTTGTTCTGACAGCACACGCGTGGTTGTGCACATGCGTGTGTAGGCAGAGGCCAGAAAATAAGATCAATAACATTACTCGGGATCTGTTCACTCTGTTTTTGAAGACAGTCTCTGATTGGTCTCAAACATGCCAGGAGCAGGATGGATTGGCTGGCCAGTGAGCCGAGGGACGCTTCCATCTTTGCCTCTCCAGTATAGAAATACAGGCGCTCACCACCACACCCAGCGTTTTTCACGCCGGTCCTGAGGATCAAGCTCAGGTCCTTGTGCTGGCACGGCTGGCACTTTGCCATCTGAGCCATCTCCAACGCCCCAGGTGTTTTCTTCTAACACATGGGCTTGGGTCTTTATTGACTCCCTCCCAAACTCATCTTCTTTTGATTAACTTGAGCCAAGCTTGATGTTGTGACTTACACATCTTTCAGTGGAATATAAGCTCCAAGAGAAAAGGGGGTTTTATCACAGAGTCTCTCAAATATTTGTTGGAAAAGTTGGTCTCATGGTCTGTTGTCAGTTAAGTCACGGGAATCATCATTTTCTGGGCTTACCATTCTCCCACCATTATTTTTTAATGGTTATATAGTATTTTATCTTGTGGGCACACAAATACTTATTTTTCTAACCTACCATTGTTAGATACTGCACCTGTTTAAAGTTGCTAGGGCAACAGTAGGCAGAACACCCTTGAATGTTCACACGTAGCATTCATATTTCGGCACACCTTTCCCTGAAGATTAATTTATACAGTGGACTTGTTGAGTTGACTGTGTTCACTTAATTTTTTTTTTGAAATGGGGTCTCATGTAGCCCAGGCTGGTCTTGAATTGTATCTGAAGAGGACTTTGAACTCCTGATCCTCCTACTTCCTCTTCTCAGGTGCTAAGATTACTGGTGTCTGCTGCCAGGCCCAGCAAAGATGTAGCCCAGGCTGGCCTTGAACTAGAGACTCTCTTGCCTCATTCTCTTTACCATCTGCCTACTGGCATGTGTCCCACAGCCAGCTTAAAATGTATTTTGCCAAATTGCTATCCTCTTTGATTCAACCCATGTCTTTGATCCTTTTCTGTGGGAATCTACCAGCATGCCTATTTCTGATAACTGAGAAAAGATATGAACCCTAATGTTATTGTTTGCTTTAAGATAGGGTCTCCTGTAGCTCAGACTGGACTTGAACTTGTTTTGCAGCTGGATATGACCTTGGACTCCCTATTTTCTTGCCTCTACCTTCAAAGTGCTGGGATTATACATGTGAATTACCAAATCTAGTTTCCTTATTTTTGTTTTTATTGACATTTTCTTTCACTATTTGTGGGGCTAAATTTGCTAGCCATTTGCAATCTGTCTTTTTTGTTTTACTTAATTATTTTTTTTAATTTAAAAAAATTTTATTTTAGTGGTGGCGCACACCTTTAATTCCAGCACTTAGGAGGCAGAGGCAGGTGGATCTCTGTGAATTCGAGGCCAGCCTGGTTTACAAGAACTAGTTCCAGGACAGGCTCCAAAGCTACGGAGAAACCCTGTCTTGAAAAAGAAAAATTATTTTATTTTATTTTTGTTTAAGATAGAATCTCCTATAGTTTAGGCTGCCCTGGAATTTTCTGCGTAGCCAATGATGATCTTGAACTTCTGATTCTCCTGCCTATATCTCTCAAAAGCTGTAATTACAAGCCTGAGCCAGCCATCAGAACCTAGTTTCTTCAGAGCCTCATGCATGCTAGGTGAGCGCTTTACCAACTGAGCTGTGACTCCAGCCAGGTAGGTTTCTTTTACTGTATGTCTGTGCACTACCGTGTGTGTGCCTGATGCCTACTGAGGCCAGAAGAGGGCATCAGATCCCCTGGAACTGAAGTTAGAGACAGTTTGAGCTAGTGTGTGTGTGTGTGTGTGTGTGTGTGTGTGTGTGTGTGTGTGTGTGTGTTATGAATCAAACTCAGGTTCTCTGCAAGAGCAGCCAGTGCTCTTAACTACTGATTCATCTTTCCAGCCCCTGGCAAATAAGATCTAAAATCATTTTTGTTAGACTCGAAAAAGAGAACAAATTAAAGAAATGTGACACTTTGGGGAAAATGGCACCTTTGTAATGTCCTGTAAATACATGATGGCTTCCTGGGGTGTTTTTGAGACAGAGTCTTCCTATGTATAGCCCAGGATAGCTCAGACTCTCCGTCCTCTGCCTTGGCTTCCCACATGATAGGATGGAAGACATGAGCCACAATGACCAGCTTAGAATGATTAATGGCTTCATTAGTCTGTACCCCATTCACTCACATCACCTTCCTGGACTTTCCTGGGGATTTAAATCGATGCTTAGCCTCTTCCTATCCCAGCAAGCCTCTGCTGATTCTGATACCAGAAGACTCTATCGAGGGAATTGTTCCCAGGGCCTACAGAGGTTCACATCTGCCTTGTGATTTCTCCTTCCTGAAGCAATTCTACAGCACCGACATTGTCTTTGCAAATTCCAGATGGCTGGGTTACTTACGTGCGGGCCTGCACAGTGAGTGACAGGGGTCATGGCAGAGTGACGTGCAGGCCTTCACACTGAGTGACGGAGGTGACAGAGTGTCAAGGGAGGGTAGCCCTGTGGTTTTCAGTTTGACTCTCCACAGGTGTTGGTGGCCTAGTCATGTCTCTCACTCCTCACCCTGCTGCCTCTGGGAATTCACCTTGCATCCCTGTGCCACAGGGCTCTACTCGAGCTGTACCCAAGTGTTTAATGTTCCATCACCTCTTCCCTGTTCGGGAGTTTTCACTATGCAGATTTTGATTATTTTTTCCTTTTCTGGAAATTATTTTGTGTGGGACCGACATGTCGAATGCACTGGTCTTCGGACGGAGTCCCTCCTCTGTGTCAGGGCTGAGCACTTGTGGTCGGTTCCGGTGTTTCTACAAATATAAGGACATTCTCTTTCATCCTTTCTGGGGTTTACCCCCTCCCCAAACCTCAAAGACACTAAAATAGCTTCAGAGATGAGCTGGTTGAGGTTCTGTTTATGTTTGCTACTAAAACTCAGAGTGGTTCTTGAAGTTTGTGTGCCTCTTTGTAAAGAATTAGCCTTTGCTTTCTGCTTTTCTCCATAAAATTTTTTCTATCTCTAACTTTAGGAGGAGAGAGAGAGGGGGGGGGAGGGAGAGCACTGAGCACTGACTGTTCTGGGCTCCTTGCTCTTCCTCCCCTGGCCAGCAGCCAGGAAGCTGAGTGTGCCTATCCTCCCTCAGTTCCTCACGTGTTCTGAGAATGGGGTGCATCTTTCAAGTTCCAGGGGATGCACCACTTCTTAAGAATTCTTTGACCTCCCTCAACCTCTGTGAGTCCCTCCTCCATTCTAACAGGATCTCCCCCTTTTTCTCTCCCTCCCTTTCTTCTTCCTACGCAGACATGAGCTACTCTGAAGGCCCTGATTGCCATCTTCAGCCCTGTCCTCAACCCTAGCTCACCATGCTCCTTTAATGGCATACCAGAACAGGGGGTCTTGGGCAAATGTATAGAGACCAAAGGGTGCAGAGGTGGTGGTGGCAATAATATGCTATGCACATATAATCCTGATTTTTCTTGCTTTGCGTTAACTCCTAAGTAAAAATGCTGACGGTCATCAATGGGTAAGAACTTTGTGACTTGGTTTGCCAAAATATCTATAGGATGTCAGATTCTCAGACACCCACATTATCTTACAATCTCTAATTTATTGCTGGAAACCATGTGGCCTGAATTGAGGTAAGAGAGCTTGATGCCTCACTGGCTACTCAGGAAAATAATCTGCATCTTGAGTCGATGGAAAAAGTGATGGTGTTGCTGGAGTTTTATATAAAAGTCCCAGTTCTGGGAATCCCAACGGATTAAGTTCAGCTCCCCATCCCAATCCAGCAATTAAAGAGATGTGTGCAACCGGGGGTATGTAGTTCAACTGGTAGAGTGCTTGTCCATCAAACACGAAGCCCTGGGTCTCCTTCCAGCACTATAGACTCGGTGTAGTTGTGGATGACTGTAATCTCAGCACTTGGGAAATAGAGAATCGGGGGATCCAAAATTCAAGGTTATCCTCAGTTACATAGTTTGAAGCTAACCTAGAACATTCTGTGTCCCCCCCAAAATTTTTTTTAAAAGAGAGGGACAAAGATGAGTAGCAGTGAAGGACAGAGAAAGGAAGTCTAATCAAAGTGGCCCTGTTGGGAAGAGTAACAGAAAAGCAGGGACCCAAAGTTTATATCTGGAGAACTTGTGTGAGCCTCAGTTTAAATAGAGGATAGGTTGGGTTAAGGTGAAGATGTATACATAATTAGGCAGTCATAAAAGGCCATTGTCTCAGTTCTGGTTCTTTGAGGCGAGCTGAAGAAGTCTTTATCACTTTTATCCCTGAAGATTTCTGCTCCCGCGCCAGGGTAGGGCCTCGCCTAGGTAATTGCTGCCATGTGGTGGGTTATCTGTTCCAGTCTCACTGTTGTCAGAGGATGACTTCAGCCCCTTGTCCTAAAGACCATCAACTAGTCCTGTCCTCCCTGGAATCCAAAGCAGATAAAGGAAAGAGGGACTCAGAAGGGAGACATTAGGGAGGCAGAAATTGAACCGTAAAATGGCGAGTACTCTCCTTCAGTGGGGCTTCAGGGATCCTCTCTCAGGGATCAAAGGTGGCAGTGAGGGTTAGAGGGAAGAGAATCCTATGCTATACTTTCTGGAGGGAGGTGACAAGACCACCCTGGCAGCTGCCTCCTGTCTCCCCTCCGTAGACAGTCAGGGAGTGCCAAACATGGCATAAAGGGCACCGTTTCTTCTTCCTTGAATTATTCATCTACATCTGCAGCTCCCCCTACCAAGTGTGTGTCTGTCTGTCTCTGTCTCTGTGTCTTTCTGTGTCTCTGTCTCTGTGTCTGTATCCCTGTGTGTCTGTCTCGGTCTCTCTCTGTGTCTCTCTGTCTCTGTCTCTCTCTCATTGGTTTGAATGACATATTAAATCCTTTGTTGCTGAGTGGCATAAATTTTTTTTTTACAGTTTTTTCGTCTTTCAGACTTTTTAATGGTGGTTTTAACATACAGATGTTTTAAATTTGCATGTTTCAGAACTTCAAATCTACCAACCTTTTTCTTTGTTGTTTCTACTTGGAAAAACTTTTCCCATCCCCAGCCAATACAACATTCATCTATATTTTCTTTGACTTCCTTTGCCATGTCTTTACATTGTAGTTTGTCTTGCAACAAACTCTAACCTTGCATAGCCAAAGAGACGTGCATAGAAACATTCTTAGGACCCTCCCTGTGGGAACCAGCGGTTTGACCACTTTTCATGCCTGTAGTTGTAGACAAAGGAGAATCTACAAGGGCTTTGATTTGTCTTCCTGTAATTCTGCAAAAAAAAAAAAAAAAAAAATCATTAATTCCTCAGTCATTCAAATTTCTTTTTAAAGGAAAAAAAACAGTCTCTTCAGTTGTTTGTCTGGAAAGCTCATCCAAGAGTTTCCAACTAAAAGAAACCTTTCCAAGTAAATGGAATTACTTCTCAAGTAATTCTTGTGATGGGTTGGACAATGGCGGTTCCCTAAAGCAAAGAGCTTCTCAAGTTGTTCCACTATGACTCTTCTTTTTTTCCCCAAGGAAAATGGTTTTTAAACTAAAAAAAATTACTTTTACTTATTTATGTGTGTATGGGGGGGGGGTATCTCGTGCCATGGTGCGCATATGGAGGCCAGGGGGCAATTTGTGGGAGTCCATCCGCCCATGTGAGTCTAGGGGATTGAACGAAGGTCATCAGGTTTGGCAGCAAGCACTTTCTTTTTTATTATTATTATATAATTTTACAAATTTTCACCTCCTCCCACTTTCCTTCCCCTCCTCCATTTCCCCTCCCCCTCCCTTTCCAGTCCAAGGAGCAGTCAGGGTTCCCTGCCCTGTGGGAAGTTCAAGTTCCTCCCCTATCCTTCCAGGTCTAGGAAGTTGAGGATCCAAACAGCACTTTCAACTGCGGACCCATCTCATGGGTAACCTTAATGTGTACTTCTCTGCATTTCTCAACATTTCTACATTAGACAAGTTCTAAATTTTTTTAATTTACTTTTACTTTAAATTTTGTGTGTGTAGGGGGACATGGGGGTGGAAGATTGTATATGTGAATACAACGCCTGCAGAAGCCAGAAGAGGGTGTCAGAGCCTGGGGAGCAGGAGTTATAGGCAGCTGTGAGCTGTTTGGCATGGGTGCTGGGAACTGAACTCAGGTCTCCTCCAAGAGCAGTATGTGTTCCCAATCACTGACTCATCTCTCCAGTCTTCAGTGATCAACTTTATTGAGAGGATACCCACTGCTATTCCCTGGAGGATATGAGCTAGACATTACATTTTCCCAGTTGTTGCTTTTTGTCTTCAAAGTCCTTGCTGTCAACGGAGTGGCTCTTCTCAGTGGATTCTTCACTGAGTTTCAAGAGTTTAGCCGAGAGCCAAACATGGTAGTTCATGCTCTTGCACGCCCAGCACTGGGGAGGCAGAGGCAGGTGGGTCTCCATGAGTTTGAGAGTAGCCTGTTCTACAGAGTGAGTTTCAAGCCAGCCAAGGCTACACAGTGAGACCCCCCCACCCCGTCTCATCAAGCCTCGCCAGCCAGAACTTTCATTTCCACAGTGAGAATGCATGAGGGACCAGGCATGTATCATGCTGTGTGCTCAGCTCTGTAGCCACAAGCTTTCAAGGGCTGAAAAGACCTTGAGCAATGGAGCAATGAGGGAGACAAACCGAGTTTTTGGCTGTGCACAACACCAAATCCATAAGGACTCCTTTCTTTTCTTTCTTTTTTTTTTTTTTTTTTTTTTTTTTTTTTTTTTTTTTGTTTTTCAAGACAGGGTTTCCCTGTAGTTTCTAGAGCCTGTCCTGGAACTAGCTCTTGTAGACCAGGCTGGCCTCGAACTCAGAGATCCGCCTGCCTCTGCCGCCCGAGTGCTGGGATTAAAGGCGTGCGCCACCACCTCCCGGCAAGGACTCCTTTCTTTTAGCATAAAAAGAACTTACTGAAAATTGTTGTATAGCATTTATGGGAGGTTCAAAAAAGAGCCTTAAATTTCCAAGAACAGCTCCCACAGTCATACACCATCCATTACTTTGCTACTTTCCTGCCAGCAAGATGGATGCCATGGGCAGGATTTTCTCCCATTCATTCCTAATTTTTGGATCAGAGGCTCATGAAGACGTATCTCATTGGCACAATCTAATTCACTTACCCATTCCTGGATTCAAGGAAGGCTGGACAAGTGAGTTTTCTGGGTCCCACCAGAAAGAGGTACTTACAATGTGGGAAATTATCAAAATATGTTCAAAACTGATAGGAATGGCTATTGATGCTTCTGAGTAATAGAGCACTTGGCCTAGCATTTGTGAAGCCCTGGGCTCCATCCCTAGAACTGAAAACACATTTCAGACGTACAGATACCAAGGGGTCATGACTCAGATGTTCTACATGCAAGATCATCAGATCCCATCCATCTTAAGCTGTTTCTTATGGCCATCAGCAGAACACACAAGGAGATGAAGGCTGGTGTAGACACAGAGGCTTGTCACTCAACTGTGATGATGAAAAGGCAGCAAATTGTTGCTTGGTACCAGAAGTCTCTAGGCCAGTATCTACTTGCATCAATGGAGACAGAAAAGGGCAGAGGTCTCCCCAAGGCATCAATGCCATGATAGAATCCGAGCCATTGCTGCAGCTGGTATCCTTTGCTCAACTTGGATGACTGGTGTCAAGTTTCTGCCACTCTGACAAAATGCCTGAGAAATATCAACTTAAAGTTCTGTCTTGTTTCATAGTTTCAGAGGTCTCAGTCCATACTCGCTTGGCTGTTTCTGGGTCTGAAGAGAGGAAGAGCTTCGTGGTGGAGAGGAAGAAGATCTGCCCATCTGTGGCAACCAGAAAGCAGAGAGAAGGAGAGAGAAGGAACTAGAGATAGGACACACTCTTCAAAGCCATGCCTTCAGCGCCTACTTCCTGATCCCAACCTTTCCCCATAGCCCGCTCAGCTATGAACTCAACAAGGGCTTACTCTACTGATGAAGTTAGCACATGCACTCTCTAGTTACCTCTCAGTAGCAGCGCCACCTAGGGGTCAATTCTTCAGGGGACCCCCCCTTCTTTCTAAGCATTTGCACGAAGGTCCAATATGAATGTTCCTCCCTCTAGGAGATCTTCCCAGGGTTATGTTAGGACAGTCCTTCTGTTTCTAGGCTTGACACGCTACACAATTGTTACTGCCTTCCTACACCCTAACTCCTACCAGGAGATTGCACGGAACATACAGTAGCTTAAAGACTGAATGAACAAATGAATGGATGGAAAGCCACAGCCACTGTACAGTTGGGTGCAAAAGCCCCTTGCACTGACTTCTCTTTTGCCATGTTCCATGGTGGCTGGACCTGTGAAGTCTAGAGGTCTCCAAGTCACACCCACCTGGTTCATATGGAGATCTACAAGGAGGTAACTCAGTACAGAAAAGAACAAGTCATGCTCAGTGGAGGGGAGAGGTCTAGAGGGAAGAGAAACCTGGCCGTGATTCCACAGCCAGCTCAGAGCCTTCCCATCTAGATCCCTCTCGAGGGAAAACAGAACCCTACACGGTTAAGTTGTAATCATAGGCTTTTGAATTGTAATACTTACAAGAAGCAGGGGCATCTGTGGGAAGAGAAACTGGATGTGACATTCTGCAGGAGGCCAGGCTAAATGTGTCCCATGACATCACTCTGGAGAAGAGGCTGCCAGAAGCCACCCAAAGGCCTTGATGCTCCTGCATCTTGGTGCTGCAGAGTTCTGGGCCCAGAGACTGCTGCTAAGCTCCCGGGCCCCCTGCTCTGTTCTGGGCTATTCAGTTAGTCCCTTAGCCTATGGAGACACTGTCTGATTGACTCCCTAGGTCAGTCTGACTTGAAAAGATCCACTCCTTTTGCTCAGCCTAGAAGTTCCTCTTGCCTGGGTCTCCTCCTGAGCAGGCTTTCAATTAGTTTGCTGTGGGAGGAGCACAGGGACACTGCTGTGTCACCCATTAGGGAAAATCCTGCCACATCACCTCTGTGATTCTCTTGTGGAGGTGTCTGCCAAGTTTGGATTCCAGCAAAAACCCTTGCCAGCAAGAGCCTGACTTCAAGCAAGAGTAACCCTCCTGGGACCCAGTTCCTGTAATGGGGTAGAAGGGTCTGGTGTAGAGATTTACTGTAGATATATCTGCAGACTGTACACACATGCTAAGGTTCACATGCGTAGTCCTGGATATATATATGCCAATACTAAAGGTGCAGGACAACCTCCTCCCCACAACACACACACACACACACACACACACACACACAGTGTTGCAGCCCAGCTGTGAGTTCAAGTGCACAGAGAACAAGTGATCTTACCTATCCACCCTTGCTTCCTGATATCTGTTGTTTGGTTTCTCACACTCTTCCTCCTGGTCGGGGTCCTGATCTCAATTAGTGCCTGGCTGCCTGTAGAGAGGGCTGGACTGCCTGAGCGCTGTCCTCGGTGCTGGAGACCTAGTGGGTCCTGAATGCTTGAAGAACACAAGGAAGAATTTTGAGGGGGAACTACATGAAATCCACCTGAAGATGTCCATGGAGCCCCCATCAGAATACCTACCTTTATTCTTTTGGAAAATCGCAGAATCAGGCTTCCTCCTTTTGTTCCCAGACAGAGGAATTCCAACACCATCAGCAACTTGGTGGCTTTTTAGCCGTTTATCATAGCTAAGGAATCTGAGCTCTCATGTACCACACACATAACCATCCCTGCCTGTGTCCTCGGAAGGCACCTGTGATTCCATGTGGCTGCCTGTGGCTTCATGTGACATGCCTGAGGATTGGTAACTGACTACTTGGCAGCTGGTGAGTCTTACTGTGACCTTGTGTGGCCTCCAACCTGACCTTGCGCATTCTCATTAAGTCTGGGCATTATTCAATTTAGCCTCACCTAGAGAGGCCCCTATCACTTCCTCCTCTCTCGGGCTTGCAGATGTGACTCCCAGTGTCTACAAAATCACGTCCCAGGGGGCGTCCGAGTCAGCCGGGAACTGGTCCATCATCATGTGTATTTCCTGGGACAGAAGTCCTGGACCCCGCTGCCACTTGAGCCTGCCTCGCCATAAAGCCCTGGCGGCGGGTCGTGCGGAGGTAAGGGTCGTTCGTGGGTGGAAGGGTGAATGGCAGCGGCAGTGCACCCGTGAGCGCCCCCTCTCCAACCCGTTTCCCCCGGAACGTTGCGGGGCGGGCGGGCGGCCCCTCCCCCAGTCGGGCTCGGCGGTTCGGACGCAGCTGTCTCTTCTTCGCCCAAGAGTCCCGGCCACGCTGCGGGGCTGGGAGTCGGGTTCCGTGAGCAGCGCGCGCCGCGCCCTCCCCCTCCCGCCGGGTCTCCGCAGTGGCGCGGGGAGGTGGGGGCTAAAAATACCCGGCGGCGGCGGCGGCAGCGGCGGCGGCGGCGGCGGCTCTGGGGCTGCGGGGCTGTGGGCCCGGGAAGCAGTGCGGCCCGGACTGGGCCCGCTCGCCAACATGCTGACCTTCTTCCTATTGTCGGGGGGCTCTCTCTGGCTATTTGCCGGTAAGTTCCGGTCCAATCCCAACCTCCATCTCCGGGAAGCTGTAGTATCTTGGCCCAGGGTGCGGGTGTGACATCCCCACCTTGCGGAGCCCTCCGCTGTGCTGCGGCTGCTGAGCGGTCCCTTCAAGGTCCCCCTAGCCGCCTCCCAATTCTGGCGGTGGCCCCGGGTCTGCGTTGGGGAAGCAGCTTTGTCAGCCCAGAATAAGGGCCTTGCTCACTGAGACTCCCACAACCTCGCTTCATTCTTCAAGCCCCTCTCCCCCTGTGGTGAGGACCGGTGTTCAGATTAGGCCCCGAGCCAAGGGAAGGGCAGACTTTACGTGTCGTGTCCGTGTCCATCTCCAGAGACCAAAACCCAAGGGTGTTGCCCCCGAGGTCCCGCGGTGGGTGAACTGTCTAGCCCGAGCTGACCTGGGGGCTTCCTGATTCCAGCCAGAGCCTTCCCATTACCGGTCACTACTGCTCTTTAGCCAAAGGACAAGATTGGCTGGTTACTTGCCCCTTAGCTCTGCCCAGGGCTGTGTCCTGGCTTCCTCTGTTCCTCACAGGAGTTAGCTTTCATCCCTGCACCCTCTGAGGAAGCTAAGGGACCCCTGAGGAATCCCTGCTTAGCACTCTCCCCAAATCCCTACAACCACACCTGGACTCTCTCCATAGGCCCATCCCTTCAATACTTCTTCCCCGCGCTGGCCTCCTCCTCTCCAGGTCGCCAGCTAGTACCTTTCCAGGGTCTCCAACCCAACCCTGGCCCCAGACCTATGCAGAATAAGCCTGATAATTTATGTGAAAATGCTTGACGTTTAATGTGGTTATATCTGGCTTAGGCCCGGGAAAATGCTCTATGCATGCTAGTATTTCTTATTTGATATTCAGACAGTTCCACTGGAGTGGTAGCAAAGTTGTTTCTGAGCTAAAGGAAGGGCAGAGGTTAATCCTTTTGTGAGCCATGTGTTTTGCTTTTTAATATTCATAGCAAAACCTAGAGGGTTGATGGTACCTCTTTTATTGTTAAGGTTCAACGACTGACTTAGCCAATGCTGTATGGATAATACCCAGAAGATTGGCATTTGAACTCAAGTTTAAGTTGATCCACCCATACCAAGTGTCTGCTTAAATCAGGCCTGAAGGTGGTGGGGAGGATGATGGGCCTTGTAATTATTTCCCCACCCCCACAATTGTCCTGAGTTAGGCCACAGGGACATTTTCCCTGAGCTGGGGAGAGTAAGGCCTCTCTAATCCCCTCAGCTCCCTAAGCTCCTTCTGTTTGCCAGTGTCTGGTGGCAGGATGCTCAGGGCCGCTCTGGTCTTGCTGTGTGCCCAACAAGCAAGGACAGGCTAGAGCTGGGGTCATGTGTAACCACCAGTGGTGGTGGTGGTGGTGGTGGTGGTGGTGGTGGTGGTGGTGGTGGTGGTGGTGGTGGTGGTGGTTATCAGACTATTTATTGCCTCCATGATGAGAAGCCTATGCGCCCCTTCCCAGTTCTTGGCTGGTCCCCTTTGTCCTCCTCCAGGAAGAACCCCACCCAGCGTGTGTTCAAAGCTTTGGTCATCTGTGGTTTCAGGAAAGTGTCCAGAGGCTACAGAAACACACTTGTGATAGGGGTCATCAGTAGCCCGTGAGAGACACCCCATACAACTGTCACTGAGACAGGCTGGCCTTCTAGCATGCCTCCTTGAATGAGAAAAGGGGGATCTGCTTCACTGAGGGGCTCTACAAGGGCCTCGGAGAGTCAAGCAGAGCTTTTCCTGGGATGGGTGGCAGCTGCTTCCACTTAGGCCCAGCTGCTCTGTTTGCTAGAAGGCTGAGTATGACTTAGGGTTTTCCTTGTATGCTACGCTCCCGATGAATTGTGGGCTTTATAGAGCATGTGTCTGCCCTCTGTGGGACTGGATCCCAGGCTTTCTCTGGGTGGAAAGGCATGAGAAATGCATGTTAACACATACATGCATACACACACACACACACACACACACACATATCAAGGATGAGAATTCTACTTTGTAGTGCAGGATACCAGGTTCCTGCCACTCAAGCAAACAGAAGGGGACACCTGAGTCAATGTCACTCATTATGTGCTTTTTACTACTTATTGTATCCCAAAGGAAGCAAGGCTTGATCTGGCAAAAGTTGACCTCAAGAGTTCTCAGGGAAAGACGGAGGAAAGAGCACCCTGGAAGACAGCAGCCACGCCTCTGAGCTGCACAGTACTTGGCCATTTTAGATCTATCCTGAATGCTGAGTTGTAAACAAAGAGACAATGATATGGATCTAGCATGAGTCAGGTGCTCAGTCTGATAAGAAATGTGCCCTCCATACACCCAAGCACTCAGAGGACGTTGGAATCAATGGGTTGGGACTCCTGCCCCCATCTACGACACCTGCGTGCAGACTGTAAAGAGGGGCTATTCCTGATGGATATATTTCTAAAAGGCACCCCTCCCTTCAGATTGATGTAGTCCTATACTCTTATACAAGGTCCAACCTGTTTAACCTCAGACCTGACCCAACAGTGACATCTTTATGGGTTTCTGCAGGGATGCAGGGCGTTTGTCAGACAAAGGTAGGCCAAGTGTCAGTTGAAGGAAGTCAGAGCTGTCAGAGTTATGCAGAGAGAAATGTGTGATAGGGCTGAGTCTTCAGCGTCTTCTTCCTTGGGACCTGGGTTGTTGGAACATGGAGAAGAGGGTTTTGTCAGGGGGTACAGAAGAGCCCTCTGCTTAGACACAGTGGCCAGGCTGAGTCAAGAGGAAAAGACTGGAGGCCAGGAGTGTTGTGCAGGACTGTTATGTTAGCAGAGTAGATGCATCCTGGGTTGCCCTGTGTTGGGACTGGGCTCCATAAAGAGGCAGAAATGAGCCTCCAGCCCTGATCGCTGCTCTGGGGACATAGACCTGGCTCTATTGGAGTAAGGCATGGCTATAAGAAGCTGAAGTGACAGGTATCTGGCCAAACAGGTGCAAACATGTACAGGCTGGCTCAGCTCAGCTGCATCAGAGCCCACCCCAACCCCAGGCTCCACTAGGGGAATGACTGGCTTGAAGCCTGGGGATATCGAAGGAAGTCCCAAAAGGCCGTTAAGAATTGGGACTGATGGTGGAGCTCCTGGAAAATTAGGCATTTGAGGCCTACCTCCCAAAGGAAGAAAGTTTGAATTTGTACCCAATTATTTGCCTTGCGGGAAGATTCTGATCATTTAGCTGCCCACAGCCTGCAAGGGAATGGTAAGGCTGCACGTGAGCAAGAACTCGCTGACACCAGGGGGCAGCATGACCTGCCATCCTGTTCTTGGGTGATTTTCTGGGATTTGTGATTCTAAGAGCTCTTAGGTTGACCTTCCTGAAGCTGAACCTGGCTCAGTGATAGAACTCAGGGCTGTTCCATACACTGGGTAAAAAGAAGGAGGTTTGTCTTGTTTGCAAAAAAGAAACAAAACTTTTCTACGGTAGAAGGTGTGCTGTCTATCTACCCAGCACCAGGCACACAGTAGACGCTTAGAAATTCCTTGAATTAAGGGAGGAGGGGTGTAAACATATTGTCTGCATTTCTGTTTCGCCTTGCACACACTGTATGTCAATCACCACGTTTCTATGATTCTGCAAGCGTCCCTTCAACCTTCCCACAATGCTGTGCTGCTGTTATCACCACTTACCTCCCCCCCCCCCCCCCGTGAAGATCTGAGACTCCGAGATATTTAAGTAGGAAGGCAACTGGTACAAGCTGAGGGTCAGAAAAGTATTCTCAGACTTGCTGCCCAGAGGAGAGCCAGGATTCTAGCGAGCAGAAATGAAGTAGAAAAAGAAAAGGCATTCAAAGCAAGAGGAAAGATTGGCGATGGGAGTGTCTGAAGTAAAAGCTGAATGTGGTGGCTCATGCCTATAATCTCAGCACTTGGGATGCAGATTCAAGCAGGGCCAGTTCAAGGATAGCTTTGACTACATAGTGAGTTCCAAGTCAGCCCGGGGTACGTGAGATTATCTCTCAAAAAAAAAAAAAAAAAAAAAAAAAAAAAACCGGGAATGAATGCTAACTGCTCTGCCCAGCATAGCTGAGAGAACTCTCCAGTTGCAGGGACAAATTCTGCTTTGTCATTGATATTGTCAAGGTTGGGATGCTTAGGGGCTCCAGAAGGGAGAGAGGAATAATGGGTGGATGGATGGATGGATGTGTGAATGAATGAATAGATGGATGGATGGATGGATGGATGGATGGATGGATGGATGGATGGATGGGGGGATTAATGAGGAGGTTACCCACAACTGCAGGATGAATGGCTTTGTAGACGGAAGATTTCTCTGGGGGCTCTTGCTTTCTTGGACTCCAAGGTCTAGTCTCTTTGTAGACAGGCAACTCTGGGTACATAATCCAGCATAGCTGAGAAAGAGCCCCAGTCAAGGTCCTTGCCTTTGTTGATAGCCTGGTATGACAGTCTCAGCCCCTGACCTTGAAGACAGGGCAGAGTTCTCATTCACTATCCGCTGGACCTACCTCAGATTTTTAGGGGAAGGAGTACTATGGGAAGATGCTGCTTGGGCCTGGATGGTTACCTTAGACTGCCTGCCGATGGCTTCCTGTCACTCACTCACCTATCAGGTGTGGCCATAGCCAAATATTACCCATACTCATGGGAAACTTGGGGTCTAAGAGAGATACAAGTGAGAATAAGGCACACATGTCGGGACAGAAATTCTGAACCGAACTCCCCTATCTATTGGAAGGTCTAATCAATGATTTCAGATCCCAAATCATTTCATTTCAATTAGTCCCACCTGACCCTATCCACCTGCTCTTCCCAGAAATGTCATTCCTCTCCCTGCCCTAGACGAGGCATTCAGCTGGAGGACATCTGTGGAAGGTTGGGAGTGGCTGGCTCCTGGCTTGTGCCCTGTCCAGTCTGGTCTGCATTCCAAGCTGTCTGCCTCTTACAGTTTTAGAGCAATAACAATCAGAATCTCACTTTCCAGGCCCTGGGATAAGCAAATCCAGATTGGTACCCATCGGACCCAGGAATCAACCTAGTGATTGGTGACCACTGGGAGAGGCAGAGGGGAGAAAGAAAGCAACCCTTGGTTGAATGAACAGCTCTGAGACAGACCACATTAACTCACACCCAGAACTCTGTCCTACTATGCAGATGGATCTGGGAGGAACAAGTGGAATGGGCCCATTATCAGCACTATTTCTCCCTCTAATATTGGACTGTTGGGCCCCTGACGCCCTGCGAGATCTACCTGCCCACCTATTTCTGCCCTAGTTCTGCTCTCAGACCTATTATGAATACTGTCAGTAGGTTCTGAGGCATGAGCAGAAAGGCCAATCAGCATTGAGATCAAACCAGAAACTGAACACCAAGGTCAGCCAGAGGCTCTATAGCAGGATGGTCAGAGCCGAGACACAGAAAGAGCAGCAGGGTAGGGTGTGGACCAGTCAGTGAGATCAGATAGGGAAGTGGCTAGAAGCTGGACAGGATGTTCTCAGGCCAATGGAAGGGAGATGCTAACCAACATGGAGAGAGGCGGGTATCAGGTAGGATCCATTCAGGGTGGTAGAGACCACCTTGGCTTCAGAAGTAGCCTCCCCTCTACTCTGTTTCCAGAGCTGGGGCTACATGAAGCTCTGCTACTCTAGTTCCCTGCTTAGCAGGCAGAGTTTCAGTGGTGGCGGTGGTGGCTATACCTCTCAATGGATAGGATATGGTTTTCTGGGGCACACCTTCAACTCACTCCTACTCAGCTGCCACTCTGCCGTCTTCTAAGCCTGGCATGTCTGGGGACAGCAGTCCTTTCCTTGACCAGCAGACTAGCTGAGGATCTGGGTATATGTGTTCCTGGCATCCTTGCTGTAGTCCAGGCAGCAGGACTGATGTGACTTGTAAAATTCCCATTGCCTCCTTTCCCTCTGCCTCTTGATTCTCCTTCATGGAGGCACATCTTAGCTTCATAAATATGCTATGTGACCACAATCAAAAGTAGGACAACTAGCCGGGCAGCGGTGGCGCACGCCTTTAATCCCAGCACTCGGGAGGCAGAGGCAGGCGGATCTCTGAGTTCGAGGCCAGCCTGGTCTACAAGAGCTAGTTCCAGGACAGGCTCTAGAAACTACAGGGAAACCCTGTCTCGAAAAACCAAAAAAAAAAAAAAAAAAAAAAAGTAGGACAACTAGAGATAGCTGGCGGCAAGTGGTCCATTACCTACCAAGGATGGACCTTTTCTTCAGGCTGCAAAGCCAACGATGTCATATGCCTTGGACTGTGGAAGATCCATCTAACATGTTTCACCTCTTGTGTGACTCCAGAATGAGCTGTTAAGTGGCCCTACCCTGGATGTCCTCTCAGACTAAGTGATGCCTGCTGTGTCACTGATTCCTGAGAGGAACCTCACATGGGTGCTTGTGGGGTTCAGGATTTACTCTGTGGTTGATGGACAGGTCTTGGTGTGACCCTGGGGTATCAGAATGCCAGAGGTAAGGAGTCAGAGAGACAGTGTCCCATTGTCATCCTCATCAGCCTGAGGAGTTGCCCCTTTTAAAGACCCCACACACACTTGTATCAAACCAGGATGCCTGGCTTGTGTGCAGGAAAGAATTTCAGGACTAGCCAGTTTATAGTGCACGGTTGAGGCTTACTAAAGATACTTTAGCATAGGCATAAGCCAATGAGTTAAGAGAAAGGGATGTGCTCCAGCTTCTCAGAGGAGAGTCAGGGTGCGTTGTCTGCACCACCTAGACACGCCGTTGCTGTCAAGGTATAACTCAACAGGTTGCTAAGAAGACTTTCACCGCATTTGCTGTTCTCTCTTTCGATAAGTGAGACGGCTCTGACATGTCCTGGAGGAAGTTACACTCTGATCAGCTGAAACCAGGCACCGCTGGGGGTGCACAAGGGCTTTAATACATGTCCTTTCCACGTAAATGGAGTTTCTGGTGAAATTCCCAGAAAATGACAGGTTTACAGCTGGGAAAGAAAGAAGTCTTAAGCAGCTGCTGATTCTGTTGGAAATGGCGCTTATGTTGTTTCCAGCATGAGGCTCCGACTGTATCCAGAGTCAGGAGGTTCCTACCTCTCCTCATGTCCCCCCCAAATTTCCCTGCCTTTCTACCCTGCCTCAGGAGAAGCAGCATGGGCACCAGGTGGGGGATATGCGTGGCCTCTGTCCTTAAAGGACTTCTGCTCCTCCCTCGACGTTCACTGTGAACACCACAGGGGTTGTCCAGGTCTCCTTACATAAAAAACAGAAACAAAAACACCAACCCAACCCAACCAACCAACCAACCAACAGAAACCCTTGTTTTTACAAAAGGCATCGCTGCTTTTGTAAAGGAAAAGAATCAACAGAGCTTCAGAAGGGGTGATCCTCTATGCTGTCCTGACCCTCACCCTCATGCTTTCTTTCCTCAGTGGCCACAGAAGTTTCTATTGCCCTTTCCAAAGATGCTGAACTTTTATTTATTTATTTTTTTATGGGGAAGTCAGGATTCAGGGATGGGTACCCTCAGTAGGTCAGCATGGAACAGCCTCCAGCAACATTCCCTGGGCCGGCTGGGGCCTCACTTTGCCTGGGTCTGAAAGAGATTTTTGTTTTCTGGTGAGAACAGCCCCAGCCTGACCTGGCTGCAGGAGCCAGCCACAGGAGTGCAAGCCCTTTCATGTGATGGGCCCAGAGTGGAGTGAAGCTGGACAGCCAGCAGCCAGCCCTCCCCTGCAGCTTGGAAGGCAGGGCGGCCATTTGCATATTCCCCCATTCATCCTGCCCTTGAAAAGGAAGCCTGAGTTCCCAGTCCTGGGCTAAGCCAAGGACCCAGTGCTGAGCTCCAAGTTAACCCTGTGGGCCTTCACTGCCACTGAGCCAAGACTGCAAGTGTTAACCAGCCCTGAGCTCCAGCGTGCTGATGCAGAAGGGAGCCAACTTTCATTGATCAGCATTGCCTTCTGCTGCAATGGAGAAAATTTCCTTTTGTTTATTCCCATGAGAGCCAGAAAGTATGGCAATTTATCTTTGTCAGAAAAACCTTGAGCCTGAGAAAAGACTGAGTCATTGCTTAATGTGTAAGGTGTATACACACACACACACACACACACACACACGCATGCACTCTCTCTCTCTCTCTCTCTCTCTCTCTCTCTCTCTCTCTCTCTCTCTCTCTCTCTCTCGTACGTATGTGGAATTGTGGGTAAAGGAACAATATGGGTTCCAGGCTACAGGAGCAGCACTCATGGCGAAGACAGAGAGACACAGTTTGCCTGGGACACTTTTGTATCCCCAGGCCTCAGGGTCCTGGATGGTGGTCAGGTGACCTACAAGCTGTGCTTTGGAAGGCATGAGGCATACAGTACCAGCTGTGATCTCTTATGTTCTGCGGTAAATAGCCAGCCTCAGCTTCATGTTCTGGTCCTTGGTACAGCCAGTCTTTTGCCTCCTTCCCCGCACTGAGGGATCTTGTCAGGTGCCAACACCTTACAGGCTCTTCCTGTGACAAACCAACCGGCTGTGTCACTCCGCCTTAGCCCAGCTGTCCTCAATGTCCCACCCCGCAGCCCCATCCTTCTCTTAAGGACATGTGTCTGGCATTTCTTTCTGAGCAGGTGTCCCCTGCTCAGAACAGCAGTGTCCTTAAATGACAAGCAGGCAAGCAGGTCCCTTTTTAGTTTCTCCCTTCCGCCTTAGTAACCCCAAGTGTGTCTCACCTCAAGGAGCACGGTCCTAGCTAGAGAAGGCTGTCCCATCTGTGCCTTGGCCATCTGCAGTTGGACTCTTGACCATGTGTTTCTGCCAGGAGACCAGATGTGTCCTTCACTGAGCTTGAACTTGGAGCACTTATGGTGCGTCCCCAGTCTTGGCTAGCAGTGGAATGGATCCCTGGCCCCGAGACCCAGGCATTAGCAGTCCTACTGTGGACATATCTGAAAGGGAAAAGGATCGTGGTGTCATCAAGGACTTGCCTTCCTACACAATGAGACCTGGCCAGGAGTATCCCTCTGCCTGCATGGTGATCATGGCCCTCACCAGTATCCCTGAACTTCTGCCTACTGTCCCAGAGTGCAATGTGGAAGGAGGGCTATTGGAGCTTCAGTTTGTCCACAAACCCTTAGTCCATCACAGCCGTCAGTCCTGTTTATTCTGCCCTGTAGATATCTCCAAAGGGGCCACCGCTGTTGCTGCTTCTATCCCTCTGGCCTGGGATTTCGCTGAACCTGACTTACAGCGAGGGCAAGGCTTATCTAGGCGCCTGTAAAAAGACACTGTGTTTCTGTTTGCTACGCTGATCTCAAGGCTGCTTCTGTTTCTGAGTCTCTGGAAGGGCACTCTGAGCCTGGCTTCCCGGTCTGATCATCACAAGTCTGCCACCATGGTCTCTGGCAGGGGTTTGGGCTGAGTGAACATTTTGAGAGATGCTGTCTTGAGGATGGCCGTGAAGGCTGGCGAAGGCAGGCGATGGAGGCGTGGTCACGGTGAGTTGGGGTAGCCAGGGAAGTGGCTCGTCGCAGTAAACCTCAGTTGGACCTTTCATGTAAGGTGCTTTAATCACCCTTAGGAGAGAGCTATAATCAGGCTCCCCAGAGTGCTCGGGAGTGAGCTACTTGGTAACACAGCAACCCTATCTCACAAGGGACAAAGGAGCTGTCTCTCCTGGTAGTGCCAGAGTTGGGAAGGGTCTTGGCTCAGTCATCTATGGCTCCATGAATCTAATTAAAACCCAGGAGTAACATGGAGTGGAAGCCCCTCTGTCACACAGACTTGAGCTTGAATCCCTGTGCAGACAGGAGAGTTGCTAGGCCTCCCAGAGTCTGCTGCCTGGCACTGTAGGTTGGGGTTACTCAGATGTGCTGGTGAGACGGGAGCTTTTCTTGACCTGGCATCTGGGTCCTTCTTCCTGGATTAGAACTGCTCCCACGGCTCTATGCCCTGCAGCCCTGCACTTCCCACCCACCAGAACTCTGGTTACGGCCACTTGATTTCCCGCCCCTTAAGCTTCCCCAAGAATCACTATAGGAGGGCAAGTTGTTCTCTGGCCATGCATACTGTGGGACTCTTGTAAACATGTGCACACACACACACATGCACGCACACACACACACATGCACACATACACACGCATGCACACACACACGCATACACACACACACACACACACACACACACACACACTGAGAAAATGTAATTTAAAAAAAAAAAAAGTAAAGTAGAGGACCCACTAAAGAAGTGGAATCCAGGTGATTGATTGCTGAGACCAAGTTCCCTGACCCCCAGTAGATGTCCTAGGTGAGTGTGTGTATGCGCGTGTATGTAAAGAGGCTTTGTCCTCTGAGAGCTCACAACCAACTCCCCTCCCAGACTGAAGACAATGTGGGGTCAGGGAAGGCAGAAGGCTGAGGCCCTGGCAAACTGGCAGAGTGAGAGTTAAAGCAGAGTTGCTTAGCTTTGAGCTGGCCTGAGCTAGTACCGCCCCATGTGCAGACGAAGGGGGGCCAGTGGGGACCTTGAGGGGCCAACAGCTCCTCACAGAGCTGCTCTGCGCCCACAGCCGCCAGGGAGCCACTGTTCCCACAGTTAATGCCTCCACTACCACCCAGCTTCTCAGGGCAAGCGGCTGTTGCCATCAGCTGTCCCCAGGGGCAGGGCCTTCGCAACTTTTGTGCTTTGATCAAGATGTGGTAACCTCTTTCCCTGGGCTCCACAGGCCTTAGAAAGGGAGGCTGGTTCTAGCAGGACCAGCTCAACACCTGCTCAGTGCTCGGAGCCTGCTGGAAGGTAGGATGTGAATGCAGCGCCGTTTGCGAGTTGTGTTTGAGCCCCTTTGGCTGGCAAAGTAGTGAAGTAACGGATCCAGTTAGCTGCTCTCCACCGAATACTTCCTTTACCGTGTGCCTGGCACCTACTCCCTGCCCGTGGCCTTATGTGAGAAGAGACCCTGAGGGGTTTGGTGACTTGCTCATGGCCACATCAAGAATCTAAGTCAGGATTTGAGTCTGGTCAGTACAGCACTGGAATCCACCTTCTGACTCTGTCCCCAGCTTGTTGACTAGAGGGCTGCACCCTGGGGCCTGGTGAGGTCGCCATTTGAGCTCTACGACAGGAGGTGAGGTGGTTCTTTGGTGATTTCATGGCTTGGTTCAGGTTGCCGTCTATTACTAAAGGCCACTGAGGTTTGCAAAGGTCCAGGATCCCGCTGGATCAGGCTGTACTGATGCTGAGAATAAGTAAGGGTGATTCTAAGGAATTCAAGAGAAGATTCAGAGGAATGTGGACATCCTTAGGGCTAACTTGCTGAGTTTGGACTTTGGGTCCTGAGACAGTAGGGAACCAGATGAAGTTTTTGAACAGTGGCATGACAGAGTCACATCTGTGTGACAGGAAGTTAACTTCAGTGTAAGTGTAAGCACAGGTTAGAGAAAAGAGATGGTTAAAGAGGCTAGCCTGGGAATCTGGGCTGCTTTGGGTAGTGATTGGCCTGGGGCTCTGGGATGGGGGAATGGAGAGGTTTGGGTGCGTTACAGGGGTAGTGGTTCCACACTGAGGCATCAAGGTAGCCTAGGAAGTCATGGAGTGCCGGGATGGGAGGCTGCAACAGCAGAGAAGTCTCTCAGAGCTGACTCTCCCAGGGCCGTTTCTTCAGGGTCTGTGCTTGGTACTCGGAGCCTTCTTCTTTATCACCTTGGAGTCAATGTGTATCCCACCATGGCTCCCTTTGTTCCGACCTCTCCCATCCTTTTTCACAAGGAAAGTAGGCTTGTGCCACCCACCCTCCAGGGTGAGCTGGTTGGGGAAAGCCTCAGGGTCTCCAGCATGGGCCACCACTAGGTATTCCAAAACAATCTGTTTTGGAGGGAAAAGCTTGGGAGGAAGCGAGTTTCTGCTGAGGGTTGGGTCCTCAGTTATAAACACCCACAGCAGCTTGCTTGGCAACGGCAGCACCAATGGTCCCTGGGGTGTTGTCTGTAAACCCCCACCTGCCATAGCTGCTGCAACCAGAAAAGCCTCCTGGGGCATGGGAAAAGGCAGCTGGGTTTAGACCTCAGGGACCACCCCAGGTAAGAGGAGGTCAGAGAAGGCCAAGGCCATGTAAAATAACCAGAGACGACAAGCCTCCCAGAACTAGTCTCTGCTCTCCCCTCCCACATGCCAAGGGCTTGGTGGCACACACTGGCTCTGAAGTCAGTGTCCTCAGAGGACCTGGACTCACAACCCTGCCCTGCAGTGTCTCCCAGCTCTTACGGAAGCCTCAGAGTGAAAGTGAGAGCCTCTGACTGAGAAGGTAAAGCTGGAGAAATGAAACACTCTCGTTGCCACGGAAGGGTGCAGGCCAGACTTGGGCTCAAAGGAGCTGTGGCCGCTGTAGTTGGCTCCTTAGGTGGACAGCCACCTGAGGAGCTGTGGGCTGTCCTTCATCTAATGCCCTTCACTGCACCAGATGGGAGGAGACTCATGGTGTGTGTAAGATGAAGAGCATATGACTGGATCCACAGACTAATTCCATGTTCAGATTCTGGTGGCTCTTCACGTTCCCACCACCTCCCAGGACCTGAACCTTCTGACCAGGCAAGAGCTGGATTTTCTAGGTGAACAGTACTGCAAAGGAGAGGAGAATTGTGGGAATGAGTCTGCATTGGCAGGAGTGGGGTGGCCACATCAGACAAGGGGGTGCACACTGTGTCCTTGACTTGCGGAAATAGTCTGTGTTCCACTTCCTTACAATGAGTGTAGGGGCCACAGTGAGGACCAAACTGTGTGGTGTAGAGGACAGGTTTTCTAGGAATCAGAAGTTCAGGAGGTCTAGACAAGTCCCCTCCTGACGCTCAGAGAATGTCCTCATAGGCTTGTGATAGTGACCTTTGTACAGGGTTCAGGGGCTCAAAGGCTGGATTACCGAATAGAGTACTGGGTTCCCCACACATCCCAGGCACTCTCCAGCTTCTTTCTGCCTGGGACACCCTTTTCTCTCCATCCTTCAGCCTCCACAACTGTGCTACTTCCTGCCACCAGCAGCCTGCTCTGCCTTGTCATAGCTGAGTCAGGCACCTCCTCTGCCTTCTTGTGTCTGATCACAGCCTAGGCCATACTGTACAACACTGCCCACTCCCTCATGTCTACCCTGCAACTCTGAGAACAGACGCCATGTGGAGGCTGCGGGATACATGGGCGGGAGGTTGAATGGGTGACCTGGCCATTCATGTCCTCTGTCCCCTCTCCCAAATGCCTAGTTTATGCTACAGTCTGAGGTCTGTCTGTGAGCAACTGCCAAGAGCCAGGGATTGGTGGTCTCAAGATATTCTTTCAGCCTTTTTAATAGTGTTTTAAAACATACAGTGGAGTCCTTGAGGGCTGGCTAGGGGCCCAGAGAGTCAGTCCATTTCACTAAAGGAAACAGTCCTCGGCTCAGCGCCCACCCCAAGAGCTGGTGGAGGCGTCTAGTAGTGAGCCACTCATCTGGTAGGTCTGACAGCAACTTGGTCTTCCCATCTACACTTTCGGTAAGTGGATGTCCTGAGAAGAGAAGGCCAGCTGGCCATCTGCCCAGAGACCTCCCTCCATAGAGAGACTTTGCTTGGTGAAGGCACTGTGGTTCATAGCTGTGCCTCCATTCTGATGACAAGAACAGCGCAGTGTGTGTGTGTGTGTGTGTGTGTGTGTGTGTGTGTGTGTTTCCTCTGGGATGTCTTCATCATTGGTCTCACTTAAGACTGCTGGTGGGAGCTGGAGAGATGGCGCCACAATTAAGAACATTTACTGCTCTTCTGGAGGCCCAGACTCAATTTCTAGCACCTACATGGTGGCTCACAACTGCCTATTACTCTAGTGTCAGAGAGATCTGATGCTCTCTTCTGACCTGCATGGGCACTAGGCATGTACATGGTGCACAGATGTACATGTAGGCAAATCACTCACTTACATTTAAACACCAAAATGATTGCCGATGAAATTGGGCTTCAAGCTCCACAGATCCGGGATGATGCCCTTGCCCGACTAGGGGTCCATTTTCACAGCTCCCTAGGAACACCCATACCTGGAGATTGGTGAGTGTCCCTTTCACTCAGAGAGCCTGCACTATATCTGCAAAAGTACACTCCGTGGAAGCACAGGGCCTGGGCCAAACTGCCTCTGTCTAATGTTTCAGCCACCTGCGTCAGGCCTGTCTCTGCTTCTATTTCCAAGGCTGAGCAGCCTCCATCTGACAAGCACATATGTCTATAGGTCTGTGACTATGCCATGCCCAGTGGTGCTGTGCCCATTTCAAAGATGGGGAAGTAGAGGTTCAAAAAGGCTGGTTATGCTTAACCATGTGTAGTTTATAGATGAACTAGAAACTTGAACTGAAAAGCTTCCTTTCCTCTGTCTACAGAGTGACTTTTTGCCTATTGCTGACCTCATGCCATGTTATAGTTTAACACAAATACTATATACTGGAATTTAAGCTCCTTCCTCCTCCTCTCTCAAATGTCAAGTAATTGTTTGCCTATCCCTTGCCTCCGGAGTTACCACTGTTGACATTTTTTTTTTTTGTTGTTTCCCAAGAAGAGAAACCATACCCACTGCCTCCATGATGTCAAGGCCCCTGAGGAGACAGCCTGAGGACGGTGTAGGGCAATCCAGAGCCTGTCCTGTGGTCACTGGGATGGCAGGCCTATGAATATCCCAGGAATCTCTAGCTCCGGGTCTTACTGGGTAGTGATGCTAAGGGGTCCCAGTGTGGATAGCAGCCCCTGAAACCTGAACAATTCCTCTGTCCCCTGTCAGTCCTGAGCAAGGTGCAGAACCTGGAGCCCAGCAACCTGCACCTGCTCTGCCAATGTGCCATTACCCAACAGCTAGCAGGAGGACACATGAGATCTCTGGGAGATGATGCCCTTCTCGCCTTCAGGGCATCTTCTGTGTCTTCCTGAGAGGTTCGTTGTGTTCCCTTGAACTGCAGAGGGTGGAGGTGCACCCTGACCACCACCTGCAGCATCAGAGGAGGTGCTGGACCACTAGACCCATCTAGCACTCCAGCCTTTCCTTCTCAGCCTTGTTTATGTTCTTCTTCCCATCAGTTTCATACTTAAACATTTCTTCTCCTCCATTAACTGTATCCAGTAAAGGATGGGACCACTATGCTTCTTGGCTTCCTGTGTTTGGTGGTACAGAGTCCTATAGTCATATAGGTCATTGTCTTCCAGTCATGAAGCCTGGATGTATCTATCTGGGCTAGTGCATGGGTTCTGCCAACGTCCCCTTCTCTCTACCCTTCAGAAGCAAAGCCTAGGGCTGGAAGCTCAGAGGTGGATCAGGTAGAGCCTGCATCCCTCCACCCCACTTATCTTCTACATAGTGATGAGTGCTTCTGAGGTCTGCCCATCTTCTCCATCTCCTAGGAGCAAACATAAGCAAAGATCTGTGACCAGGGTAACAAAAGACCCTAAGGCCTTAGAGACTCCATGCCCAGAACTGCCAGTGCATACTGGCCCTTGGAAGATGTGGAAACAGCTGTTAGTCATGGCCCCAGGCCTAGGCATGTGGTTCTCAAGAAAACTGGCCAGATGCCAGGCCATTAGATATAAGTACTGAGGGCTCTAGTCTCTCAATGAAAAAGCATCTGCAGGTGTCCGGCTTCTGGGATGTTCTGGGCTGATCTGGGTTGCATTAGGAGACTGTATATCTGACGACTCCAGGGCCCGACCCATCTCCTAGGACCCCTCCATGGCCTGCCCTCCCTCACCTGTCTCTTATTTCCTACAGAGATTGTCCTCTCACTTCTGGAGAAGATGCAGACCCAGGAGATCCTGAGGATCCTGCGGCTGCCCGAGCTAGGGGACTTGGGCCAGTTTTTCCGCAGCCTCTCAGCCACCACCCTCGTGAGTATGGGTGCGCTGGCTGCCATCCTCGCCTACTGGCTCACTCACCGGCCAAAGGCCTTGCAACCGCCATGCAACCTCCTGATGCAGTCCGAAGAAGTGGAGGTGAGCAGAGCGGGAACTGGCCCGTCATTCAAAGTAGCTCCAGAGGGTAGAAGCCAAACCTGGAACTCATTTGACCCCTGGTGGCCCAAAGACTACTAGTGTCCCCTGGTAACCAGCCACATGCTCTGCAGCAGCCTTGGGCAAGGTCTCCAGCAAGGTGGTCCTCAAACCCCTGTAACATCAAAAGAGGTGCTGGTATGACTAGACTCATCTAGCACTTTGAGTCCTTCCTATCTTAGCCTTCTTTGTTTTCCTCTTCCCATCAGTTTAATGCATAAACATTTCCCTCTGCCCCATTAATTGTATGGACCATAGGCAGAGCCTGGCCAACCACTGGGCTAAGCGGGTCCTCAGAGACTGCGGGGTAAATTCACTTCAAGTTCCTGACTCCAGTCCTGGCTGACAGGAAACAGAGCTGAGCTCATCCCAGGACCCTGCTCCATCACAGAACCTAGGCTCACAAGGAGGCTAGCAGCAAGGAAGAAGAGTCACTGACTTGCCAACAAGGGGCTGAGATATGCTTCTCCAAACTTATGGATTTTGTTGTTTGTTTTTTTATTTTTTAAAGATTTATTTATTTTTACATGCATTGGTGTTTTGCCTGCATGAATGTCTGTGTGAGAGCACCAGATTCCCTGGAACTGGTGTTACAAACAGTTGTGAGCTGCCATGTGGGTACTGGGAATTGAATCCAGGTCCTTTGGAAGAGCAGTCACTGAGCCATCTCTCCAACCCTTTTTGTTTGTTTATTTGTTTGTTTTTGGTTTTGTTTGTTTGTTTGATTGATTTTTCTTTTAATTCTGCCTGTGTTCTAACCTTTAGTGTGCATTCCCATGAATAGTATGCTCATATAATTCATAAGACACAAAAGGCCACATGCTGAGAAACTTCTGCCTCCTGCTGCTGAACTTTCCGTTCTGTGAACAGTTCTGTCCCAGCCAGGAGCAAACAGAGAGAGAACCCCCACTCCTAGCTTTTGTTGTTGGTTGGTTGGTTGGTTGGTTGGTTGGTTGGTTGGTTGGTTTTCTCTAGACATGGTCTCATGTAACCTGGACTGACCTCAAACCCCTAATCCTCCTGCCTCTGCTTCCCCCAATGCTAGGATTACAGGTGTGCATCACCACATCCAGCTCCCCAGTTTTAAATGAGCTCATGCTACACATGCTTGTGAACCTCACTTGATCATACATGTCAGTGACCACCAGCCTGGCAATGTTTGACCAGCTGGGAAGGGCACGGATCCTTGTCTAACAGGGATCTGGATTCTCGGGCTGTGTTCCTAGTAGAAGGACTGATGTGTGCGGAAGCCCAGGTATACTTGAGAGAGTGTGACATTGGGAGGTGGTGGTTTGTGTTTGGTGCTGAGCAGCTGGAGAGGATCTGGAAAAGGCCAGCAAGATGGTGATGAGAAGGGAGAACAGAAATCCTAGGCAGGAGGCCTGGCAGTGCCTTCCTAAGCTATGTAGTTCTTGGTTGGGACCCAGCATGTCACTGAGTCCTCAAAAGAGCGCCAAAGGGCTGGTGGGGTGGTGCAGAGAAACTGTCAGGAATAGCTGAACGTCGTGGAATTATTGGGGACTTTCAGTAGAGAGATGCAGCTTGTTTGTGCTATAGAAGGGTGGTGGCTGCAGAGCAGGTAGGAGGAGGCAGCTTGGGGCTCCTGGGTTGGGTGATAGTGACCTGGTGGGGCTCAAGGTAGTGGGAGGGATGATTGCAGTTCAGTCTGCAAACCTATAGATTGGGTGACCATGCGGATCCCACTGAAAGGACAGGGCGCCACCCTTTTTCTCTGTCCCTGTCCATCAGGAACATATGAGTGGCTGTGTGAACTAGGCCAAGGTGACAGGGGCAAGAAATGAGGTGAGAGAGGCAAGCACTCTGGTACTTCTTGGAACACACAAAATTCAGATCATTTTACTTCCCTGCCTTAAAACCCATCTCTGGTTGGCTAATGCCCTCGCCCAAAGTCTATCCCCCACTCCTGGGTTTGCGGCCCTCTCTAGACTGCTCTCACCTTAATCCATCTAGAGTTCCACAGATTACCCACAGTTCCTCAGCACCCTGTGCTCCTGTGCCATGAGTGTGTGCTTGCTACCGCCTGCTGTACATTCTGCCTGGCCAACTCCTATGCATCCGTTAAACTCCAGCCAGATGTCCCTGCCCAACACACAAGCACCGCCCCCTCCCCTGGCACAGTCTCTTGCAGCGTCACATCTACTGTCCGGGTATAAAGTGGGTCTGATTGCATGTACCCCTAACTTCCCAGGTCAGTCTTTCCCAGGCAGTACCGCCAAGAAGAACTTTCCACTCCAAACAGCTGAGAGCTACCTGTGGTTTTGCTTTTGGCTGTTTGTTCTGTGACGCTAATTTTTTTCTCCAGATTCAATGTTCCAAGAATTGGCCGGCTCTGGGCCATCCCAGGATAGCCCAAATAGCACTGAGAGATTAGGCAGAGCTGTGGTACTGAAGAACTCGGGGCTTGGGGGCCCTGGGGAGGAGGAAGGCACCGACACCCAACTCTTGTCCCTGACCCCATTACAGAGGGCCTTTGCTTCGTCCCTCTCTGGATCAGCATTGCTGGGCCCAGGATCTTGCTGCCTGGTGTGTCCTTTCATGCACTCTTAGGCTTCAGTCCTGGGAAAGTACCTTAGAGCACTATCCTCAGAAATCCGTGCTAGCGTGCCAACAATGGATGCCAACCTTCTTAGCTCAAGGCTATACGCAGCTGACCTAGGGCATAGCAATGGCTGCTGGGTGCAGGGTACCTTGGGAGGTTGATCCTTTATCGAAATGATAACAGACTCCATTCTATTATGGAACCACATCTTAAGAGTTCTTGATAATTATGGACATTCTGTGTACACTAATCTGGTATACAAAGGCTGTGTGCTTCTTTGGGAGTGTATATATGTGAGACTCTGTTAAACTGGGCCTGTATGTAGTAACTAGTTATGTTGCATGTAGATGCATACAGACTGGGTGTGTATGCTCTCTGCTTGAACAGGCCACGAATATGAGCACTTTCAAGCCCCAACTATGTGAACCAGGAATGCATCCAATCTGTGTACACACCAGGGCCTATTCCTAATGTCCCTGCTCACCTCAACTTGTCTGGTGTGTCTGACTTCTAGGACAGTGGTGGAGCCCGGCGATCTGTGATTGGAGGGAGCACACAGCTGCTCACCCATTACTATGACGATGCCCGGACCATGTACCAGGTGTTCCGCCGGGGGCTTAGTATCTCAGGTGAGGAGTGTTTGGAGACTTGTATCAGGCATTGAACAGGCTTCTAGCATGGTACTAGGGACACAGTAATGCCCAGGTCAGCAGAGAGTCTTTCTACCAGTTAGAGAGGCAGTGACTGCCTGAAGTCGGGCCTACTCTATACACCCCTATGGGCAGCCCCTGGGGAGCCTACTGTAATACTGTCAGCCATGGCTGAAGCCTGCACCCCTGAGACGCCTCAATAGTCCCAGAGTATGAGTCAAAGGGAGACGGTCATAGAAGGCTATCCTGCTCCCTTCCCCTACTGGCCTCCCCAAGAGTAAGTGCCCTTTTAGTTCTCCCATTGGAACTATCACCATAAATCACAGTAGGAACTGGGTACCGTGCTATCCCACCCACAGCCTCCCAGATCCCTAGGGAGAAGCTGTTCTTGCATTCTTATGACCTTCTTGGGCCACAGCAGGTGAGACAAACTGCATGAGGGAAGTCTCCTGGACCCAGAGGCATCCACAGCATGGGATTTGGTGGACAGGGGCAAGTGAGTCCACCCACTCTCCCCCCTAACGCAAGGCCCACTTGTCTCTCTGCAGGGAATGGGCCCTGTCTTGGCTTCCGGAAACCAAAGCAGCCTTACCAGTGGCTTTCCTACCAGGAGGTGAGTGAGAGCACAGGCCCCACCTGTCCAGCCCTGCAGGCATGGTACCCTTGTTGGGTTAGGGGAGGCCTAGGTGTAGCCAGCTAGGTCCCAGGAGCCTCATTTCTTAAAATTAGTCTTTACATGGAAAAGTTTTACATATACATATATATATATATATATATATGAACATAATATGAAAATAGAACAGTGTGAATTCAATGTCTGGTTTATCTGAACAGGTATGAGAAAACTGTTTAGAAAACATACATAGTGACAGTCAATTCAGGTGTTATCTGTGGTAAAAGGAAATCTTTTGAACGTGGTAAAAAAATTAAATGAAGCCATAAAGGTAAAATAAACAAAATAAAATATACAAATATGTGTGTGATATTAAAGTCTTCTTATTCAAAATCTTTGGAGAAATCTATTACACTAAAAATTGTGCCCATTTGAAGCCTGATACATATTGTCTGCAAGAGCCTTGCTTTTTTTATCCTCACAGTTATTTTAAATTATTTGATGGTGTCATGATGTATATAATGTATCTGAGTTGCTTTTGCCTCTCATCACCCCCTCCTTGAACTCCTTCCTGACAAGCCCTGCTCCTACCCTCCTGTCTGTCTGGTTTTTGTGACCCAGAGTTTCAGTAGGCTTGCTTACATGGGAACGAGTAGAGGGTTAGTTATAGGAACAGGAGCAACTTATCAGTGTCTACACCACTGAAGAATATGACCCCACCCCTATCACCAGCCATTGACATTGGTCGTCCCCCAGGGGATAGGTGGGCTTCGTGAACCCCTCCCACATCTGCAATGGAATATTGACAAGCCAGAGGGATCACTTTTTACTGTTTCCCCCCAGCGTTCACACCTAATTCCTCTCCTTAGCCTCTAGAGGCTTTCTGCATGCCTGGGTGGGGAGCTCAGAAGCTCAGACAGACATGGGAAAGCTGTGTGGACAAGCCCCATTGAAACCTCCTCATTTCTCCGTCCCGACCTCACCCACACCCATCTGTGTGCAGGTGGCCAACAGAGCTGAATTTCTGGGGTCAGGACTTCTCCAGCATGACTGTAAAGTGGGCACCGAGCAGTTCATTGGTGTTTTCGCACAGAATCGTCCAGAGGTGAGCGTCGGTCCAACTGCTTTCAGAGGCATCAGTAGACTAGGGAACGGAAATCCTGTTTCCACTCTTGGTAGGGCCTGGGGTCTGACAAAGAATAGAGACCTAGGGCCATGGCACTACCACCTGCATCCCCATCTCCCAGGCCCCATCCACATTGTACTTGGAGCCACGGGGGAGGAAAATCATGATAAAGAGGCCCAGGCAAGGTCAGGCAGTGGACATGAAATCTAGAGGTTGCACACTAGCATAGCAAGCATGGTCTAGAGGTCTTTAGGCTAGCCTCAGCACACACTGGCTTACTGGACCTATCTTATCTCCTTCCCCCAACCCGAACTTTGCATTTCTATAGTGGATCATTGCAGAGCTGGCCTGCTACACATATTCCATGGTGGTGGTCCCCCTCTATGACACGCTGGGTCCAGGGTCTATTCGCTACATCATCAATACAGGTGAGCCCCCACTCCCATTCCCTCCTGAATAAGTAACTAGCCCTCATCCTCCAACCTCTTAAGTCGTAATGATTGTCAGGCGTTCATAAAAGGCACTTTACCTCAGTTCTCAGGAAACACTTAGCCAGACACCATGGAAAATATCTGAAATCCCAGCACTTGGAAAGCTGGAGGAGGAGGGTCAGAAGTTCAAAGCCATCCTCCATTGCATAGCCAGTTGGAGACCAGCCTGGGCTATGTGAGACTCTGTCTCACAATTCAAAAGCAAAACAAAATAAAACACTAGGGGGCTTACATGATGGCCCCTGATTTGTTCTCCTGAGTCTAAACTGTCCTGAAGCCTCCGTCCATAGGTCTGCAGGGCCGTGACAGAACTTCTAAGAGACTGTGGCCATGTAATGTTACTACAGCTTGGCATCATCCTTGCCATGGTGGTAAATATCCCAGACGGACCTGGACTCATGGGGGACTGTCTGGAGGAAAACTGACCTATCTGCTGCAGAATGCTTTTGCCTAAAAGCCTTTGCCCTTGACTCCTCCTAGCACTAATGGTACACGTGATGCACGACCCTCACGGCCTATGGTAGACATTCATTTACACACAGGCTGGTATAGTGGCCTGTCGCGACCTCCTCAGTCCCAGCCTGCACCTGCTCAGCCTGACTCTCCCCTTTGGCCTCTGCAGCGGATATCTGCACGGTGATTGTGGATAAACCTCAGAAGGCTATACTTCTGCTGGAGCATGTGGAGAAGAAGGAGACCCCGGGGCTCAAGCTGATCATCCTCATGGAGCCATTTGAGGATGCCCTCAAAGAGAGAGGGCAGAAGTGTGGAGTGGACGTCAAATCGATGCAGGCCATAGAGGTGAGAATCTGCATCTAGGATGTTTGCTGGGTTAGAGCTGGCTGGCTGCCACATCACAGCATTGGCCACCCACCCTTCTCATGCCTTAGGCTGTCTGTTTTGGGCCCTTCAGATGCATCAGTGGCAAGACAAGGCAGATTTTGCAAGGACTAGGGGGAGGGAGACCCGGAATTAGTGTTTACAGGCACCCTCTAGGTTTACTCTGAGACGGGCCCAACCAGTGGCCCCAGCACCAAGAGCTGGATGATGGCTCCAGCTGGAGAGGCACTCACATGGCCTCTAGAGCTTCCTCACTTGCAGAGGGTGTAAACTTGTGGTCCAGGAACCTGGGAAGGTTCTCGTCAGTAGGAACCAGACCCACTCAGCAGTCCACGGAATTAATTTTCTGTACATGGCCACCCCAGGGGCATCAGCTTGGTGGCAATGAATGGGTTAACAGACTGATGCAAGGTCTCCTGGCCTCCTGGACCTCAGATGTGCTCAGTAACTATTGACCTCTACCATGCTATAAGAGGGGCACACCCTCAAAACCCCCCAGATGTCCTCATGCCTCTGTCTGTCCTTTGCTGCACCCATGACCCTGTGCACTTGTAAGCCTTTGTGACATTAGCCACACCTGCACTGGCAGCCCCTCTCCTTACCTCCTCACTGCCCCACCCCCAGCACTGACTGATCATCTAGAAACCTAGGTCATTCAGCCATTCTCTTGTGTACATTCCCCAATATTTCCAAAACCAAGTGATATATGTATGGTGCCTGGTTTCTCCTGAGTAACAGACTCTTTGTCTGTAGCATATGGGGCAGGCCTGCGACCCCTCAGCATCCTCCCTTTTTCCCAGGAGCTTCAGGCTAGAATATGTCTGAGGAGGGACCGCTAAAGTGGTCTTTATCACTGCAGTCCATGTCCAGGCAGGGATCCTAAGCTCTGGGCTTGGCATAAGAGCAAGGCCTACTGCGGTGAGTGATCTTGACTTTTTGAATTTTATAATCACTTTTGAACATTTTAAAAATAGTATTTTCCTTTTTCAGGACTGTGGCCAAGAGAATCTCCACGCCCCCGTGGTAAGCTAATCTCCCAGCAGGCATTGGGGAGCAAGATAATGAGTAAGACCCGTTCTCTTGGAGCCCTCACTGAACAGGGCTGGGGAGAGAGGTCAAGGAGTACCAACCTCCGTGTCAATAAGCAGCTCCGTGAGCAGCCTAGCAGTGCTTACCCCACTGCCCAACACTGCTGCGGGTTGAGAGCCCAGGAGAGGACTGAGGGCAGGAGTCAGATGTCGGGAGAAAGACAAAAAGACATCCAGTCCTTGCCACCCTTGGCACTCTTGTAACGTTTTCATAGGGAGGTCTTGTTTTCCTTTATCTCCCTTGAATGTTATGAACCCCACAGAGCATAAGATGGATAGAAGCATTCAAGATCTAGAAGTGAACCTCATGGCCTGGAGCTGCTGCTGGTGTCATCTGTGTGTGTGCCTGCGTGTGTGAGTGTGCACGTGCATGTGTGCGTGTGCATGTGCATGCATGTGTGTGTGTGCATGTGTGTGTGCATATTCATGTTTATATGTATACAGGTGTTTCTGCAGGTGTATGTGAGGGTATGTGGAGGCCCAACATCAGCCTCAGTTAGTTTTCTTCAGGCACTATTCTTTAAGACAGGGCCTCTCAACTGGCCTGGTCCTTGCCAAGTGGGCAAGGCTGGCCAGCCAGAAAACCCCATCAGTTTCATGGTCTCTGCCTCCAAGTGCTGAGATAACAAGCATGAGCCACCACTCTGGATTTTTCTTTGTTCATTTTTATTCTTTGAACTTTTCTGAGTTCCATCCTATGTGGTCCTGCCAAAGGTCAGGTAATAATGACCATCTCTGCCTTCTGAACTGGGCACTGAAGGGAGAAGCTCAGGTTTCTCACAAGGCCTCTGGTTTCTAGGCCTCCCTCTGCTCAGTCTTTCCAACTCCCTTGCCACCCCTGGTGAGCTTTCCCACATCCAGGCCAGAGCAGGTCATAGCTCTACTTCCTAGAGCCCTCCATGTGTAATCCTGGGTCCTTCCATATCTTTGCTACACCAGACTCTGCCTCAGAGAAGTGCTCCATGAGTCTTCAGCATGTCCTGTGTCCAGCACCACAGCTTCTGTGTCCAGACAGGTCCCCTCCCCAAAGCTCCCTCGCTTTTACACATCACTTTACATGCTACCTCTTTAGGAAGCTGTTCCCTGTGTGCACATGGACTAGGTGGACTCCTCCTAGTGACCCAGGACCATGGGCCCCTGCAGCCAGGGCCTGATGCAGAGCTTGGGGTGCTTTAAACAGCTCAACAGCAAGCCACTCCTACTAGAGAGGAAGGGTCTTTGGCTTCAGCAGCCCAACCCCATGCAGAACTCTGCTCAGGCTGGGGTAGGGAAAATGGGGACCAGGTATGAGGTTGGTAAGACACGCGGGTGTCCACATACTACATTTCTTTCCTTGTTCTTGGGAGCTTGCCTGCCCATCTTTCCCACGGTAGCATACAGAAGTGTTTAACATGCCCAGCACGTCACTCACTATAGTGGACACACGGGCCTGGGTGGAAAGGGGTACCACTGGTTCTCCCCATACACGTCTCTTCTCATTCCTGCAGCCTCCACGTCCTGATGACCTCTCCATCGTGTGCTTCACCAGCGGCACAACAGGTAAGCAAGGCCCAGACCCTCAGTCGTGAGTGCTTGTCTCAGCTCCCGGCTGCCTGGAAGGAGACTTTGGGGGTCTCTCGTGCTCTCTGTGGTATGGACTGAGTCCCATCCTGGTCCTGGTTCTGCTCAGTTACTGTTGTTGGCTGCCTTCTGCTTCTGCCATTAGCCATGCTGGGCAAGGCAGGGCTGGCCAGATGTAGACAGGCAATGAGGGGACTCAGCACCTTCTACATCTGAGACAATGGAGTCTAGGCAGCTGGATCAAAAGCTGGAGAATGCCCTCTGCTTGTGGAGTCATTTCTTTATGAGAAATGGTTCTCCCCTCTGTTTTCTGCTCCTGTCTGGCCTTTGTGTCAGAGACCAGGGAAGGCGTATGGGCTTAAAACCCCATCTCTACCACTGGATAGAGAACAATAAGTCAACCACTTAAGCCCCCTGCTGTCACTGTCCCCAAGTCCTCACCTGAGAGGAGGTGGTTAAAGGTGTCAAGTAAGAAGGGGGTGGGATGTACAAGGACAGCCATGGGCAAGATTGTCAGGAAGAAGGCATGGGCAGAAATGACTGTCTGTGTCTGGTGCTGAGCAAGGGGTATGCCAGCAAGAATAATCTGGAAAGGCTTCCTGGAGAAGGTACAGATCCGGCACTTTGCAGTCTACAGAGCCCTGTCCCAGCTTTCACTGTGCCTCTCAGCACAGGCTGTGAGGCTAGCAGGCTTGAGAGCAAATCCGCCCCGGAGAGACTCTTAACACCACATGGAGGCACCGGGACCAGCATCCTGCGCTTCCATCCGTCCTCCCAGCGCCCTTCTCATTGCTGCCTCCTCATCTGATGACTGAGGAAATGTCCTGGTTACTTCTTGCTGCACTGATAAAACACCGTGACCAAGGCAACTTACAGAAGGAAGGGCTCACTGATGCTTGTGGCTCCAAACGGTTAGAGTCCATGATGGTGGAGTTGGAGAACATGGCAACAGGTGCAGACATGGTGGACTGGAGCTGGATGCTGAGGTCTGGAAACTCACACCTCAAACTGCAAGCAAGAAGCAGGGAAAACAAACTAGAGATGGCACGAGTCTCTAAACTCTCAAAGCCTACTCCCAGGGGCATACTTCCTCCAACGAGGCCATGCCTCCCAGCTGCCCAAACAGTGCCACAGGTGGGCAACAAGTATTAAAATGCCCGAGACTATAGGAGGCATTCATTCACACTATCACAGGAAGATACTTGCTTCACCTTGAATGGACAAGAAGTTTCCAGCATTCACTTCAAGACCAAGGTTGACCAGCCTGATGGTAGTTCTCAGTGGCCAGTGACCTGGCATTCCTGAACTTTTCAAAGGAACAGCTTACACAGCATTTGAGAGACCCGGGACCAGCCACATAAATGGATTATGCATGCCAGTAGATCTTGACGGGTATGACTCTATCAGCTATGGGATGGGAGTGGATTCTTGGCCTTTAACTCAAACAGGTTTAAAGATTGTTTTTTAAAACTGTATTTTACAGCTGGGTGGTGGTGGCGCATGCCTTTAATCCCAGCACACAATAGGCAGAGGCAGGCGGATCTCTGTGAGTTTGAGGCCAGCCTGGTCTACAAGAGCTAGTTCCAGAACAAGCTCCAAAGCTACAGAGAAACCCTGTCTCGAAAAAAACAAACAAAAAACCCTTTATTTTACTAAATCATTTAGAAAAGTAACACAGCCCCCACTCTCCAGAGCCAGCCCAGAATTTTAAAAGTGCCCTTCAGGCTTATGTTGCTTTTAAAATAGCACCTCCTGAAATCTTTCGGGTGTTGAGTTTCATAGCATAATTTATTTTGATGACATGGTTTGGGGGAATAAGTCGCTGCTGTGGCTTTTAGCTTTGGACCTCCTTGGCCTCCCAGAGCAACTTCAGATTTTTAGTAGCTCACTTGGTCAATGCTGCAGCTCCTTTATCTGGAGAAGTATCCTGTGCTGTTGAAACGTGCTGCCGGCCAGCTGGAAGGCACAGCGGTCCCACCCAGTGCCTTCCGTGCTGTGGACTCACGCGGAGACCAAGCTGGCCTTACCTATCTGTGCTGAGGGGCAGCATGCATGGGGCTGGAAAACTGCTCGGCCATCTTCTTTAAAGCCATGGCAGGTGCCAGGCAGGTCTGAGAGAGCAAGTAGGCCTTTGGCCCGGAATCATCCTGCTGGACCACATACTTGGACTTCCTCGGATTTAGGCTAAGCCTGTGTTGTGCCTCTTACATCCATTCTCTTGTCAGCATGTCAGTCACACTTGTCCTCGATGTCACAGCATGTGGAATGTCTGGTCGTCAGCCTCGATGGTGGGGATACGTGAAAACTATGACCTGACACTGACTTTTGACAGGATCTCCTAGGGAGAGGTCCTTCTGGCCTGTGTGGTGGGACTGACCTGGAATCAATCAGGCCAGAGGAGAACAGAATCCGTCTGCACTGTCTGGAGCCAGGTTGTACACGGTCACTGTGAAAACACCGGCTGGTGCTCTGGGAGACACCTCAGCATTCTTGCTATTGCCTTGGAATCACATGACCTCTCTTCAGACTCGGTTTCCAAAGATAGTAAATGAATAATACAATTATTAGTTTCTGAGTGGGAACCAAGAAATTGACAGTGGCTATCACTGAGATGTTGACCTGGGTGGCAGAGCCTCTCACTGTCTGTACCAGCAACCAAGACAGCTACAGGAAAACCTGCAGCTTGGTTCTGCAAACTGATTGCTCGTAGCTCTGTCTAGGATGATTTTTGTTCTCCATATGAACAACCAGAAAACTTTCTACATCCAGTTTACAGGACATGCTGCTGGAGGTGTAGATTTGTCCTGAATCTGCACAGCAGATGGAGCCTTCTCGAAGGCTCTCCTCACACTTCCCAAGGGAACTTTTGTCCTCAGCTTCTAGACTCTGACCAACATTCGCTTCTCCTTCAGCCTTTGAGCAATGTGTAGAGATGACTTGTGGAAATAATCTGAACATTTCTGGGGATATTTTAAGAGTCCTGTAGGTCATTTATAAAGTGACATTTGAATCTGCAAGAATATTTATGCTTCTGAAAGGTCTGAACTTTGGCATTACGCTGGAGAAGAAAAGGGCGCAGAATGGAAGAACCGCCAATGCCGTCAGTGTCAGGCCTGAGCTGAGAGGGCTGTGGGGATTTCTGCCCTGAGCTTATGCTGGTCATGCGCGTGCCAGCCCCCTCTGACAACTTCGGCACCAGGACCCATTTTGTGACAGTTCTGTCTGTGACTGGTATCTGGAGAAAGATCCTTAGAAACTTCAGAATCTGAAAGTGAAAATTGCCAGGTGACTCTTGGAGTACTTTAAGCACCCTGGGATTCTGTAGGATGTGAATCTTGAGGGTCAGAGAGGAGAAATAACATAGGCTCAGGCCTGACAGAACACTGGAATAGAGAGCCAGGCACAGGTAAGGCAGATCCTGTGCATATTTCTCTTTTCAGAAGGAAGACATTTTGACAACTACCTATTAGGAAAAAAAAATAATAATCACTTTTCAAATAACACAAGCTTCTATGTCCCCCAGAACCAAATCTGATGTTGGTATCATGGGTGAAAGCACCAGCGTACAGGCTGAGGCCTCACTCTTCACACGTCCTAAGCAGAGGAACGGCTCCATCACTTGAATTAAAAGATGAGCCTTTGACTGATGCCAAGTGGGTCACCTGCAAGATGAGCAAGCAGGCCTCAGGGGATATAATTATGAAAAAGAGTTTATTTTTATCTCTGTTACTAAATTCCACGTGATTGAAGAGGGAAGTTCTCTCTCTCTCTCTCTCTCTCTTTCTCTCTCTCTCTCTCTCTCTCTCTTTCTCCCTCTTTCTCTCTCTCTTTCTCTCTATCTCTCTCTCTGACCCTGGATAAATGTCTTCCTAGTCACTATTGGTTAATAAAGTATCCCATGGTCTCTGCAAGTCACAGGGGCTTAATTCAGAAACACAGTGGCAGTTTGAGCTATGGCTTTGGCATGGGAACCCAATCCCCCCATCCTTTTCTCCTCTCTGCTTCTTCTCCTGCTTCCCAACTTTGCTAGTGGGGGTTCCACCTTCTCCCACCAGGTTTGACCCGGGGGATCAAGAATGAGGAAGTGGGTTGTGGAAGTTGGGAGACAGTTGAGGGAAAACATTGAAACCCACGCTTTCATTGATGGATACTGTTCTGAGTTCTGATGCAGGCAGTACCCATCCCGGGCTACCTGAGCCCTCCTTCACCACAGCTCCTAACTCAGTATGAACCAATTCTCTCCTTGGTGTCATGGGGAGGGAGCATTTCTCATTAATTGACAAGATACCTGGTAGAACAACCTGATGAACAGGTTCCTTCTAAGACAGCACCCTCTCAGGCTGACTCCTGACTGTAGACTGCCTCCTGCCCCTGGGGTTCTTTACTTGTTTGTAGTTACTGGGGCCTCTTCTGGCTTCTCATTGGGTTCCCTAAGTCCTATTAGCATCTGTATGAGCTCAGGTTTCAGATTAGAATTGTAACCCTCTCCAAAGAAATCCTCCTCACAAATTCTGTTTCTTTCTCTCCATTTTTTCCCCTTTTGAGGCAAAATTCACATAGCATGTAAAATTAGAAGCCTCTTTTCAAGACAGAGTTTCAGTCTATAGTCCAGGCCTTAACTCACAGAAATTCTTCTGCCTCAGCCTTTGGAGAACTGAGATTACAGATGTGAGCCCCCATGTCTAGCTTAAATTAACCATTTAAAAATTGTTGTTAGATCTTTTAACACATGTTTATTTATTTTGTGTAGGGGTTGGGTACACCCCATGTCACGATGTGCCATGCTATAGTACGTATGTGGAGGTCAAAGGGTAACTTTCCAGCTCCTAACAAGTGCTCCATCTTGCCTTCTGTTTTCAGGGAACCCCAAAGGTGCCATGCTCACCCATGGGAACGTGGTGGCTGACTTCTCAGGCTTCCTGAAAGTGACCGAGGTGAATAAAGTAAACTTCCCGTGCAGCCGTTTCTGGAGGGGACACATCAAATTGGCATGGCAGGGTGTCCAGGCTTTTGGCATTACCATAGGACACCCTCGTCTTCAAATGCATTGGCCACATTCTCAGTTAGCCTGCGGTAACTGTAGTGAGAGGATGTGCGCAGAGTTGTGTTTTGTTGCTGTCATTCTTTTAGGGTTTGGGCAGCGCTGGCAGGCAGGAGTTTCTGTCCACATTGGACATCTTTTACAACCGCGTTTTAATCCCTAACACTATTTTTTTCAGGAGGGGGGACTGGGGTCTTACTATGTATTCCAGGCTGGCCTCAAACATCTGATCCTCCTGCCTCAGTTTCCCAGATGCTGGGATTACAGGCAGGAGCCATCAGACCAGCTTTCAACCCCAATGCCAAAATGACCCTCCCCCTCAACATTCATTTAATATCTAAAAGCTCCAGGAGCCCAGGGTGGGGGTGGGGAGCATGCAAACATGCTTTTTGGTTTTTTTTTTTTTTTTTTTTTTATGTTTTTTTTTTTCTTCACTTTAAAAATGAGCTCTTGAGCTACTGTGTGTGCCTTTGTTTGGAGAGTAAGCCTCACTGACTTGCTTCTCACGCAGGCCAGGGTTTAATTTGGTGATTTTGTGTTTAAGAACTACTAGAGTCTGAGAAACAGCCACAGCTGCTAATCGTAAGGCTGTGCTCAAAGGTAGCTGTAAAGCCCACACGGCTTGCTCTCTTGGTCTGACCAAAGCACCTTAGTGTTTATAAGCAGCTCAGACACGAGGAGCTGCCGCAGGTGCATTGTGGTGAGTATGTGTCACAGCTTCCTTCAGGAGAAAGGATGGCAGGCCCTTTCTCCACCGTAGAAACAAGCTCTCTCTCCAAGTGTGTGCCACAGGGTACTGGGAGCCTAGACTCCAAACCCTGAGATGCTTTGGTGGGAAACCAAGGCATGGTTGCTGGTTGAGATCAGGTTCTAAGCCATGATTCAGGATCCCAAAGTTTGTCCACATTGGTTCAGAAGGCAAAAGGGAGTAAAGACTTCCATGACAAGACAAAGAGCAGTTAGGACCCACTAAGGAAACTTCCACTTTGCTGACAGAACAGTCTGTGTCTCTGGAATCAGTCCCATCTGGAGACAGCTGCGGACTAGTGCCCAGCTGGTGCATTCTCCTTTAAGGAAGGCCCTGCTTCCTAGCTGTGACTCCCGAGTCTGTGTCTGGCCACCTGTTTGTGGCTTGGCCTGTTCTCCTCAGTCACCGCCCAAAACTCAGCCCAGCTGGCACAGATGAGATGAAGGACTCTCTGAGCCATTTTCTCTACAAGAAAGGCCTAGAAAATGCCGTGGAGTCAAAACTGGTGTCTGCTCGGTGGCCCAGGGAGACCATGGCAGATGTTTCAGGAAGGATGGGGATGAGAGAGTCAGGCTGGCGCCACCACCGACAGACAGACTGCAAGCGAGGTGCAGGCCGTCCTGAGAGGAGACTTCCCTGCGGAGCCTGGCTCTGCTGGTTTATGTGTGCTTCATGTGGCTCTTTGCTTCTGCAGATAACCTACACCCACTGGCGCTGCGACCTAACACTTCGCTTCCTATGCTGCCTCTCTCTCTCCCTGTTTCTCTCTCTACCCCCTTCCTCTCTCCCCTTTCTCCCTCCCTCTCTCTCCCTTCTCCCTCCACCTTTCCTCCCCACCCCCTCTCTCTCATCATTTCCCCCTCTCATCTCACCTCTCTCTGTCCTCCCCTTCCCCCCCCACTCCCTGTCCACCCCTCCCCCCAGGACCATTTTTCTCTTTATTGTTTTATGACTCTCTCGTTGTCTTCCTGTCAGTGTTTCTTTCCTTTCTGTCTCCCATGCCCGTCACCTGCAGAAAGTGATCTTTCCGAGACAGGACGATGTGCTCATCTCCTTCCTGCCTCTGGCTCACATGTTTGAGAGAGTGATGCAGGTAAGACTTCCGCCTGCCTGACCGGGACTTGCCTGGGCTCCTTGTGTTTTCTTGCAGAGTCAGTGGGCTCCCACTTGTGCGGATGTGCACTTTTCCTATTTGCCTTTAGCACACATGTTTGAGCGAATGGTGCAGGTAAGGCCCTGGTGTCAGGGAGGCACCCTCTGTGCCTAGAACCTTCACTTAGAGCAGGGCATCACTCGCCACTGCCGTTGTGAAGTAGGACTCAATACGCCATCCTTAGAAGGTAGCGCAAGGTGCCAGAGGGATCTGAGGACCTTGGCCTCTCCACCTGTCCTTCCTAGGAGCGGTTCCTCTGGAAACACCCAGACACGCCTCAGCTGGCCGAGGGCCTGGCTGGTGGTGTCCGCTGCAAGAGCATTTACAGATTTACCAAAGTGCTCTGTGATAGGCAACACGCTTCTGTTCCATGACGCGAAAGCCCCTAAAAGGCAGAATAAAGCAGTAAAATTGTGGCATCGTCATGGCTCCAGGGGCTGTAGACCGGGACTGTGTAAGAATGGCCCTGAGACAGACCTGGTGAGAGCAGAGCGAGCAAAGGCAGGAATCCATCTAGAAAGGTGGGGTCAGAGACTTTCCCATGCACGTTACTCGAAGGAGCAGCCTATGAATAAAACACATCTTTCAAGTATATTTCTACTTCATCTAGAGGGGAGATCTGCTATCGTGGGGCTTGCTTTACCCCCTCTCTGGGCCTGGGATAAAACTGTCAACTCGTTTTATCCAGCTGAGCCAGTCTCTTTACCTCTCTAAGCTTTGCATTCCTCTCCCACAAATGATCGCACAGGGCATGCTGCCTTCCTTAAAAGGCTGTCCTAAGTGTTACAGAACAGAACATGTGTAAGGGCCCCGTGTGTGCTTCTGGCCCCATAGGAACCAGCCAGGAGCCCCTGATAACGCCAACGCTAGTGCCCGAGGAGAGAGATGTCCCTGGGAAAGCTATGACCCCTCTAGGGACCTGGAGCAGCCCCATTTATAGAGTATGGATAGCAGAACATTTCACAGATCTGAGTCTCCAGGGTGGGAGCAGGGTGGCTGCAATAGGGCAGGCGCCACCAAGAGTGGCTCCTTCAGCAACTGTCACTGGGCCTTCTCTCCAGGCCTGGCTGGGACAGTGCGTAGGTTGTAGGTGAGTGCGGGTGCCTCACTCCCTTGCACTCTTCATTGTCTTATGGCAGCAGCCAGGGTTGGGTGGGGTCTTAGGTGTTCTTCACGGAGAGCCAAACTTTTGATAGCTCTGGACTGCAGCCAGGAGTACCCACCCTAAATAATTCCCACATTCCTGTCCTCTCCCTTCAGTCTGTTGTCTATTGCCATGGAGGCCGCGTGGGCTTCTTCCAGGGAGACATCCGCCTCCTCTCAGATGACATGAAGGCTCTCCGCCCCACCATCTTCCCTGTGGTCCCACGGCTGCTGAACCGGATGTATGACAAGGTGAGTCCCACAGACTAGAAGGCTTTGTATTAGCTGATGTGGACAGAATCTGGGGTCCCAGAGAGGCTTTCTTTCCCTCTGACCCAGGTCTGAAAGGAGGCCTTCTTTCCTGTGTCCCCTATCTCTTCCCTGTGCTTCCTTCTCTGGTTTTCTTCAGCCTCCAAAACTCTGGTTAAAGAGACCTGGCTTCCCTCCCCTTCTCCTTCCCTCCCTTTCCCATCTCCAAAATGTTCCTGGCCCTTGATAGTGCTAACCTTCAGCTTCATGCCACAAATCCAGCAACCTCTCACGAGGGTACACTGGAGTATGGCTCCTCTGCTGGCTAGTCTGGGTCCACTTCCTGGAAGATGTGTTTAAAAGCAAGAGCGTCAGGCCCTGAGAGCTGTCTCCTGCTTGTGCTCCTCAGATCTTCCACCAGGCAGACACTTCATTAAAGCGCTGGCTCCTGGAGTTTGCAGCAAAGCGAAAGCAGGCTGAGGTCCAGAGTGGAATCATCAGAAACAATAGCATCTGGGATGACCTCTTCTTTAATAAGATTCAGGTAAAGGAACAAGCCTGTGAGTCTAGTGTGACACGGTGCCCGGCGGGTGACCTCATAGGAGAAGTGGAGAAGATTGTGTCAGTGACCTGTGATACCGTGAAGAAGTAACTCTTGTGCTCATGAAATCAAAGCTTGAGCTGCCACCGGAATTTTAAAAGCCATGATTTTTTTTTTAAGTTTTGGAGATGTGTTGTATTTGCGGAAGGACCCCGGGCCGCCTATGCTCCACTGGATGACCTCATACCCTTGCATATATGGACAGCACAAGCTGGACTCCATAGGATGTTAAACAAATCAAAAGAGAGGACAGGGAGTTGGGAGAGGTGAGGGAGTTAGGGATGGACCCGGTGGAGTTAACAGGAGGAATGAGGAATGAATGTAGTATGAGAATCTCAAATGATTAATTTAAAATATTGTATGCATATGCATACATACCACATATATACATATTTAAAGGCCTCCACCTTGCCTGGGTGGTCAGGCCAGTACTCCACTATGACACTCCTGGGACCCAAAGGCCTGGGCTTCCTCTTGCCATTCCCAGTAAACAGTCTGCGGTGGGTTTTCAATAGCACTCCTCACCAGATGGCTAGGGGTCCCCTTTCCCTCTTCTGGTATCCTGTCCCTTCAGCTTCTTCCAAATCAGGCCAGTCCAGACGTGCCCCTTACTGTATGGCCACCACAGTCTCCGTGCTCTGCATCACACAAGGAATCTAGTTCATTAGTAGCGCCAGCTCACTCTTCTCTTTGCTATTCTATTTTTAACCATACAAATTAATATTTAAGCTCTCTTGGATCAACTTACAGAAACAAAGTGTTTCAAGTATTCTTTGTCCTCTGCAGAACATAGTAAATAAAGCATAATATTGATTTATGCATGAGAAAAAGGCGATGCCATTAAAATGGAAGTTGGAGAAAATTGTCCTAAGTAATTGTTTTGGAGACCTGCAAATAATGAGAGCATGTGGAAGCTGCTGAATCCTTTAAGGAGGGAGAAGCGTGGTGTTTAAAAAATGCCACATAGAATAATGGCACTTAATCTCAAACTGGTGACAGGATAGGACATATTGCGGGTTAAGTTGTAGACTGATCAGATTTACTATGTGGAAGGGAGGGGCTTCCTCGGCAGGTAGCTTTATTTCCTCAGTATGTAGCTTTCTTCCCAATCTGAGCCCCAGCATCCAGGGTTCAGCTGTTGAAAGTTGGCCTTGAATGAGGACCATCTCAGGTGTCACAAGCATTGGCAGCTTCTCTTTTCTCATAGGCCAGTCTCGGTGGGCACGTGAGGATGATTGTTACGGGAGCAGCCCCCGCATCACCAACAGTCCTCGGATTCCTACGAGCAGCTCTGGGGTGCCAGGTATTACCTACCAGGGCCTCCCTCGGGAGTGGTGGGATGTGTGCCAGGCAACACACCTATTATACTCTGTAGTGTATGGAGGAAGATCCTGGGGAGCCAAGCCTTCCATTGTGTGGGTAAGAAAAGCTCACAGCCACAGAGCAGAATGGCCTTGCCACCTTTTGGGAACCCCCAGGTATATCCCTGTTAGGAGTCCTTCACCTGGGACCTTAGAAGTTTTAGCAAAAGGAAAAGGAATCAGATGAACTATAAATGCATCCTTAGGCCTTCCTAAGGGGCTGGAGAGATGTCTCAATGGCTAAGAACACTTATGCTCTTCCAGAGGACCTGAGTTTGGTTTCCAATAACCATATGGTGGTCCACAACTGTCTGTTACTCCAGTTTCAGGGAATCCAATGTCCTCTTCTGTCCTCCACTGTCACTCCACACACATGGTACATATACTCACACACACATACACATAAAATAAATTTTAAAAAAAATAAAATTATAAACACATGCTTGGTGTGCTGGAAACTCTACCACACTGTCCTGCCTTTTTGTACTCTACAGCCTTCAAAACATCTCCTATCTCAAAGCAAGAGAATCAGGGAGGGAGAGCCCATAGCTGTGTTGTTGTTTGATCATCTCTAAGAAAAAACAAAAAAACAAACAAGCAAAAACCATCCCTTCATTTATCCATTCAGTTAAAATCTGTTGCATTCCTGCAAAGACAAGGCATTGTGTCATGTCTGCAGCAAGGCTTCGAGGGAAGTTAAACATGTCTGTTTCTTAAGTACAGTGCCTAAATTTTTATGCTTTATATGCCTTGAACTCTGGAGAGGGAGGTCAAAGATAAAATCAGACCTTCAGGAAGTCTAGAATATTTACCTTGAGTATGCATTATCCAAGTGGAAACAGAGACTATGGTTGAAATTTTGCCAGAAACCTTTATTCCAAACCACACATGGCAAAAAGCAGCAGCACAGCCCCACCGTCTTCAGTTCCACCAGAGTTAGCTGCCCAGGGCACTGTGCCTCCCACCATCCTCAGCTGGGAGCAGCAGACAGTCACTGGGAGGCAAGCTGGCCGAGAAGGGCCACCAGGCAGCTCTGGAACAGTTTGGCCCACATCATGGTTTCTGTGTTTTGCTTGAAGGTCTATGAAGGTTATGGGCAAACTGAATGTACAGCTGGGTGTACCTTCACAACACCAGGAGACTGGACCTCAGGTAGGACAGCTTGCACGAGCCGGGCAGGGGGGAAATGAAACAACAGTCCATGGTCCACTCAAATAAAAACTCCCAGTGCATCAAATCTTCACAGAAACTTAGGGGATAAAAGCAAAAGAAACAAAGAAAATAACAATGCTATAGGTCTGACATTTTCTTCATTGCAAATTTTTCACCTTCCTTTTTATATTTCCCCTATTTTAAAATTTTTATTTGTAATTTAAAATTGCATTGATTTGCTTACTTCATCTATGTGTGTGCGTGTGCTCGTGCATGCCCTGGCACGCATGTGGAAGTCAGAGGACGACTTTCATGAGTTTGTTTTATCCTTCCACCATGTGGATTTCTGAATCAAACTCAGCTTTGTCGGGCTCAGCAGCAAGCATCTTTTCCCACTGATATAGCTCAAGAACCAGTCCTGGTTTTTGTCTAAATAAATAGAAGTTGTGCAAATTTAGATCACAAGATATAACTCTATGTGATTAATACCTATAATACCAGCCCATTGAGTTTTATAGATTCTAGATAACCACACTGCCTTGCTTACAGGTATTTTAGAACTGTTTTTTAATAGAATGAAAGAAGCAGGCTATAAGATGAATGTGACTTAGACAACTATCTCTTTCAAAAAATGTATGTGTGTGAGTGTTTTGTCTGCATGTACATATGTGCAAAATGAGTGTGTCTGGACCTGTAGGGGCCAGTAGAGAATGTTGAATCCCCTGGAACTAGGTTTGTGAGCCACTATGTGGGGTCTAGGAATCAAATCCCAGTCCTTTTGGGAGAACAGCAAGTAGTTAACTGCTGAGCCATCTCTCCAGTTCCTCCGAGGACTATATCTTAAAGAATGGGCTCCTGCAATGTATCTAGAGGGTGGTGGCAATACCAAAAGGAGGTCCATGCACACTCTCACTGTGAGGAGAGTCCTCCTCCTAAGCAGACACAAGTTGGTCTGCAGTAGTCAGCTCGTGGGTCATCCATCACCAGGTTCAGACCTAGGCACTGAGCAAACTTGGAAAGCACTCAGCAAGAGAATTCTTGAGGACTGTTCCCCTTGGGGCCACTGTTCATGCTTACATTCACTTAAATAAAAACTGAGAGACTTAAAATGATGTGCATGCAAAAAAATTCCTAGTTAATGCAGTAGTATTTCATAGCATCTTGAAACACGATAGGTAGACTCAAAATGGAAACTGCATTTGACTGAGCCAGATAAGGAGTGGTGTTTTTTTTTTTTTTTTTTTTTTTTGAACCCTGTCTCGTTACACTCAAGCTGGGTAAAGACTGCTTCCTATATAAACTCCTTGGTCACATTGTTACTTCCAGGCATTTTTCAGGAGTCATCTTTGGAATTATTTAAAAGTATTCAGATTTATTGTTAATTAGGTGTCTGTGGGAGGCAGAGTATTGCTTGTGAGTGCACTTGCCCATGGGGGCCAGAAGGGGGGGGGGGTCAGATCCCCTGGAGCAAAAGTTTCAGGTGGTCATGAGCTGCCCAACATAGAATCTGGAAACCAAATTCTTCTTCTCTGTAGGCGCAGCAAACCCTCTCACCTGCCAAGCTAGCTCTCCAGCACAAAGCTTTTTTCCCCCATTGTTTCCATCATTCCACAAATTCCATTCCTTTTGGGCACGTTCATTCTTACCTTTTAAAAAAGTACATTTGTTTATTTTTATTTACTTGTGTGGGAGAACATATACATCTCACGGTGCATCTATGGATGCCAGAAGAAAGCTTACGAAAGTCCATTTTCTCTGCTTCTGGGGATCGAACTTGGGTCATCAGGCTTAGTGGCAAGCCCCTATCCCCACTGAGCCCACTTTGATCCCACTTAGGTTGGATGCCATCCTTAGCATTTTCCCATGTAAAACTGTTGATTATTATTATTATTATTATTATTAGTTTTTCAAAAGGGTTTCTCTGTAGCTTTGGAGCCTGTCCTGGAGCTAGCTCTTGTAGACCAGCTGACCTCAAACTCACAGAGATCCTCCTGCCTCTGCCTCCCGAGTGCTGGGATTAAAGGTGTGCACCACCACCACCCGGCTCAAACTGTTGACTTTTTATTCATTCTTACTAGAAAACCTAGCATACGGAGTGTGGAAAGACTGTCTCTCTGTATAGTAATATCATTCCAGGCTTGGTAATGTGTCTTCTAAGAGAGAAATCCATGTGCCACAGCCTTCTTTTCCATAACCAGGGCACACTGGGTTTCAGGACCTTGGCCAGCACCTGTTTAACCATCTTTTGGCTGGCCAAAGTGTGAAGACCACAAAGGCTAGTGACTGACTAGATAGGATATTGTGAATGGAGTTTGTGAGACCAACAAAATTTAATTTTTCCCCCCTGGGATGAGTAACTTCATCCTTGGGTTTTTTGTTTGTTTGTTTTTTGTTTTGATCCTTGCTTACCTAAGTGTAGAGTTTAGTCCGACAGCAGCATCAATATGGCCTATCCTGTGAGAAACATAGACTCTCATGCCTCATCCCAGGCCTGGGTCCAAATCTGCAGTGTAACAGGCATTCTAGGTGGTTGTCTATGCACCAATCAACAGCCTTACTAGTGGAAAAGAAATGATGGCTGTATTGATGACCCACGAGCAAGATGTATGATCTGATAATGGGGAAACATTAAAGTCTCGTGGAGCACCTGTTGGCCTCAGTCTCCTGATCCTCCAACATCCATCTCTTAGATAATGCTATTATAAGTGTGTATCACTATGCCTAGCTTGGAAAAAAATGTTTTAATATAGGTTTCATTGTAAAACCTCCTAATCATGTAGATAGTGAACATGAGACTCCCACCTTCCTCAGGCTCCCCATGTAGGTTTGTGGTAGGTAAATTATGCCTGGCTCACTCTCTAAGGACCAAATATAAGAGCCAGTAAGATGGTTCAGCCAGTGAAGGCATGTGCTGCCCTGCCTGATAATCCCCAGGATCCACTTACTGGAAAGAGAGAACTGACTCCTCCAAGCTATCCTCTGACCTCCACACATACTGCATACACACACACACTATACTAATAGTATAGTATAATCCTGTAATAGTATAGTGGGAAAATTAAGAACCAAATGTAAACCTGGCATGGTGGTACCCTCCCATAATTGTAAGTCTGGTAAGGTTGCCATGGGATGACAAGTGTGGGACCAGCCTGGGTGCTATAGTGAATTCCAAAACAACCTGGGATATAGAGAACTCTGACTCAAAAATAATCCTGTGTAATAAAAAGAAGTCAAATGTAAAGGGAAAGTCGACCTTTGCTTTCTCTGGGATTTTCCTTTGTCCTCAGTTCCTCCCTTTACACCTGAGCAGCACCTGGTAAAGGTGTAAAGTTGTGTTACTCGGATCCTACAGCTCCCCCACTTTAACCTGCTTGGTGTTTTGTTTCCATTTTTGTTTTGTCTCTGTTTTGTTTGGGTAGAGGCGAGGTCTCATGTAGCTTAGGCTAGCCTCAAAATTTTCACCATGCAGCCAAGGATGGTGATACTTTCCCTGCCCCACCACGCCAGGATGCTTGGAGATCTCATGGGGTGACGAGCACCATCAGCGCTGAAATACTGACAACTGTCATTTTGTCCTGGTGTCCTAGGGCACGTGGGGGCTCCTCTGCCCTGCAATCATATCAAGCTGGTCGATGCAGAGGAACTCAACTACTGGACCAGTAAAGGAGAGGGAGAGGTGAGCTTAAGATGTCATGTCTTGCTTCTGCAGGTGTCACATGTGGCCAGTTGACAGCAAAAACAGTGTGGATGGAGCCATTTTCTCCTTACCTGCATGTAAAGTTATTTAAAGTTATTCTTGATTCAACCAAAGGCCAACACTGGGACTGAGTGAACTAAATCAAGATTTTTTAAAAAAAAAAACATTCTGACTTTTAAAAGAAGTTTCCCTCCCCCACATACACACCAGGCTATGGCATGAGTTACTTGTCTCCTCAGAAACATAGCCATACTCAGGCCAAGTGAAGTGGGCTGAGCTGGGCTGTTCTCACTCAGACCTAGGGAGTGGGTGGAGAAACAGTTTGTTTGCCAATGAATCATGGAACCTGAGCAGCTCTGGTAGGATTGCCCAGTCATTGGTATCTGTGGTGAGTGTCACAAAACACCATGAGCCTACGGTTGTTGACTGAGATTTCTGTCCCGCCTGTCCCGCGGCCATTCAGTCCCAAAGAAACTCACAGAGGCCTACATTAATTATAAACTGGTTGGCCTAGTAGCTAAGGCTTTCTTATTAACTAATTCTTACATCTTACATTAACCCATTATTCTTGTCTATGTTAGCCACGTGGTTTGGTACCTTTAGTCAGCGAGGCATTCTCATATTGCTTCCTCTCTGGTGACGACTGCAGACTGAGCTTTTCTCTTCCCAGAATTCTCCTGTTCTGGTTGCCCCACCTATAGCTCCTTCCTTGCTACTGGCCAATCAGCATTTTATTAAAATACAAGTGACAAATCTTTACAAAGTGCAAGGCCATTGTCCCACAGCATAGAGTCATGGACTCCTGAGGGAGAAGAAGTAGCAAATGAAGAAAGAATAGCCCTGGCAGGGGTGGGAATTGCTTCGGAGAAGGCAAGGGGTGGGTCAAAGGACAGAGATAGCAGAAGCATACTCCACACCCTCTGGTCTGTCACAGTCTCCACAGTGGCCTTCCAATAGATGGAGAACCACCATTGATCCTGTGCCTGGTGACAGGCATGCTGGACCCCTTACGTCATGAGTGAGCTAAGCCATGGTATTCGCCCCCACAGATATGTGTGAAGGGACCAAATGTGTTCAAAGGCTACTTAAAAGATGAGGACAGGACAAAGGAGGCCCTGGACAGTGATGGCTGGCTTCACACTGGAGACATTGGGAAATGGCTGCCGGTATGTACGTTTGGAGGCTGGTGTCCCGCATGTCAACGATGAGTGAGTATGAGATCCAGGTCACCGAGGGGGCACCTCTCCATATGCACCCTAGACATATCCCGAGCTTCCTGCTCCTGTTGCCCCAATAAAAGTGGCAATGGCCTGTGTGGAGGACAGAACTTAGGCCTTAAAATCAACTTCCTGGATTTCAGGGAAGGGTTTGCGAGTGTGTGGAGCCTGGTGGGTAAGTAGAAGGAGGTGCATTTCTTGAGCAGATCTGAGAAAGACAGTGTCTTAGTTAGAGTTTCATTGCTGTGAAGAGACGCCATGATCACGACAACCCTTATAAAGGAAAATGTTTCACTGGAGCTGGCTTACAGGTCAGAGGGTTAGTCCGTTACTGTCCTGGCAGGAAACACGACAGCATGTAGGTAGACGTGGTGCTGGAGAGGTTGCTGAGAATTCTATACCCAGACTGGCAGGCAGCAGGGAAAGAGCGTGCCACTGGGCCTGGCATGGGCTTCCACAACTCCAGAACTCACCCCCAGTGACACACTTTCTCCAACAAGGCCCAGCTCCTAGTAGTGCCTCTCCCTCTTAGCCTGTGGGGGCCATTTTCATTCAGTCTGCCATAGTCGGGGGCACTGTCCCCAGCCGAGAGGTCGGTGTCTGGAAAAAGGAAAACCACGGAACTGGGAAACTGGTGGATACTGGCTGCTTCAGTTCTTTGATCTCTGCTGGAAGTTGATGTGTCACCTTGAGAAAAGTCACACTCCTTTTGGGCCACACCCTGGCCCATTTGTAGAAACTGGATCTTCAGAGCAGTCTTTGGCCACAGCTCCCAGCTTTTTCAGATCAAACCAATTGCCTCATTCTCTAATTTAAATTTAAATACATTATTTATGTGTTCTGTGTACCTGCGTGCTTGCGTGTGAGTGTGTACCCTGTGGGGACTGTGCGGCCAGAGAACAGCTTGCATGTTTTAATTCTCCTCTTAACATGAGAATCTTGGGAATCAGACTCGGGTCCTAAGCCTTGACAGAAAGTGCCTTTATCCACTGAGCCATCCTTCTGGCCCACATTCCCTTACTTTTAAAATAAGGATAATATCATCGTTTGCCTCTGCAATCGTTGCCACTAGGAGCAAATGAGATCATGGCTATGAGCACTTAACAGGGCCTGGCATGTATCAGACAACTATACAAAGGAAAAAAATCCTGCTGCCAACACCCAGAGCCCTTGCCTAGTGTCACTCAGCCAGGGGGCCTCCTTGGTGTGTCTGGAAAGTTGCTGCTGTTTGATCAGAATCGAAGTGTTGAGTTTTCAGGCACATGAGTGATGCTGAGCCCTTCCACAGGCTCTGGGGCCAGGTGAGCCAATTCGCCTCTGCTTGGGCCCTGTGCACTGGCCCTTGAGAAACTCTCATGCTGGAGGCAGACAAGGACAAATCCCCATTGTGTTCCCTGGAAAGCATATATTTTTATTTTCAATGTGAAATTGTTCTTACATTTGAAATAAGTGTTTATTCTTTCTGTCTCTCATGTCAGGCCAGTTGCCTTTCATGGTTTAACTTCATCTTAGCTGTGAACACTATTTTTCTATACGTTGTGTTTGGCCTTTTTGTTTCTACTCATAAACAAGATCGATCTGTAATTTTTCTTTTAACGACCCTGGTTTTGGTGTCAGCTTATTTGAATGAATAGACGAGTGGTGTTTTGTCATCCCCCACCCCATTTTCGTGAAGACCATGTGAAAGGCTTCAATGCTTATATTTAAGAGGTATTTGTGTTCTAAAAAAATATTATTTTATAGTAATAGATGAAGAAGAAAGCATAGTCCTCTAATCCAGTAAATCCAACCTCTCAACCCTGAGACCTCTGTTCCCTAGCCACTTGGCTGTTGGAAGAGTTAACTAACGTGTCTGACCCCCATTTTCCTAATTAGAGGAACAGAGGTGACAGCAGCCAGCTGTTGCAATGGAAACCAAAGAAGCTTAGTATAAGGGCAGTGTGGGAGATCCAGCCCCAGTGTTGAGAAACACAGGCCTGCTTTCTTCTTCTTTCCTGGAGAGACTGCTCTGGCCCTGGAGGATAAGCAGATAGAGTGGGGGTGAGGGACTACAGGGGTCTGTCTGTTTGTTCAAGGTACAGTGTCCATGGGAGAAGGAAGAGGTTGGTGAGAGAGGGGTCTGTGAGTGAGGATTGATGGGTCTGAGCCAAGAGAGAGAGGTGAAGCAAACAGGGACGACCCCCAGGCTGGGTTAGACTTGAGAAGAATGATCTCCAGGAGCCTCATTCTGGGTGAGCTGTATTCTGGGTAGACAGATCTTCACACCCTGATGGGAGTCACTGACCAGCAGTGAGATCTAGGAGCTTGTCAATGAAGTGATCTAGCAACTTTGGCATATGGAAATGGTTATCCCTGGTGTGCTGTTCTCAGAGATAATGAAAGTACAGCATCCACTTAAGCAACCCAGGAACTCAAAAAGGTCCCGGGTCAGTGAGGTGAACAGGGTCTGGGAGGCCACTGGCACCAGCCCTCCATGCCAGTGGGTACTGAGTAGACTAGGGCTTCCAACACCATCTGGTGGCAGAAGAGGAATCTGCCATCCACCAGGAGATGGCAAGGGCACTCCGGGGTTGAGGCAGTGGCTGGGGCAATAGACCTAGGGAGGTCAAAGAGAATGAACCTGGAGATGCTGGTGAGGGAAAGTGGAGCTGGATCATGGACCTTGGCAAGAGGAGCCCTGATGGGGCAGAGATGGAGCTGAGCAGAGGCAGATGAATGCCTGCTTCTGGGGTGAGAGTGGCTGGGGAAACGGAAGGGTCTGGTGAGGCTGATCCAGAAGAAAGGATGGCCAATGCTCAGAACTGGCATGTCACTCACTCACCTGTGGTGGGTGACGGCTCCCTCAAGCTCCATGCAACATCTCTGTAACACAGAGCGGAGCAGCTTGTGCTGGGGTACACAGGGTAAGTCTACACAGAGGAGGCGGGGTTCCAGCTTGGAAATGGAGTGCAGTCTTAGGATGCTGTCTGTTCAACTCCACAGGAGGGAACGCTTAAAATCATCGATCGGAAAAAGCACATATTTAAACTTGCTCAAGGGGAATACGTTGCACCAGAGAAGATTGAGAACATCTACATCCGGAGTGAGCCTGTGGCACAAATCTATGTCCATGGGGACAGCTTAAAGGTGAGCGATGGTGCTCCAGCCCTCCTGCACATACTGGCCTGCTGAGAACTCCAGACGAGGTTGTGATTTCTAGCAAACCGCCAGGATTTATCCATGCATTTCAGGTCAAGGGGGAAAAATCCTTTAGAAAAGAGAAATTGTGGAGTTTGGGGATCTAGTTCACTGGGTAAAGTGTTTACCGGGCATGCAGGAGGAAGTCCTGGGTTCTGTGCCCAGCACCACATAGAACCAGGTGTGGTGGTACATGCAGGAGCAGAGGCAAAAGGATCATGAGTTTGAGGCCAGCCTCTGCCTCAAAGCAAAAATACAAAAGAAATCTTGATTACTTAGAGTTTGGTTAATTGCAGTTAAGGCAAATGAGTTGTTTGAAGGCATAGAAAAAAAACATTTCTACTAATTTTAGCATATGTTCACTAACTTCTAAGGGGGTGAATTTCTTGAGGCAAGATATTAAATAAAAATTCAGTATTTTTTGTTTTTTTCTGATTGTGTGTGTGTGCATGCGCGTGCGTGTGTGCACACACGTGTGCATGTGTGTTGCTGTGGGTTGAATTCAGGGTCTTCCTGCATATTAACCAGACAGTATGCCTCTGAAATACACCACCCTCTAAGCCCTGCTATGCAAATAAATTGTAAAGGTAAATGGGTATAGTGTTGCAAGGAATGTACCAATGATAATATCACTTATCAGTACTGAAATGTTTCTGGTCAGCATCATTTATATCAGTCAGAAAGACCAAAAACATATTCTGTGATATCAGAGTTATTGACTATTCTATCCTATGCATTTGCTTATATAATTAAACCTTAAATCACTTTTAAAGAATAGCCAGAAAAATTAAAACAGTTCTTTATAAATAATTTTGAAGTAGTTCTGAAGTTCTGGGAAATGTGTTTGACTCGCAGACTTTGGATCAATAAAGTTGTTTGATTAGTATCCTCCAAGATGTGCAGATCTGAGACTGACATGAGAATCAGGGGATATATCAGAAATTGTGTGTGTGTGTGTGTGTGTGTGTCTGTGTGTGTGTGCATGTGTGTGTGTATGTCTGTATGTGTATGTGTGTATGTTTGTGTGTATGTATATATGTGTCTGTATGTGTATATGTGTGTGTATGTATGTCTGGTGTATATGAGTGTGTGTGTTTAATTTTTGACTTTTGGTATTAGAGCTTGAGCCCATGCCTCAAGCATACTGATCAAATGCTTAGCCATTGAGCAGCTCCATGTCAGAAGCGATCAGCCAGGACTGTGTGGCACCCTGGTAGATGTGTTTTATAACCTCTGAACAAATGTTTCATAACAGAAGACTTATTTTTAGGAAAGGGTGGAGTCTGAGAATACCAAGAGATTAGTTTTAATGCCAGACCACAAATAAGAACTCTAAAAGCTTGTGTCCTGACTGTGTTTTCTGGTGGGCTTTGTAGGCCTTTTTGGTCGGCATTGTTGTGCCCGACCCTGAAGTCATGCCTGTATGGGCCCAGAAGAAAGGAATCGAAGGGACCTTCCAGGAACTTTGCACAAATAAGGTCTGTACCCCCAGGTGTTTCCTGACAGGCTGCTGAGCGTTTTATGAGTCACATAATGAGGGGACAGAAAGGCTGGTGACAGTGAAATCTAAATGCATAGAGTGTCTGGTATTACTTTACATATGGTAGGACCCTAAACCAGACATGGGTCTTTTTGTAGTTGCTGAAGTTATTCCTGTTTTCTTCTTAGAAATCGAGAAAACCATTGAATCCTTAGGTCCAGGAGACACCACACAGTTTATCAAGCCTTCTCATTCCCTGGCCTGAAAGGGAGCAGTCTAAGAGGAGGTGACTTGTCCCAGGACACAGATGGGTCACAGAAGAGTCAGATGTGAGCACAGGCTTTCTGGGCCTTGACAAGAGAAGGTGGATCTCATGTGCACCGAGTTAAGAGACAGTGGTAGAATGGAAACAGTGACACCGTTCTTCCTGCTTAGAGCACCCATTGCTCCTAGTGTCACGGAACTGCCTTATGGCATATGTCTAGGGGGATTGTCGTTCGATGTTTCAGCAGCAGACATAGGCTGGCGTCTCTGGTTCCACTTTCCCTCCCTGAGCCCTGAGCTTCCATGGGGTGGCAGCACTGCCAGGCTGACCAACAGAACACTTAGAATAAAGCATGCCCTAACACAGTGACCTCTTTGGTCATTTGCACCCCTTCCTCTCCTGGTGAGAGATAGGAATTGGCATGGCACCAGGTTACCCTCAACTGAGAAGGGACTGAGAGAACATGTGTCTGCTCCATCACTGGTTAACCTTAACTCAAAACCTTACTCCTGTGGCTGGAGAGATGGCTCAGAGGTTAAGAGCATTGTCTGCTCTTCCAAAGGTCCTGAGTTCAATTCCACATGGTGGCTCACAACCATCTGTAATGGGGTCTGGTGCCCTCTTCTGGCCTGCAGACATACACATAGACAGAATATTGTATACATAATAAATAAATAAATAAATAATTTTTTTTAAAAAAAACTTATTCCTTCTATCCCCATTTTTGAAATGTATTCTTATTGTTTTGCTTTCATGGTTCAATTCAGGAATTGAAGAAAGCCATTCTGAATGACTTGGTGATGTTGGGAAAAGAAAGCGGACTCCATTCTTTTGAACAGGTAACTGTGATCTTCCCCACACCCATTATATCCCTTTGCATAGTAACATGGTGACCCTGACCTAGACTCTGTCCTCTATGATGTGGCCCGCTAGGAGGCTATATACCAACAGACTCCCGAAGGCCTGTTTCGAGCCAGCTGCAGCTGCCTGCTCCTGAACTAAAATAGGTCACTGGACAAGTAAGACTGTGCTTGTTGTCCTTACAACCGCAGGCGATCATAGGGCTGAAATAGAAGCCTTGCCGTCACTGGTAGACATGTGGGCCTGCCTGGGCTCCCAAGTGCCCTACCTTATTTTTACTTTTGTGGATACTGCCTTCTTGGCAGCTTACTTTCTTACTTACTTACTACCAGCCCAGTGGCCTCCTACAAAGGAGGAGGAAACAAGGCACCCACAAAGAAAGGACGCTCAGTTCCCCTGAGACTCACTGTAGCTAGACTCAGCACTGAGCATGCTCAGTCCTACCTCTTGTATCATCTATGCACTTGAGTAAAAGCCACAGAGAAAAAGGTTCCAAGCAGAAAATAGTAATATGCTGATAGACACTTTCATTCCTTGGATTCTGAAATAATTGTCTTTTATAAAATCAGCATTTCATAATTTTGTGGTGTAGGCAGAGGATGACCCTGAGATGGCCCAGCAAGTAAAGATGCTTCTTACCACACTGGATGACCTGAGTTCAGTGCCTGAGTCCCATATAATGGACGGAGAGACCAGCTCCTGAAAGTTGACCTCTGAACTCCACTCATGCATGTTCATATTCATTCATACAGAGAGACAGAGATACACAGAGAGAAATGTAACAATTTTTTTTCAAGAATTGCTTTTCACCAGGCATAGTGGGCACATCTTTAATCCTAGCACGTGGGAGGCAGAGGCAAGCAGATATCTGTGAGTTCAAGGCCAGTCTTGTCTACATAGCAAGTTCCAGGACAGCCAGAGTTCTGTAGAGACACTCAAAAATGAACAAACAAATGTTTTCCATAAAAAATGTCCCAAAAATATAGTATGAGGAATCTACAAGGCTTAGAAGAATTTTTAAATTTTGTATGCTGGTTTGATGATAGTGTAGAACTATTTTTAAATTTGTTTTAAATGTACAATTCTTATGCTTAATCTGAAATTAAAATGTCTATGTACAAAGATTTTTATAATTTTTCTTTTTTTATTCTTGCTTTTCTTGGTTTTGGACAGGGTCTCATGCTATAGTAGTTTTAAAACAGGACAGGCTGGCCTGCTGCATATCACATAAACCAGGATGGTCTTGAACTCATTGTAATCCTCCTGTCTCAGTCTCCCAAGTATTAGTATTACAAGCGTGAGCAACCTACCACACCCAGCTATGGTTTTAATTTCTTAATTTCAAGACGAAGAAATCTAAAATAGTTTCCGTGTTTGACATTGTTTTCCTCTTGAAACTTGCATGTCAGGTAAGCCAGTTTGAGAAACAAGCGTTCATTTGTCAGCAGCTGTTTCAGGACAGCCAGAGCTGAATATGAAGTGTTTGCTGCTGACTCTAAGTAGAAGGTCCATTTTTGCCACTATGATTATTTCAGTCTCCAAATTTGGTAGGATTTTTTTCGTTGTTCTTCCTTAATGGGGATCTGTGTGGCTAGATCACATGTCCACGTGGTCCAGGAGCTACCCCCGAGTGATTCCAGACCCTGTAGTCTGGGGTGATTTGAAGGACAGATTCTGAGCCACCTGGGGACAGTCTTGTGAATTCCTAAGCCACACACGCCCTCTGTTGGTGCTAGGATGCATGACTGGCACCAGAATGCTAAAACCCTGCACATTGGCATTAGGGATGGGCGTGGGAGGGGTTGAGAGGATGGTGTGTGTGTGTGTGTGTGTGTGTGTGTGTGTGTGTGTGTGTGCGTGCGTGCGATATTCTTAAGGTTATTTTAGAAGAAACCTTCAATTAAAATTCCACTGTTCTCCATTGCCTTTGGTTAAAGCGTTAATGAGAGGAGAGCGATCTTGACTTTCTGTGTGCCTTGTGCAGTTTCTGCTCTAATAATCTGCCCTCACCATGGTAACCTCAGATGCAGGAAAGTCATGTGACATCCCAGAGGTCTTTAGTTTTATTGCCAAAGTTGTTACGTCTTGGTTTTCTCTGTCTCATTCTCTTCATTCCCTGCTCTGTGGCATCCTCCCCAGCACAGAATTAGCATGTAGCCTTAGCTGACCATAGCAAAACAAGCAGCAGGGCTCCTGCCCAGGGGAAGGTGTGCTCCAAACATGGGCCCTCCTTCCCCTCCTTCACAGCAGCTGTCCCAGTTGATCCACAGTCCATTTTTGTCTTGGCCTTTTCCCTCTTTCAAAAACAAATGGGCAGAGGCTTGGGGTGTGGCTTAGCTGTCAAAGTGCTTGTCTAGTATGTAGCCCTGGGTTTGATCCCCGGCACCACACATGCTAGGTATGGAGGCGGTGTGTTCTTATAATTCTAGCGCACGGGAGGTAGATGCAGAAAGATCAGAAGTTCAAAGCCATTCCGACCACAAAGCAAGTTCCAGGTCAACCGAGGCTGCAGGAGACCTTGTTTCAAACAAACAAACAAACAAAAAACAAACAAACAAAACCCAAACCAAAACAGTTCATCAAGGGATGGTAGTCCACACTTGCAGCCCCAGAGCTGGGGAGGTTGAAGCAGGAGGATCAGAAATTCAAGGCCAGCCTGAGCTGTGTAGCGAGACTCTATCTCAATTAAGGATTAGCTCAAAACACAAAGAACGGCATAACTAAGTCCAGAATATAAATCATCCTATGTAAACTTTAGGAGTTCAGATTTATTGAGTTGGGCTTTTTTGAGAGCTTATATATTTTTGTTTTATGTGTATAGGTGTTTTGCCTGTATGTATGCCCATGCACTATGTATGTGCAATGCCTCAAGAGGCCAGAAGAGGGCATCAGATACTATGGAACTGGAGTTTCAGACAACTAGTTGTGAACTGCCATGTGGGTGCTAGTAATGGAACCCGGGAAGAGCAGCCAGTGCTTGTGACCAAGAAATTATTTCTCCAACCCCTGGTTCATGTTCTCATGAGATGACATAAATAGAGACTTTGGAGGTATTACACTCCAATGCAATGTTTAAATTTTATAATTTCTTTTAATGAAAGTTCTAGATATCTCAATTTGGTGACAAGTTTCAAGAAAAAAAAGCCAATGTCAGGCATTTTCTTTCTTTCTTTTTTTTTTTTTTTTTTTTTTTTTTTTTTTTTTTTTTTTTTTTTTTTTTGGTTTTTCGAGACAGGGTTTCCCTGTAGTTTCTAGAGCCTGTCCTGGAACTAGCTCTTGTAGACCAGGCTGGCCTCGAACTCACAGAGATCCGCCTGCCTCTGCCTCCCGAGTGGCATTTTCTTTCTTATTTCTTCTATAAAATGCATTAAAAGTTAGAAAGAGCCAGGCATGGTAGTACACTCAGGAAACAGAGGCAAGTGGATCCCTGTGAGCCTACATAGTAAGTTACAGACCAACCGGAGCTGCAGTGAAAGACACTGTCTCAAAAGAAAAATAAACGTACGTACATGCGTGCATACATACATATATACATACTCACATACACGTGGGGCTAGAGACATGACTCGGTGACTAAGAGTTGCTCTTCCAGAGAACCTAGGCTCAATTCCCAGCATCCACATGGAGGCTCACAACTGTCTGTAACTCCAGCTCCAGGGTACTGATGCCCTCTTCTGGCCTCCACAGGCACTGCATTGCATGTGATGCACAGACATACATGTGGGCAAAGTATACACACACACACACACACACACACACACATTAAATAAGTAAATAAAATTGGAAAGTCAGCTTCATGGACATAAATGAAAATTAAGAATCCTTTTTTGTTGTTGATTTTTCAAGACAGGGTTTCTCTGTGTAGCAGCTCTAGCTGTTCTGGAACTCACTTTGTAGACCAGGCTGACCTTGAACTCACTGAGATCTGTCTTCCTCTGCCTTCCAAGAGCTGGGATTAAAGGCGTGTGCCACCACACCTGACAAGAATTCTCTTTTTTAATACACTCATGATTAGACAACTTTCTAGAAAGTATATAATTACTTCACGAAATGAATTCATGCCTTATTGTTGACTCTCTCCTGAAAACAGCCCAAAGCCTGGTGCCCACAGTGTTATCATTAACAATGGACCTGATTTCTTTCTTTCTTTCTTTTTATCCACTGCCCAGACTTTGGGTCACTCGAGTTGGTTGTATGGATGTTTGTGGAAGAATGTAAATGGACCCAGGGCAGCTCCTGGCAGCTCTGATCTGCTCACTGAGGGACAAAATTGCCAGCTGGATTCAGGCCTCTGCCCTGTTTGGCCCTCTTTGTGGGGCTGAACCTGGTGGTATGAGTTCAGGCAGGGCAGCCCCGCAGGCAGCTGTGTGGAAGGGCTGCTCACTCCATCATGCTTCGGGAGCTGATTGTTCTCAGCCCTTCCCCTTGAGCCCTTGTCCCCTCACAGCCTCCACATCACCTAAGTGGCATCGTGTAGTTCCCTCTGCACTTTCTGTGGCTGAGTCCTGCCCCAGTTTCCCAAGTGCCCCCCCAACCCCATGTACCACTGGGAAATCAGGAGATGGCAGCCAGGCTGCAGACATTGTAGCCCAGTCTTTGCATCTCCTTGGAAAAATTATAATAACTTCATAAACAAAAGAAGGTGGGAGAGCCGTGCCGTGGCGTTTCCCTGCTATCCCAAGATGGGGAAGTAGGGAGATCAAGAGTTCAAGGCCATCCTCAGTTATATAGGGAGTTGGAGACCATCCCAAACTACCCAAGACTATGTTTCAAAAGAACACAAATGAATAAATCTAAAAAGTTTCACCACAAAATGGTGGTTCCTAAACTTAAAAAGGGTTTTAAAAGTTATTATTCATGTTTATTTTATGTGTTTGTTTTCCCTGTGTATATATGTCTGTGTACTATGTGCATGCAAAGTCCACAGAGGCCAGAAGAGAGTGTCAGAAACCCTATAACTGGCATTATAGATGGTTATGAGCCACCATGTAGGTGCTGGGAACCAAGTCCTAGCCCTGGGCAAGAGCAGCGAGTGTCTTTGACCCTTGATCCATCTCTCCAGCCCTGTAATTTCCAACTTTAAAAAAGTAGAGCTTCTATGACATTTTACATAAAATGTGCTCTCTTGTTGGTTTGGGGCCAGAACTCAAATCTCTCTAACTTCCCCATCCTTAACCACCTGACATTCCTGCCTACCCCTCTTTCACCCCCACCTCCACAAACCTCTTTGTCTCTATCCCACCCCAACCTTCCTGTCCTTGACTCTCATACCCCATGTCATACCACCTGGGAAGTGGCCCATGTATATTTCCTGCTTCTGAGTATTCCAAGCTTCTCCCTTAGGACCTGTTACAACTTCAAGTGTTTTGGGATGGTTTATGTGTGATAACACACAGAGGGGGGCAGGCTGCATTTTTTAAGGAACAAAGACTTGCAGTCCTTGTCCTGAGAAATCCTTTCTGTTTTGAGTAGCAAGCCAAACTGAGAGAGTTTTCAATTACAGGAACTTAGCCTTTTAATGACATTCATATGAATGTTTTTGTACGTGAGGGTGTACTGTGTCCACATATGTATAGCACTTAGAGGACAACCTCAGGTGTTATTTGCAAGAATGTCATCTACCTTCCTTGACATGGGGTCTCTTATTAGCCTGGAACTAGACTAGATGGCCAGCAAGCCCCAGGGATCTTCCTGTCCCCAGTGCTGGGATTGCAAGCATGTAACACCACATTCCCCTCCCTCCTCCTCCTCCTCCTCCTCCTCCTCCTCCTCCTCCTCCTCCTCCTCCTCCTCCTCCTCCTCCTCCTCCTCCTCCTTCTCCCATGGGTTCTGGGGCTTTAACCCAAGTCCTCATGCCTGTAAAGTGATGACTTTACTGGCTGAACCACGTCCCTAGTTCTGGGAACTTGATTTTGGAACACTCTATGAAGCCATCTCAGGCAAGAGCCTCTGATTTTCAGCCATTTAAATTGAGTATCCAGATAGAAGTCCTGGCAACATGTAACTGCCAGCCAGGGCATCTGCACCAGCAGCTTCAACACACTGCTTCCTCCCTCTTGGCAAACACTGGGCTTGATATAAAAAGAAACCTAAGTCAGGGTCATCCTTCATTTGCACAAGTTTTCTAGAGATAAGGATGAGCCTATTAGTGCTTAGCTTTGAAAAATTTGACATTTATTTAATGAAAATATAGGTTAAAATTTCAGAGTTTCTTTTAAAAGCCTTTTTAAAAGTCAGAAGTATAGTATTGTGGGGGCCTTTGTTTTATTTTGTCTTTATTTTTTGTTTTTTTTGAGACAGCGTTTCTCTGTAACAGCCCTAGCTCTCCTGGAACTCACTCTGTAGACCAGGCTGGCCTCAAACTCACAGAGCTCTGCCTGCCTCTGCATCCCGAGTGCTGCAATTAAGGTGCGCTCCACCACCGCCTGACTGCAGGGTGTCGGGGGGTCTTCTTTGTGTAATTGAGGATTTTTGTTTTGTTTAGCTTTAGTTTGGTTTTTTCTTTGTTTGTTTTGTTTTTGGATTAAAAATTCAATGAATAGAATGAAGGTTTTTTTTTTTTTTTTTTTTTTTTCCAAAGAATTCTTTGTCACCTCTAAATAGCAACCTGGCTAGGACACTGCACTGTTAATATCAGAGACATCTCTCCAACCCCTTGATCCATCTTAATTTGGCTCAGCTTTCCAACATTTAAAAATTATGTCAAGAATTACCTTCAAATTTTCTGGGAAGATGTACTGCTCTTTACAGTTCTGCCTCTTCTAGACCATATGTACCACATGCTCCAGCCCACACTTGTAGTAGCTGGGGAGATATAGGCCCCATTCCCACTGCCTGAACACATTCTAGGGCCACAGAGCAGCCTGCTCCAACCTCTCTCTCTCTCACTGTGCACATCTGGTCAAAGTTCACCTCAAGCACCCCTTTTTAAAGAGCCTCGTCTGTTAAGATTAGTTGTGAAATATCTCTCACAGGGTCATGTTCTGAACATTCAATTCCCAACCTATTTTGAAGGCCAGGGAGCTTTTAAGAAGCAAGACCTGACTGGCAGAAGTAGGTCCCTGTGGTCTTAGAAGGTCACAAACACCTCTGCTCTGGTTTAAGTCTCTGTTTCTGTTTGCTACCACGTGAACAAGCTGCCACCTCTTTCCCTCTGTCACCGGTGAGACAACTGTGTTTCCTCCATGAGGGACGCAGTCCCTCCAGCCCTGTGAGCCAGGAGATACTGGCCTTCCTTTACATAGTTTCTGTCCAGTATTTTGGTAATAACAATGAAAAGAAACGTAAAAATGAAACACAGTTCAAATAATGTGGTGTATAGGAAGGAAATGTAGTCAACTCATACAGAAAAAGCTGGCTGACATTCTGCTGGCCTTTCCTCCTTTGCATCAGTGGAAAGATGGATGGTCCCAGGTAGGTACAGGTCCTCAAAGACATAGACTCCTGTCTTTCCGCTCCTCTCTATTCTCTTATCATGCTGACTTGTCACCCCGTGGTGACAAGGTGGCTGTAACAGCTCTCAGCACCACTCACATTCAGTTAAGGAAGAGGAGAGGAGGTGGAGGCAGCCATGTCTGAGCTTTTTATTAGGGAAGCAAAAGTTTTCTTTCTTAGACCAAATATGGATCTCATGGCTATTCTCTAGCTGCAAAGCAGAGCTGAGAAATCCGAGAGCAGGACTGTCCTGGTGTGCATTCTGGACGCAAACTAGATCAGGGTTCTATTGGCACGGGGGATATGGGGAATGGAAAACAGAGAGGCTCCCTGCGCTCAGCCCTATAGTAGTTATGTCCGACTCCGGCATCTCTCATTGAATTGGAGGATCCCTGTGAGTGAGAGCTATTTGTTTTTCTTCCTATCCCTGATACATAACATAGCACCTGGCACTCGGTATATGCTCAATGAATATTGGTTATAAGGCTATTCCTGATCGGTGTCTGTATTTCACCATGCACATTTTGATATAATTTAAGTATGTATTACAATGATGTTTATTTAGCCCAGCTCACTTTTTAATAATATGAGTTATTAAACTCATTAAACAACAAAAGTCAATTTGGTCCCAGTTAGGAGGACACAGTATCTTAGAGGTTGTACCACTCCAGTGTTCAGACACAGTATTCTCAGAGAACTGCCTGGGAGTCTTCCTGCTGGAACCCAACGTGACAAAAGCTCTATGAGATACTCATGGACCAACCCTCCATCCTTTCATGTACTCACTTCACCTTGCAAAGAGCTTTTGTCTGAGGAGCCTGGCTCAGCCTCATAGAAGGCAGCAGTGAGAACACTCGGTAGATCCCTCTGTGCCCCACTCTAGAAGACCTGATGCAAGTTCATGGCATGGGCTGAGGATGTAGCTCAATTGGTAGAGTGCTTGCCCAGCACACGCAGAACCCTGGATTCGACCCACAGCACTGCAGAAATGGGTGTAGTGATGTCTACCTGTCGCCTCAGCACCAGGGAGGTAGAGAAAGGAAGAGGATCAGATGTTCTAGATCATGCTCAGCCACACAGTGAATAAGGCCAGCCTGGGCTACATGAGATCCTGTCTCAAAAAACAAAAATGTCCTCAGCAGAACATTGTTTAGCTCATCGTGTTCCCCCTGCTTTTTGCACTCTTAGTGCGGACTACAGTGTCTCCAGGAAGCCATCTAAAGCAGACACCCAGAGTCCTCACGGCAGCCTCCCTCCGTGTTGCCTCTTGTCACCATGTCTCCGATTCATTCTGAACTGTTCAGCTATCTCTGTGTCTGCCTCCACCCTATATGTAGAACAGCAGTTTTCAACTTATGGGTGCAATGCCTTCAGGGATCAAACAACCCTTTCACAGGGTCTGTAGATCAGATAGTCTGCATATCAGTATTTATAATTATGTATGAATATTATAATTCATAACGTTAGCAAAATTACAGTTCTAAGTAACAATAAAAATTGTATGGTTGGGGGGTCACCACAACATGAGGAACTGTATTAGAAGGTGGCAGCGTTAGGAGAGCTAAGAACTACTGATGTAGACTATTGTCTTTTTTAAAAAATTGATTTCTAAAAGGCTTTACATTTCTCTCTGCTTCCCTCGCCGTCTCTCCCCTCCCCCCATAACCCTCCCCCCAAGGTCCCCATGCTCTCAATTTACTCGGGAGATCTTGTCTTTTTCTACTTCCCGTGTAGATTAGATCTATACAAGTCTCTCTTAGTGTCCTCATTGTTGTCTAAGTTCTCTGGGATTGTGGTTTGTAGGCTGGTTTTCTTTGTTTTATGTTTAAAAACCACCTATGAGTGAGTATATGTGATAATTGTGTTTCTGGGGCTGGGTTACTTTACTCAAAATAATGTTTCCTAGCTCCGTCCATTTTCCTGCAAAATTCAAGATGTTGTTATTTTTTCTGCTATGTAGTACTCCATTGTGTAGATGTACCACATTTTCCTTATCCATTCTTCAGTTGAGGGGCATTTAGGCTGTTTCCAGGTTCTGGCTACGACAAACAAAGCTGCTATGAACATAGTTGAGCACATGTCCTTGTGGCACGATTGAGCAGCCTTTGGATATATACCCAAAAGTGGTATTGCTGGGTCTGGAGGAAGGTTGTTTCCTGATTTTCTGAGAAATGGCCACACTGACGTCCATCTTCCAGTTTTCCTGGAGACCTCTTTCTACAGTGCATGTGAGCAGCCTGTGCCACTGCACTCTTTAGACTTCTCCATTCCTTTCCTCTTGTGTTTGGGATAAAGGTTTGACCGTCTCCACCACTGGGCTGTCTATGCCTTCAGCCTCATTCCTCCCACACTTGACTTTCTTACGTAACAGTAAGAAGCCATTTAGTCATCCCTTTGGAAACCCTGCATCTTCTCAACTGCTGGTTTTGTTCTTTAGGACTGACTGTGCCTGTGGTACCCTCTTGTACCCACATTTTCCCATTTGCTGTTTGACTATTTTTTTACAATAGGGTCTCATGTATCTTAAGTTGTACTTGATGTATAGTAAAGGGTGAACTGCTGGTCCTCCTGCCTCTACCTCATGAGTGCTGGCTATGTGACACCACACTCTGGTTTTATAAGATATTAGAGACCAAACCCATGCATCATACATGGTAGGCAAAGCACTCCACCAGCTAAGAACCATCCCCAGCCTCAACTGTTGCTATTTTTTTTAATACTCACCCGATTATGAAACCTTCCCTGACTATACCTCGCTCTTCCCTAACTCAGATCTGTGCTCTTCATTCTCCACATATCATGGTAAGAATTTCCCAGTGTCCTTCTATCTGCTCTGTAAACACTAACTTACACCACTGCAGGTGTTGGTATTTAAGATCCCTCCTTGTATTCTCAGTGCCTAGCAGAACAAGCAACCTGTTTGTGACTATTGAGTTGCTGAGTGATCGAATGAATTGGATGAGTGGGTGACAAGAGGAAAGGGTGGCTTTCAGACATATCAAATGGGTTGAAATGTCTTTGAATCTCATTTTGACTTAGCATGGTGTGCTAAAGTCAGGATGCCTATTCCTTTACACCTGTTTATTTTTATATTTTACCATGAATGCGATAAATTCTGTGTTTTATTCTTATTAAAGATATATTCTGCATTAATTTTTAGGTTAAAGCCATTTACATCCATTGTGACATGTTCACAGTTCAAAATGGTTTGTTGACACCAACCCTAAAGGCTAAGAGACCTGAGCTGAGAGAGTACTTCAAAAAACAAATCGAAGAGCTTTACTCAACCTCCATGTGAAGCTCACGGAGGGTTCTACTCGGTCCAATGAACTTCGCAGCAATATTACAGTTATTCCCGGAAGAAAGGAAGCTGAGTGACACAGTGACGCAGCTGAAAATGAACGAGCACCCTTGCGACTGAGCCTTTCCTGACCCAAGACGTCTCTAACAATATTTTCTCTACCATCACCAAGTACACTTTATTTTTATTAAATGATATTGTAGCAAGCTGCTAAAAAATATCACAAATGGCAATGTAAAAACAAATCAAGACATTTTCTCAAGAACTGTGTACCACTAAAAGTAATATATTCGCAATGTTCACAGAATTCCATTAAACATAAAGGAAAAAATATAACTGATATATTGTACTTAATTATTTGTGGAATATTAACTAGATACTGCGAATGTCTAGGCAATGTGGACTACCTCATTAAATAACTGACAAAGATCACAGTTAGATCAGACTCAAAACTTAGAGCAGGAAGTAGGAAGTCATGCCCAAACAAAACATGATAGTTCACATGTGACCTGACTCCCATCCTCTATCATGGCCATCCCTGTTGATGCAAGAGCCTTCCCTCTGATTTTTACTTTTATTTATAAAAAAATGAAAATGTAGATGTTCTTTTTTAAAGTATTATATTTATTTATCAACTCCCAAAGGTCTTTCAGCACATTTTCTCATTTCTCAAGCTCACTGAAATATCCAGAATCTATGTACAGATTCTATATGTGTATTTATGGACTTCTTACCATAATGAAGCTTAAAAGATGTCTGTCGACTGCAGCAAATGGATTCTTAGCAGACACTTAGGGGAAGGAACTCAGTGATTTCTCAGGGTGGGTGACAGTTTGTGTACCTGTGTTCCTGCTAGAGTCTTCCCTGTTTTCATCTTAATATGTCTATACCAGGGCTGGGAAACTCAATATGGCTGAACTTCTGAACACTTTTGCTTTTTTTTATATGACTATAAAGGCAGACATGAGGAGGAATAGATGCTATTTCCAAATGAAATAACTCTTCAATGACACGATGTGGAAGCACTTCTTCAGAATTTTCCTAGAAAACTATTTAAGGCCAACATAGAAAAAGACCTGCTCATGGTATAATTCCATTCTTAGAATATCTATATGCTACTAAGTTTGACCATTAAACCTTAATTGTACCACATATTTAGATGCATCCTGAATCTGGATGCCAAGATTCTGATGTCACTAAAAGCCTCGATACCATGGACAGCTCAAATTGTATGCTTGAGGAGGGCAAGGCCCCTAGGGAAGTCTCTCTCCTCTGATGGAACAGGACTCTGAAAGTATATGAAAGAATTCATGCAGTTCACGTGATCTTTCCACGTACATATATAATCAGTATGGTGGGACAAGAACTCCTTAGCCCAGTAGGAAACCCAGCTTGGTTTGTAAGTAAATGTTGTCAGTACAGCCTGCATCATCCTGCAGGCCTATTGGATGGTCCCAACCTGTTTGTAAGTGAACGCTATCAATCAGAACCTGCATCATTGTGTATCAATGATGGTTCACATGATTCAGTCATGTTGAGTCTTGAACTCAGTTTTAAATAATGTAGTGTGATTCGGGTACTTTTTTAAAATTCAGGTACATTCCTTGGGTATAATTTCTCTGAAGACTCATTGTTGTACCTATAAATTTGGCTTTGAATAAATGATCAGATTTTGTTCACATTAATGTCTGTCACAGTGTGGAGGATCAGAACCAGGGCCTTGCACATGCTCAGCAAGTGCTGCGCCCCTGAGCTCTGCTCCCAGGGTGAAGTAAACTTGAAAAACATTTCTGACTAGACAGATAACACATCCAGAGCTGCATGTGAGAAGCACAGGCTCTTTAGATACTTCGCACATATTTGATAATTAAAATTGAAGACCATCACCTGAATTAGATACTCATATTATTTTAAGGGCAAGGAATTTTGCACTTCAAATAAAAGAAGCTGCTTTCCGTTGTCTGACTACTTGACGAAAATCTCATAGTTGGCTTTGATTCCAGCAGAATTTTTGAACAGTGCAATTTAAGCAAACGATTGAAAAATTTATCCTTATTATATTTATTCTTCGTTGCAGTTAGATGTGATTAATTGTTAACAACCTTTGTTTGTTGTTTGTTTCTCAAAAGATTCTGTGTTTCTATTGAACTTCCCAATCTGTGTGGGGGCTATTTATGGGAGGGTGCAGATGTGCTTAGAAAGTTACAGTTGGCCTTAAGTTCATCACCTGTCCTCTGTGAAACACTACTTAACTTTGTAACAAGAAAGAAATGAAAGAGCATGTTATCAATGAAAAACTCCTTGAGAAATCTGAAACAAGTTAGCGTTTCTCTTTAACCAATATAGGAAAAAGGCTAAGTACTTAAGACTTTTCATAATCCCAGTGGGCACCATATACTGTTTAAAGTCTAGAGGCCACAGAGACTTGATTCCTTAATCGTAAATATGTTCTTAAATGTTTGGCATTTTTATGTATCTGTCACTCAAATGTGTTACTAATTCTCACATTTTTTTACAAACCAACCCAGTTGGGGTAAGCACTATAAAACAGATATATACATTGCCCCATTTGCCACAAAGGATGTCTTTATAAGTAGCATTGAGACTTCCCCTCCAGGAGGCAGAGAAGACTGACTGGGTGTGGCCTGCAGGCCTAGCTTCGTGTATTAGGATCTTAAACTCAGAGGCTCAAGGAGTAGCCATACCCTGAACAGGGGAAACCCCCATAATTTCCATCGAGAGTTTTACAGACAGGTAATGTTTTAGCAATTTGAAAACAACACTTAAAATTGATTGAATTGCCTATGAAAGAACCAATGGTCGTTAATTTTTCTGCCATAATAAATGAATTGTTCTTTATGTTTTACATATATTAAGCACAAGTGTGATACAGTTATTTAAAATGCAAAATACTAGAAAATGAATGTTAAGAATGGAAAATTATATTTTTGCATGAAGACAAACTCCTTACAAAATTGCTTAATATCTCAGGACAAAAGAATGAATAATCATATGTAAAATGGATCAATTAAAAGTTGGCAGTTTTTATTTTAAGAAAACACTACAATGATAAAAAGGATCCTGACAGTCTTAAGCTCTCTCTGAAGTATGCTGCATAATCCTGCCTGTGAACCTACAAATAATGCCGTGAGAATAGGATCAGCATACATGAGGACCAGTCCCCGAATGACAATCTCCCCATTGAGAATTTTTTAATGGTTGTACTGCAGAGGCGATGCACACTTGAAAATGTAAGCAAGTGTTTCTAACTCTAGTCCCAAACACAAAGGGTTTTCAGGAGGTAATACACCATTTAAGCACTCATCTGACCGCTCATTTGACATTTCCTTGTTAAATCATTGCAATGATTGCATGGGGAGGGGAAAATGGCTATTTTTGAAGAACTGCTTATTCTACTTTCAATTTTTGAAAATCAAGGAATTAAGATATTACTTTTTAAATATGCATAGATGTACCTTAACTGTAATTATATTTTAGTTTGCTTTGTTATAACGGCATGAACATCAAATACAAAATGCACTCATGAAAACTTTTGTAAAAAATAAAGTTTTTTATTTCTCAAAGTTGTTTATAATTTCTGCCATTTTTCTTTGAAAACTAAGCTTTAGGGCTGGAGACATAGCTCAGTGGTTGAGAGAACTCAGTAGTCATACAGAGGCCTGGGGGTTGGTCCCTAATATCCACATCGTGGCTCACAACTCCTATGCTTGTCACTCCAGTTCCAGAGCATCTGATGCCCTATCCTGGCCTCCACACTTTCCTGCATCTACACGGGACACATAAAACTCACCCAGGCACAGAGTTACACATATTTAAACAAAACAAACGTAAGCTCCAAGGTTAACCACCGAACCACCTCTCCAGCCCCCAGAGAACAATTTTTATGAATTGGTTCTTTTCTTATATCATGGGTTCTGGGGATGCAACTGTCAATTTTGCACAAAAAAACACTTTTAAAAGATTTTTTTTTAAAAAAATTTATGTGTATGGGAGTTTTGTCTGTCTGTATGTATTGTACCACAGGAGCCAGAAGAAGGTATCAGATCCCCTGGGACTGAAGATATAGATTACTCTAATCCTCCATTAGAATATTGAGAAGTGAACCCAGGTCCTCTCCAATAGCAGGAAGTGCTCTTAGCCAAACCACAAGACAAGTGCTTTTACCTACTAAGACATCTCACAGGTCCTAGTTCCTAAAAACTTTACTTGTTAGCACTTTGTGAATGCTTTCATTGGGTTTGGGGAAATGGGTCCCTATCTCAATAGAGTGCTTGCCTAGTTTGCACCAAGGCCGGAGTTTGACTTCAGGCACCACTAGAATATAATTAGGCACTGAGACACCTGTCAGTAATAACAGCACTTAGGAGGTAGAAGCAGGAAGATCAGAAGTTTGTGATCATTCTTGGCTGCACAGCCTGAACTATATGAAACTGTATTGGGGGGGGGTGTATGTGTGTGCAGGGAATAACCTTTAGGGAGTTGGGCATGGTAGTGCATGCCTTTAATTCCAGCACTGAGGAGGTAGAGTCAGGTGATCTATATAGTGAGTTCCAAGGCTCCCACACATCATTTAAGAACTGCAGTGGGTTGTTTGTTTGTACCCCAAAGCAATGAGAGGAGCCAGGAGACTTGGTATCTGAATGAGAGACTGCCTGTTTGCATGTTATGGGTGTTACTCAAGAGAGAATGTTGGGACTGTGATTACTACTCAGAGGGCAGCAAGACTGTAAGATCCCTGACTGAAGGACCCATTGTTACTTATTCATGTCGCCAAGACACAGTGCCTAACGCAGCAAGGTGCTCAGCCAACACTAAGTCAGTGACTCAAAGCACCAATACATCTAAGCAGGCAAGAATGCCCATAAAGATCCCTCTGCTATTTACAAAGTTATATTTTGATGAGTAATAGACTGTTATAAATGTTTCCATGGGCTTATTTTTCAGTTGTAAAATTCAGTGCAATATTATTATGAAAATTCAGTTTGTATTCACATACATTGGGACCTCAGGATGAGGGATGGCTTAGCTGGTAAAGTGCTTTCCACATAAACAAGAGGACCTGAGTTCAGATCCCCTGTATCTTCTTAGAAAAGCCGACGGGGCAGTGTGCATCTGTAAGCACCTTGCTGGAGAGGACAGGAAGATGTCTGGAGTGTGCCAGTCAGGCAGTCTAGCCAAATCAGTGAGCTCCAGGCTCACTAACAGACTGAATCTCTAAACAAAACAAACGAAAAAGTGGTGGTTAAGAAAGTCCTATGGCCTCCACACACAAATATAGTTATCTGCATACGTATGTTCACAGCACTTGGGAGGCATAGAAAAGCCTTCAAGCTCTTCCTGATGTCATGACTACAGACCGCATTTTCAATATTGTCATATTGTCAAAGGCTGCGTTTTTTTTTTTTGTTTGTTTGTTTGTTTGTTTTTGGTTTTTCGAGACAGGGTTTCTCTGTAGCTTTGAAGCCTATCCTGGAACTAGCTCTTTTTTTTTTTTTTTTTTTTTTTTTTTTTTTTTTTTTTTGGTTTTTCGAGACAGGGTTTCTCTGTAGCTTTGGAGCCTGTCCTGGAACTAGCTCTTGTAGACCAGGCTGGTCTCGAACTCACAGAGATCCGCCTGCCTCTGCCTCCCGAGTGCTGGGATTAAAGGCGTGCGCCACCGCCGCCCGGCCTGGAACTAGCTCTTGTAGACCACACTGGCCTTGAACTTCACAGAGATCCGCCTGCCTCTGCCTCCAGAGTGCTGGGATTAAAGGCGTGCGCCACCACCGCCCGGCTGGCTGCGTTTTTTTTTAAGACTAAAAAGATGGTTGTCACGTGCTCAATATGCTTATCAGATGGAGCCTTCACTAACAAATCTGCCCTATGTCTTCCTGCACTGAGTGAGGCTAAACTCCCATCTTCATTCCTTAAGCACAGAAACCCCAAACTCTGCAGCTGGGGTGTCAAGGTGGTGTTCAGAACAGCACTGTATGAGTTACAGGTGTTGGATCATTCCGACTAAAAGTAATGACCTGCTGGACACAGGTGCGTGCGTGCGCGTGTGTGTGCATGTGCGTGTGTGTGTGTGCGTGTGCACACGTGCATTTAAAACTTAGGGAGCTTGGGTTCAGTCATCTAGAAGCAGTTCTCACAGCCCAGGCCTTGCTTTGCCGGCAATAGGGCGTGGCCGGAGCCGCCCACCATCTTCCCAGAAACCTTTGCGACTATAAAAGTAGTTCTAAGGCGGGCGGTCCACTCTGTGGGTGGCCAGTTCCTCAAGAGGCGATGGACAAGATGGGGCGTGTAGGGCCCTCCGGCTTTGGTGGCGTGGTCATGTGGCCTCGACGGGTCTATACCCGCAAGAAGAGGGATGATGAGAGGCTCAACCTCACCCCGAAGCCGGACCTAGCCGTCCCTGGGAAGACTGAGGTCCCTCCAGGTCGAAGTTCAGCAGGCCTGGGTGGCGGGTGGGCCTTGGCCGGGGTTGAGTGGGGGCACGAGCAGGACCCCTGAAACGTGGCACCCTCTCGCAGGTCTGAAGGGAAAAGGCAAAGAGCAGGGATTGCGGAAGATTACTGAGAAAGAGGAATTGAACAGGTTCAGAGGTAGCAGCTCACAGTTGCCAAGGTGGGTATCCTAGGGTAACAGCCCTGGGCAACTTGGCTTTCTCAGAAAGTTTTAGGTTTTGCTTCTGCTTAGTAGCCTCTCAATCAAGGAGTCAAGGGAGAAAATGAATGTGCTGGTTCTGCTCCTAAAACGCAGACCCAGAAATTGGGGGGAGGGGTGTGCACACAACATTCCCGTCCACGCCCTTCTCTCACATATATGTGTGTGTTAGGTTTTATATACGTTTACAGATAATGCACACATCTATATTTATGAATGATAGGATCTCATATAGACCAGGCTGGCCTCAAATTCTCTATGTAGTAGAGGTTGACCTTAACAGATAGATTTTCATGCCTCCACCTCCCAAATCTGGGATTACAAGTTTGTGCCATTACGCTGTGGTTTAAGGCCCTCCACCAAACTGAGCAACAGCCCCCAGTCCAGACAGATTCGGTTTATGAATGGAGGGCTTGCCACATTACTTAAAGGCGTGACAGAACCTGTAAGGAAAGCGTCTGCAGCATCATTCAGCTTTTGGTGCAAATCCCAGTCAGTTCTCTTAAGATCTCCTCAAAGGAACTCTCAGATTTTAAACTACAACAAGACACAAGACAAACCCAGATGTTGTAAACGGGACTGTTTTGTTTATTTGCAGTCAGTTAAGTATTACAGGAGGGGAAAGCCTGCAAGAAAATATCCCTGGCCAAGAGACCCCAGATGAGAAGATAACTCCATTGAGTGTATGTATGTTCCTCCTATCCTTCTTTTTCTTCTTCTTCTTCTTCTTTTTTCTCATTTTTAATTAAAGATTTCCTCCTATGCTTCTTACATATACTTAGGGTAGAGGCAGGCAGTAGCTGATGCACCTCACAATAAAAGGGAGCCTTGAGCGTCCCACTTAAGGAGGTTCATAATTACACACTTCTGTCTTTTTCAGATCTTTTAGTGAGTACTGGGGAAATGTTATTTGTTAACGTTCTCTTTTGCAGATTCAAAATGTTAACATTTTAAAGCCTGTTTTCCATTTGAGCTTGTCCATTAGCAACTAGAAACATGATTGATCACTAAGAACTCAGTGTGCCACAGAGCATGCTAATATTCTTTTATTATAATCTAGCTTTGTGAGACAGGACCTCACTGTACAGCAGAAGCTGGCTTTAAACTTACAGTCCTGCCTCAGGCCACCGGCCTGTGTTTAGAAGATGGCAGTTTCACATACGACATTTAAAAAATGATTTTTTGCATTATGTTATAGCAGTATATGGTGAAGTATTTTGTGAAGATGATTTAAATATTCAAAATAGTATATAAAACTTGCTTAGAATTGCTGTATGTTTCTTTCTGCTTTTTTTCTCTGCTTTAAAAACATTTTACAACTTCTATATTACCTTATTGTTAAATAGTCTTAAGGCATTTATAATATTTTAATGTCTTCATAGTGTTTTATCTAATAGATATACCAAAATGTGTCTGACTTTTCTGGAGACTGGGAGCCCGAGATTCCAAGGTTTTGCCTTTGTGGGTATTGATAGACATACTTCTATAAGATTGTGTGCACCTACGGTTGTTACTTAAGATAAATACTTTGCAGTAGGCCAAAGGGTAGATGTGTTTGACACTTTGAGATTCTTGTGGGCAAATTGGCACACTCTTACTCAAATTGATGACAGATAAAACGCTGCGTTACTTTACTTCCCATTCCTTTGGATGCTGATGAGGTCAGGACTTTTTCTCACTGCTGTCCATTGTATTTCTTCTGCTAGGAAGTACCTGTTCATTATATGCTGAAGACAGTTTTACACACATAGCAAAGATTTCCATTGACTTATGAGTCTTTAATTTTATTATTTTGGACTTCTATGTCATTTTTCTTCTGATTTATTCTGCTTTTTTTCGGGTTTTTTGTTTGTTTGTTTTGTTTTTGTTTTTCAAAACAGGGTTTCTCTGTAGCTTTGGAGCCTGTCCTGGAGCTAGCTCTTGTAGACCAGGCTGGCTTCAAACTCACAGAGATCCACCTGCCTCTGCCTCCCGAGTGCTGGGATTAAAGGCGTGCGCCACCACTGCCCGGCTTCCACTTGTTATTTAAAAGGTGAGAAAAAGTCCTTCCTTCCTAGGTTGTCAGAAAAATATTAACTTTCTTTCTATTACTTTATCTCTCAATAGTGAGTTGACTGTGCTAGTTCCCCATATTTATTCATAGTAATTTAATATTTATTTTTAGATTTAGTGTTAAATAGAAGATTATCTGTGATCAGTATTCCGATATATCTATGAAATTAACATACAAAGTTGACACTCATTTTTCAAACCAAATCAAATATCAAAAAATCAAATTAAAATATCTATCTCATAATTTGTACTATATCTTTCATTCTTATTCCACATAGGAGTCAGTGACTAAGGACTTCAAGATTGACAGTTGTTCATCAAGTAGTGAACTAGTTTCAGGTAAGACTAACAGATTACAGCTTTCTGTCTTTTCTCCAAACATAATGCTCTCCTTTGCATCTCTCAACTTCTCACTTCAGCACAAGAGAAGCTGTCTTTCCATTAGTCTAACATGAATCCCCGGCTGTGCTCTAGACCTCATTCTCAATGCCTGCATGTTTACACCAGTAAATGAGAAATTATTGTAGTGACATGTTATAAAAGAGAATGACTTGAATGTAATTAATTATGCCCAGCTAGAAATACTAGGAAATGCTTCCATGTGTAGTTGGCAATTGACTTGAGATCTGAAGGGGACCAGAAATTAGCTATGCCAAAAGATGGTTAAGAGAAATCCATGCAAAAGGAACAGCGTGTACAGAGGTCTTCCTGCAGGCCTTCCTGGCACCCAGAGCTGGAGGAGTCACGGTAGGGCACACGGCTGGACAGCAGGGCCGGAGCAATTAAGCTCAGGTCAGAGGCAGGTACACCTGACACATGGATGGAATCATCCTCCTGCAACATAAGGCAGCATCATGCCTTGAGGAGTGGACCTGCCAGTGTGGAACCAAGTTTTGGCCCCCGTGGGCCCAGGGTGACAGCGAAATGCAATGGTACCTTTTGATTCTGAGGTGAGAGGATATAAGAGGAAATCTGAAGTTTTGTTTCCCGAACTCTTGTGAAAAATATCAAGCCAGATTCCATGGTAACTGGGTTTGTAGATTTTCCAAATAGTGCAGTCACCACATAACTTGTTGAATTTCGTTTAATCAGTGGTGCTTGCTTTCAAAGAAGTGAATGCTGTTGCTTTTAAAAAACTTGGCTTTTGAGAGAATGTGCTGGTGTAGATGAAGATGACTGTCCTAGTTAGAGTCCCTCTGCTGTGATGGAGCACGACCAGAGCTAGCTGGGGGGAGGGTTTACTAGGAGCGTACATTTTATCACTGTTCATCTTGAAGGAAGTCAAGTCAGGAACTCAGGTGAGCTCCTGGAGACTGGAGCTGAGGCAGAGGCCACAAGGGAGTGCTGCTTACTGGCTTACTGCCATGGCTTGCCTGGCCTACTTTGTTATAGGATTATCAGCTTAGGAATGGCTCTACCCACCACACTGGGCTGGGCCCTCACATCAATCTCCAGTTAAGAAGATGCCCTACAGGTTTGCCTACAGTCCAATCTTACAAGGGCATTTTCTCAGTTGAGGCTCCCTTTCCTGTGATGACTTCAGCATGTGTCAAGTTAACATAAAACTATCCAGCACAATGACTATGTCTGCGTGTGTGAGGACACTTGATGACAGCATCGTTTTTGCTTTTTCAGTCATATCGCCATCTAATGAAAATTTCCCTGGTGACAGTTATTGACAAAATTAAGACAATAGAATTGGAGTAAAACCTGTATGCAGCATTAGAAGAAAGGGCCCATGTTTTCTTCTAATGAACCCTGAATGTCGACAGTGATGATGAAATAGGCTGCACCTACTTAGACTTCTAATTGTGCCTTCAGCACTGGACTCATTCATTGTTCAGACTGGAATTTTTTTTGGCTCCTACAAATAGAATTTTTTTTTTTAACTCAAAGACACTGACCTATAAATGATTTCTACCAGATTTTTAGGTCTTTCATAACTTTATTCCTTTGACAAGAAAGCTCACAGAAGCAAAATCAAAGTCTATTTTGAGATTAGGACCAATATGGAGACATATAAAGATGTGAAAGTATCTAAATCCACTGAGGAAACGCTTTAGTATGTCCTGCTGTTTGATGCTTTTTTATTGTGATTTTCTTGGCTTCTCATATACTGTGCACAAGATCCATTGTTATTAATATAAGCTACAGAAGGTATTTCTAAATCTCCTGGTAAAGAAGAAAAGGGAGCATGTGTGTGGTATTGGCTAGCCGCCTTCAGCCTTTGTTCAGATCCGTCAGAAGAACATCTCTGTGACTGTGCAGCTGTCTGTACTCACAGCTCCTGCTCTTTCCCATGATTCCCAGCCTTTCCATTACACTTGCTGCAGGTTCTTAGGATACCTTTAAGGAATACCAGCAAATAGGTTTCCTGAAGCAGAACTGCAGGCATTCCTAAAGGAAGGTTGTGAAAAAGAGGAGTATCACAAAGAGCCATTGGCTTTTCTGCTGTGTCTACTGTCTGAAGAGCAAAGGAAGCAACTACCATTTCATACAACTACCACTTCATGCCTAAAGCCCTGTTAAGTACAGCTCTGTTTCACACTTCCTGTCCTGTAGCAGTGAAGAGAGACCCTAAATAGATTGGTTTAGCAGTGCCAGGATTGTGGGTTGGGAACGAGGCATGCATGTCAGCTGACTGACCAGCACTGAAGTTCCAAAGGGACTAGATTTGGAATAATTTTACTCTAATTTTCTATGCCTTTGGCTATTATCTCAGCTCCTACCCTTCTACTTCCTGGATTTTAGATTTAGTCTCTTGCTTGATCATTTTCCAGAATTCTTGGATATTTATAGACACCCTTGTGTTTTTCTTTCTCTGAGTATAGTATATCTTCAACCTCATCTTTGATCCCTGATATTCTTTCTTATGCTTGATCTAGCATATTAGTGATGCTTTTCACTAATAAGTGATGCTTTTAATTTCCTGAATTAACTCTTCAATTTCCAACATTTGTTTTGTTTTGTTTTTTTCTTCAGAATTTCAGTTTTTTTTGCTGAATTTCTCTTCCAGGTTATTGAGGTTCTCATTCATGTCTCTGAAATTTTTATCTAGGCCCTGACTTGATTTCCTTGTTTTGTCATACTCTGAAGTTGTTTAAAAAATGAACTTTTGAGTCATTTGTTTAGCTTTTTGCTTAGTTTACTATCTTTGGTTTTATTTATTGAAGAATTGCAAGCTTTTGAAAGTGCTGTATTGGTTTGTTCATTTTCTGTGTTTCTGTGTTGTTTGTGTATCTGATGCAATGGATGAGTCTTCCCATTGTCGGTGTTTTTTTGGTTTTTTTTCCATATTCATTGTTCTGTTTCATGTGGATTTTCTTTGTGGATGGTCTTTTCTTGGGCTTATGATTCCCCACTATCATTGATAGAGGAGTAGCAGACAACTATAACAGAAAGAATGATTTTACTACAAACCAGATACTAAAGTACAATAAAAAGCAACTGGGTAATTTGCCTACATTCTCACTAAGGAACTAGGAGACCAAATGAATAAGCAAGTAATTTAAAGATTGTTAAGTTTATTAATAATAAAAAGTAAAAAGTCACACATGGTGGAGCACACCTTTAGTCCTCAGGAGGATTAATGCTCAGGAGGCAGAGGCAGTAGGATCTCTGAGTTTCAGCGTAGACTAGTCTACATAGTGAGTTCCAGGACAGCAGGGCTGCATAGTAAGATCCTGTCTCAAATTTATAAAAAGAATAGTAAAGAGGAAGCGAGGAGAGGGGAGAAAAGTAGGAATGAGGACAAGCTTGGATATTACCTGAGCTCAGGCTGCTCTTCCACCAGTGTCCTGGATGTAGTCTTTGCCTACGTATACTTGTGTCCCCAAGTTTGTATCCAGGTCAGCTCCTGTGTTCACATGCTTCTCATGGTAGTGGTTGTGTGTGTGTGTGTGTGTGTGTGTGTGTGTGTGCATGCGTGTGCGTGTGATAGTACTTATCTGTTGTTGCTGGCAGAGCAGTTTGAGCAATCTCTAAGGATTGGCTTTCCTGTGGCCTTGGTCCAGGTAAAGATGTGTGTCAATGTATCAGAGTCCTGTATGAGCACTGATTGCCACTCAGTGTGTAGCTCTTCTATTTATAATGTTGCTTCTGTATTGTCTTTCCACCAGATCTCTTTTTTACTTTTTATTTTAAGGAAGTATCTTACCAATTTGCCTAAGCTGGCCTTAAATTCTATATTTCCCTGCTTCAGCCTCCTGAGTAGGTAGGACTACAACCCTTCTCCATGAAGCATGCACCAACATGCCTAACTTAGTGTTAATTTCTTAGAGTATGGTATAAAATTTAAGTTTATTAAAATTTATTTTTATGTGTATGAGTGTCTGTATGTATGTATTTGTACACGTGTACCCGGTGCTCAAGGAGGCCAGGAGGATGTCTCAGATTCCTTGTAAATGAAGTTACAGATGGCTGTAAGTTGCTATACAGCTGTTAGGACCAAATACAGGTCATCTGCAAGAAAAGCAAGTGTTCTTAACTGCTGAGCCATCTCTTCAGCTTAACTTTTGTTTTGTTTTCTTTGGAGTTTTGTTTTGGGGGATGAGGGCTTTTGTTATGATAGTGATTGGACCTAGGGCTTCACACATGCAGGCAAGTATTCTACCACAAAGTCACACACCCAACGTTTGTTTTGGTTTTACATATGCATACGGAGCTATTCTAACACAACTTGTTTAAAAGACAATCCTTCCTTTCTTCATTAAACTACTTACATGTCTACATAAAAATCAGTTGTGCATATATATTTGAGTATTTCTGGGATGTCTGTTCAGTCTTTTGTTTGTCTGTTTTTCATTCTGTCTTATTTTAGTCTGTCCTTTTTTGGATGGAATGGCTGGATTCATCCTTTTTCTTCTTAGCTAGTGAATTGCATACATATAGAACTTGAATTTTTGAGCTAGGATTACAGATGAAATGAAAAAGGAGTGGGCCGTAAAAAGTAGAACTTAGGGAAATAGTCAGAAGGATTATAATGTGTTTATCAACATCAAAGCATTTATTTGTCTAAGATTTAAATAAAAATCATTGGCAATATTATGATTTCCTAATTGTGTGTGAAGTCAATATTAAATTCTTGCTATATAACTACATATATATATATATATATATAAACTATACATAATATATAACATTTCTACAGATGTGCCTTTTTGGGATTTTAATTCTGTTCTTTATCCCACTCAACCTTTTTTGTTTCGCTTTATTTTCCAGGGATGACCTCAGAGTACGATGTTTCCAGTTGTCCCCTGAGCTGTTCAGACACAGACTCATATACAAAGAGTACTGAAGAGAATAGCTTCCCATCACCTGAGCTGTTCAGAGGATCAGATTATTTGAGTAAGAATATGATTTCATCCTTAATTGGCTGTGCTGTAAAGCTGTTGCTTTGTCCATACATCTTACAGTGAATATATTTGCACTTAATGGAGGTGAAGGTGCATTTGTTCTCTAAATATACATACCCTCATTGTACACTTCTGTTTGCTTTCTTTTATTTCATGTAGTTTTCTTACTCTTCAGTATATAACATGTTAAGTAGGCCAAATCCTTGCTTGAATTTTCTTCACAGTTACTTATTATTTATTATAAATAGAGCCTTTGGTTGATGATGGAAGACAACATAGGCTTTTCTCTACAGCTTCCTGTAACAATAGAACGTGCCTTTTTCTTTTCAAAATCAAACTCATAAAGACACAGTGAATTGGAAAGAAGAAATCATGAATCCTAAGCAAGACACAAAAAGACAAATATTGTGTATTTTCTCTCATATGTTGAAATAAAACTGAAAGGTGACTTGAAAGTAGACGAGGAGAATCTAGAGCAAAGGAGACCTAGTGGAGGAGGGGGAGAGGGAGGGCAAACTGAGATAGAAGGGACGGAGGTATGACAGAACAACATGTACGAGCATGAACATGTCACATGTGTATATAACTGTACAAACCAATGGTGACTAATGTTTGTACAAACGAATGTTCTTACAGTTATATATATGCGCATATATATGTTGTATAGTTGTATACTATATTTGCACAGTTATATACATATATGTGTTGATGTCATTTTTTAAATGGTAGATATTGTGACTGTTCCTTTCTACTCAAAGGGAGCCTCTTTTGAGATAAAGCCTTACTATGTAAACCAGGCTGAACTTGAAGTGACTTGAGTTCCCCGTCTTAACATCCCAAATGCTGGGATTCCCTGAAGAATTACCTTTTGGGATGTTTTTAGTCAGAGGGATTATGGATTAGATGACTCTAGGATCTGTTAATAAAAGGCATGCTGTGATTTTTGATATGTTGGTCTAAATTGCTCATTCCTCTGTGGTAGTTTTCTATTTTGTCACATTGGGTGAGCTGTATAGCTTGCTTTGGGTAACAGGGTATCAGTGAACAAATGTAATAAAGGCCTGGAAATGGGCCTAATTGGTTGGACTTATCCTTTTGTGCTTTTACAATTCTGAAAAAAAATACATATCCTAGTTAACTTTTAGGGGAGACACAAAAGATTTTAGGTAAATTAACAATGATTTAAAATTCTAAACTACTGAGCCATGGTCATAGAAATAGCGTGATACTGGTACTTAAACAGACATATAGATCCTAAGAATAAAGGAAAGAACGCAGAGAGATGCCTGATGGAGGAGTGATGCTTATTGGCCTGCTCCTTTGGCACACTCAACCTGTTTTCTCATACCATCCAGGACCCTAGAGTGTAAGGGTGACAGCATCACCAGTGAGATAGGCCCTCCCACATCAATCTTTAATCAAGAGAATGTCCCACAGGCTTGCCTGCAGACAAGTCTGGTGGGGACATTTTCTCAATTGAGATTCCTTTTGCCCAGGTGACTCTACCTTGTATCAAGTTGACGTAAAACTAGCCAACATAATTGACCCCTTATCAACTTGATAGCATAGTCACATCACTATTCAACTAGAACCTTTCTTTTGTCATTTGCCCCCAATATTTGACATGTTAATATTAATATCACAATATAAAACATTCCAATTTTTAAAAGTCACAGTCTTTAAAAATTCAAATACTTCTCAGCCGGGCGGTGGTGGCGCACGCCTTTAATCCCAGCACTCGGGAGGCAGAGGCAGGCAGATCTCTGTGAGTTCGAGACCAGCCTGGTCTACAAGAGCTAGCTCCAGGACAGGCTCTAAAGCTGCAGAAGAGAAACCCTGTCTCGAAAAAAAAAATTCAAATACTTTAAAAGGTCACTCGCTTCCCAAGCAGTGGTGGTGCACATCTTTAATCCCAGCACTTGAGAGACAGAGGCAGGTGGATCTCTGTGAGTTCGAGGCCAGCCTGGTCTACAAGAGCTAGTTCCAGGACAGGCTCCAAAGCTACAGAGAAACCCTGTCTTGGAAAAAAAAAGTTCAGTCTCTTTGGTGGCACACGCCTTTAATCCTAGCTCTTGGGGCAGAGGCAAGTGAATCTCTGTGAGTTTGAGACTAGCCTGGCATGCATAGTGATTTCCAGGACAGCCAGGGCTACATTGAGAGGCTCTGTCTCAAAAACAAAAATAAAGAGTAAGAAGAGTTCAATCTCTTCAAAACATTTAAAATCTCTTTCAAAGTTCAGAGTTTCTCTAAAATTTTCATGGTCTCTCTAAAATTCCGAAGTCTTGCTAGGCAGTGGTGGTGCACGCCTTTAATCCCAGTACTTGGGAGACAGAGGCAGACAAATCTCTGTGAGTTTGGGGCCATGTTGGTCTACAGAGTGAGTACCATGACAGCCAGGACTACACAGAGAAACCCTGTCTTGAAATTCAAAAACAAAAAAAAAAAGACTAAGAGAATGAAATACATATAAAATTAAACCATCTGTGAAGATAGGGGAACACTGATTCAGGAAAACCAAAAGATTGCATGGTATACCAGAAGAATAAGATTTTTGTAGTATTTTATCATCATGATACCTACATTGAATATCTAATAATGTCTGGAGATGTATCTCAGTGGTAGAATGTTTGGCCAGCATGCATGAGGTCCTAGGTTCAATTCACAGTTTCCATACATATGAAGACTATCTGATGATATAATAGTGTGCTGTGGACAGGTGAAAGGTACATACAGGGATGCAACATGTATAGCACATTCTTACATAGCCACAGTCAATAGAAAGTTTAAAACTGATACCAAGTAGTGGCAGTGTGACTATGTTTCTCATTGGCATGAGGCTTAATGGACAGAGAGGAGTACAGAGAATACGAGAGTCAGCCAGTTATGTGTGTGCTGCCACTCGGTAGCTCGGTGATCTCTGTAAAGCAAAAATCTAGACAGAAGACATGCAAGGACAGAGAACTGGACTGGGCTGTAGATTCTTATCTTGATGTCATTATGACTTATCCTTGTGTTCCGTTCTATCCCAAACCTTCAATTACCATAGTCTGGAATGGATAGGACCTAAGTTTGGGGCATGGAGTAATCTGTCTGTCACTTGAAGGCTTTTCAAAGTTTTATGTTATCTTAAAACTTTGAGATTATATTTATTTATTTAGCACACACACATTCACATACATGAGTGTATGGTATGTACCATGACATATTCTGTTTTTTAGATTGTGAGCATCCCAGGTTGCAAGAGTACAAGTCCTGCAAGAATTCCACTCTTCTAGACACCAGCAATGCAGTGGCTGTAGAGAAGGTGGCTCAGCTCGCAGACCTCTCAGCAATTCTGAGTGAGTTTTACATTCATTTTTCTCTCATGAGGAAAATCCCTCATCTATGTTGGAAAATGAAAGTAGTTTTTTTCTATTCTAAATGACTTCTAATCTAAACCTATGAGCCAAGATTGCTTCTGGCTACAAATAATACCTAACAATAGTTTTAGTAATATGGGTTTCTAGCTTATTGTTTACATTTTACTTATCTATTATGTGTCTGTATGCATGTGTGTATGCATGAGCATTTGCATGTGCCATACTGGATATATAGAGTTCATAAAACAGCCTGACGAGTTCTGGGGATCAAATTCACATTGTCATTCTTGGCAGCAAGCACCTTTACCCAACGGACCATCTGCCAGCCCCTGATTTTAAAAATTACATTTATTTAATGTGTGGATGTGAGTACATGTACATATATGTGTGCCATGACATACTTGTGAAGATCAGAGGATGACCTTTGGGAGCTGGTCTTCTCCTCCACAACATGAGTCCTGGGGACTGAACTCAGGTCCTTGTGGATGTTTGCCAAGTACTTTACTAAGACTTCTCCCACCCCAATCCAACCTTCTTTATTACTGTTGCGTGTTTACAGTGCTAGAGACTGAACCTAGGACCGTGGGCAGGCTTGGCAAGCTGTCTGCCCTTATTCATCTCAGTGGTCCACCTCAGCTTTTGAGCTAGCTTTCTTACTGTACCTGGACATCATTGATTCAGCTAAATACCTAAGGCAGGTGGTGGGTTTTGTAACTGACTAGTCCTTGTTTCCACATATGTGAAATGGGGAAAAACAAATTGGTGTGTTTGACTGACTTGGATATTGTAAAGTTCCCAAGGTAATAGTTATGAAAGGTACTCAGATTATAAAGAACTACCCAAGTATTTATGTATCTCATAACACTTCATAATACTTTTTATGTTTTACTTTGATATTTTCTAAATACCTTTGCCTAGTTTAAGAGACACATGAGAAACATGATAAAACAGTCAAACATAAAATCAGAAGTTCTGTCAGTATGTATGCTGAAGAGAAATATTTATTTTTATCCAGGATAATTTTAGCCTCTTATGTGCTTTTGGATTATCTCTATGTCTAATGGATTGATTCCCCCCCCCCCCCCTTTGGTAGGTTCTTCTCCAGAAAACTATGAGGAATGCCATAGAAAAATGTAAGAACTAAAAATTTTGGTATTGTACTTTTCAAAACCCTTTATTATGAGTTATATGATAGTAATAAGTGCCATTCCACAGACTCAGATGAACTTGATTGAGTATTTGCTGATCACTCACTCTAGTCAGGAGTGTTCTAATTGCTGGGACATAGTAAGGAGTAAAATCAAACACAAAATCACTGTCCTCATCAAATCCACATTACATTTTGGAGAGATAGACAATAGACAAGTAAATGTGGTGCTGCTTGCTGTGTTGAAAAGGATGATATCAAAAAAGATAAAGCAAGATGGCCCCTGGAGTGTTGGAGTTGAAGCTTGCTACTTTAAATGGTGTGGTGGGGAGGTCCCATTGGAAAGGCATCATTTGAGCTGTTATCTACAGGAAGGGCAAGTTGGGTAGAGCTCTTTAGGTAGGAGGACTAGCCAGAGGAGGGCCTGAGGTAAGAGGCTGAGCTCCTACCACATTTGCCAGTAGAATTAGCAAGACTTGTTAGAGCCAATGGTGGGATGTGAGAGACAGTGGTCAAGGCTGACTCTATCATTTTGAATTAATAACACATATGCTAAGTAACATTTAATAAAAATCATTGGGTATATTGTTGTCTTATCAAAGTTGTTTTTGTCAATGTTGAATCTGGCTTCATTTTGTGGGAATTTATCAGTCAAGCATTTATTAATTCATATTAGCTACTAATAGACAGCTTTGAATAACCACCTTCGTGTGCTGATTATAATCATTTCAAGCCTGTTCTTCCCTTCTTTGGTTCTCTCTTAGTCTGACTTTTTGTAAATCTATAGAATTGGTAGGTTAGTTTAGTCCTTGCACAATTACCAAAATGATTTTTGTCATAGTGAAAGAAGATAGAAAGGTACTTTTTCTCTATCTAAATTCATATTCAATAAAAGTAGTATTGCAGGGAAAGTATTCAATTCTTGTGGATTGCAGATAATTGCATCATCTAACTAAACTGAATTAGACTTTTAATTTTTGGTAATCTGAAAGGAAAAAACCCAATTCATTGTGAATTGCCAAAATGTAGCATAAGTTGGTTTTAAGCCCTGGTCTGTGTGATCCCAACCATGTGAACTATTCTTGAGAGTTTCTGTAAAATATTCACTTATGATTTATGTAGTTTTCTAAAAGTCTAAGAACACACTGACCTCTCTTGGTTCCTAGGAATAATAATTTAAAAAATTAAATAAAAAATAATAATTTAAAAAATGGATTATTTGTGTAACTGTCTCAAAAACACTTATTCAAAACTCTGTTTTAGGAGGAATTATTGTGGAGGTAGTTATTATTAAATAATGCCAATGTCTCTTGATGTTGAGGCTCTTGCAAAAAAAAAAGTGGTAGAATTGCTGTGGGGAAGACCAAGAAGTGACCGAGGAGAAGCGTGTTATTAGAGGAAGCATTTGGTCAGGGTAAGTGCACTGACCTGAGGGTCTGTGAGAGTGACAGGGTCTGAGCTCAAGAGCGTGGACACCATCTGGACTGTGAAAGGCCTGGGGAGGGCATTTTTATTTTGTCCCAGAGATATTGAGAGCCACTGAAAGGTTTTCGTCATGACTAAAGCATATTGTGGGAAATTTAAAATAACTTAACCCTCAGTGAATACTTACAGAAAACTCAAGAAAATGGAAAGGTAACCTACAGACTGGAGAAAGTCCACTTCCAGATTATTCTGATCCAATGCCAGAGGAAGCCAGCTTCAGATAAGTGTGTGTGGCAATGGCCGTGGGAGACTAGGACTAGAGAAGCATAGGCAGAGCTGCTGTCCCCATAGAGGAGTCTGAATCGGGCCAGAGCAGGGGGAGATTTACGTGTCATAGCAGAAGTATGGAGCTGTGTCACTACACTGGACTCTTCATCCCTAAAAATAGCTTTTTATTCATAGGGCAGCCGAGATGCATTAGTGAAAGGTGGAAGAGTTATGTGATCTGAAGAGAACTCAGAGTGTCCCTGAAATGCCCCAGTAAGAAGTAGTTCACATGAAGGTTCATTCAGAAGCAAGGCAGCTCTACTTGGAAACAAGAGCTTAAAGAGAAATGACAGAAAAATAGTTGGCTCTTTACTAAGTTCGACTTTTCAATGAACTAATACAGGAACTTAGAAAAGTCTCCTCTCACATTTGGTTTTCAACTCTGTTGTCTTCAAGGAAATCTGTTTTTCTCAGAACTTGTTTTAGGGGCGAATAATGAACCTGGATCTTCTTGTAGTAACTCATCCTCACCTGCATGTTTAATCAGAATGGGATGCAGTCTCATTTGTGGAAGTGCCAAAGAGAAAAGACACTCATGTCCAAATATCACCAAAACGTCCTGGCAATTTCTTTGCAATTAAGACTCAGGACAGGTTGGACAGCTTTCTCAAGGCCACTGAAGTATGAGTAGTAAAACCAGGGTTAACTCAGGTCTATGTAATTCTAAACATCAGGGCTTTCCTCTACATAAACATGTACATACATGTTATTGTTATCTGTTACTATAAATATGATGCATTTTTAACTGTTATATTTTTCCTACAGACTAATTAATTGAATGTCTTTAATTACAGTATAATTTGAGGATAATTGAAAGTTCCTAAAATATCACTAATTTGTTCTTATTATAGAGAGATGACATTAGAAGCCCCACATATCTCTTCAGAACCAAAGTATACTCCAAATTTAGCATCAGGTAATAATTAGTGGCACTAATTATTTAAATGATTACATATTTACCTTTGCTACAGTATACTATGTATTAACAAACGAGGTACTCCAGGAAACATTTTAGCTCAGTTGCATTTTAAAAATAAAGATTTGGCTGCTTATGGTGGTGGTGTATATCTTTAATCCCAGCACTCAGAAAACAAGCAAGTTAGAAGCCAGCCTGGTTTACATAGCAAATTCAGGCCAGCTAGGAATGGATAGTCAGACCCAATCTCAATGAAAAGAAAGAAAGAAAGAAAGAAAGAAAGAAAGAAAGAAAGAAAGAAAGAAAGAAAGAAAGAAAGGGAGAGAGAGAGAGAGAGGGAGGGAGGGAGGGAGGGAGGGAGGGAGGGAGGGAGGGAGGGAGGGAGGGAAAGGAAAGAAAGAAAAGAATATTATTAGGTTAGAAAATGGGTCTTTACTATCCATACACCACCTGTTGTTTGTTGTTATTAGAAATATACTTAAAATATTCTATATTAGGCATTGCTGTATACCCCAGTGGGGAGTGAGACATTTTCTCTGCCCTTATAGGTTCAGTGGTAGAAGAACCATTGGGGCCACATGTCACGACTGAGAATGATGGGATCAACAAAATGTCTCGCATTACTGGCACTCCTTAATTTATTATTGGAGTGAACATAGCAAGACATTTATGTACTTATTAGCCTCAGTCGTAGGTCAGATTTTTATTTTATTTCTTTTTCAGCTTTACTTTTATGAGTGTTTTGCCTGCATGTGTCCTGTGCACCATGCGCATACAGTGCCTGCAGAGTCCAGAAGAGAGGAACAGCTCCCTTGGAACTGGAGTTGTAAACAGTTGTGAGCTGCCATGTGGGTGCTGGGAATTGAACTGAGGTCCTCTGGGAGAGCAGCAGCCAGTGATTGTAACCACTGAGCCATCCCTTTAGTCCTGTTTTTTTTATTTCTTGCAAGAAGTTTTATAATATTTTTTTGAAAGCAAAATTGAAGAATTGTTCCTTCTTCAAAAAATAAACATTTCAAATGTTTATGTGAATCAAAAATATACAGTTTAGTATTAAAATCTTCATTTTAAGAAATTAGTTCTAATCTACATAGTGATTTCTAGGACAACTAGAGCCAAACATTTGATACCCTATCTTGGAGAGAGAAAAGATTAAGCTCATTCCTGTTCTGAACAACACTATTTTTTTTCTCTTTTTTTAATATTTATTTATTTATTATGTATACAACATTCTGTCTGTGTGTATGCCTGCAGGCCAGAAGAGGGCACCAGACCCCATTATAGATGGTTGTGAGCCACCATGTGGTTGCTGGGAATTGAACTCAGGACCTTTGGAAGAGCAGGCAATGCTTTTAACCTCTGAGCCATTTCTCCAGCCTTGAACAACACTATTATAGTGTTAGACACTGAGCCTGTACTCTAGACAGTTATCACGAGAAAATTAAAGGAAACTTGCTTTGTAATAACACATTCAAGGGACTAGAAAAATAAAAAAAAATCATATTCACTTCTGAAACTCACAGAGACTAAAGTGGCATGGGACCTACATGGGTTTGCACCACATCTGTGTATATGTTATGGCTGTTAGCTTGGTGGTTTTGTGGGACTACTAACAGTGGGAATGGATGTATCTCTGACTCTTTTGTCTGTTTGGGGGGCTCTTTTACTCCTATTGGGTTGCCTTCTCCAGCCTCAATGTGAGGGCCTTTGCCTTGTATTGTATCTTGTTTAGTCCTGTTTGGCTGTTATCTCTTAGAGGCCTGCTCTTTTCTGAAGGGAAATAAAGGGAGAGTGGATCTGAGGAAGAGGGGAGGTAGCAGGGGAAGTGGGAGAAGTGGAGGGAGGGGAAACTGTGGTTAGGATGTATTGTATGAGAGAAATGGAGTATATATAAGAATATGAGAGCAGTGAAAGAAAATGAAGCAAGGTAAAGAGTGTGACCGGATAAGCTTTTTAAAAACTATTATTACTGTGTGAGAGTGCACGTGGCAGGAGCACACATGGCAGCACATGTGTAGATATTAGAGGACAGTTTTGTGGAGCTACTTCTTTCCTTCCATCTATATGTGGGTCTGGAGATTGAACTCAGGTTTCTAAGCTTGTCTGATAAGTGATTTTACCCACTGAACTATCTTGCCAGCCCCTAGGTATGATGTTTTAAATGGAGAAATGAAGGCAGTTCTATCTGAGGAAGTACTGTGACATTGTATATACAACCTTGAATAGAATAACTCAGCCTGGAGAGGTGCATTAGCTTCAAGTGTCACTTCATGAAGGTAGTTTGTGACCATGACTCTGGAAGTCAGGACAGAGGCTCTTTTTATATACAAACACACACACACACACTGATATCTATTTGGAGTTGAAATGTAGGTGTTTGGATGAATAGGATTAAGTGAAATCATATAGAAGTAAAAATGAATTAAAACTTTTAAGAAGAATGTAAATGTAGCACTTCAAGATGTAGAAGGAGGGAAGGAAGGAAATGTCCATCGGGTGACTCCCAGGCTTAGTGGCTGGCACATTATAGAGGTGCACCTCAGAAGCCATGAGAAGACTCAGGACAGAGTAAACTAGCAATCACACACACACATACACACACACACACATTTATTTTTTAAGCTTTTCTTAATTTTAGAATTTATTTAATTTCAATTGAGTTTAAACAGCCCCATGAAGCTGGCAGTTAACCCACTGAATGTCACCATTCTAAAGTATGCATTATGTAACAATTCATTGTGATGGGTCTGGTGGTGCATGCCTTAGACACCAGCACTTAGGAGACAGAGGCAAGCTGATATCTGTGTGTTCAAGGCCAGCCTGGTCTACAGATTGTGTTTGTAGAGCTACATAGTGAGACCCTGTCTCAATAATTAATAACAATAATAATGATGATGATAGTGATAATAATAATACATCATTGTATAACATACATAAATGAGGTAGAAAATAATTTAAAGTAATCAGACTAACTAGAATGAAAACTGTGGAGAAAGAATGATCATAATCCAGATCTAACCTGGTCTTAATCTTAGGAACTATAAAGCACTTATCCAGAGGTTATTATCCTCAGTACTCCCATGTTTGTTATTCTGTTTAATTTATTACAAAATGTTGGTAATAGTTTTTATCTCCCATAAACTCATAAATCTACCTACAAATGTCCTTCACCTTGGGAGATGAAAATGATAGAAGTAATCCATTAACCCCTAGAGTTTCCAGATTAAGCAAATAAATGCATTAAGCTTGAACTCAGGCAAATGGCAAATATTCTGGTAGAAGTATGTTTCAAACACTGCAAAATAAATACTATTAAGCTGGATTAGTTAACTAAAGTTTTTACTGAAATTCAAATTTAACTGAGAATCCTATATTTTCTCTGGAAAATATTTTAGGCTGGGGAATCATGAATCATAAAAAGGACTTTGTATGTCAAAGAAAAAAGTTTAAATTTTTTTTTTTTTTTTTTTTTTTTTTTTTTTTTTTTTTTTTTTTGGTTTTTCGAGACAGGGTTTCTCTGCAGCTTTTAGAGCCTGTCCTGGAACAAAGAGTTTAAATTTTAATTTGATGACAATGGAAAGCCTGAAAAAAAAATGTTAAGCAAATGACCCTAGGTTTACATTTTAGGTAAATAACGATTTAATGAATTATAGAGAAGTGGTGCCTCAAATCAGGGTAGTGATTCAGAGAGTAAAGACAAGCTGGATGTGCAATATTAAACTCAGATCATATGCATAACGTGCACAGTGTCAGCACTCAATGAGTACTGTTGCTTTGTACTCAGTCTGGGGAGTGGAGAACGGAGGGAGATGTGGGGAGGAGCAGAGGGAGGAGACGGTCAGCACTTTGTGTTAGATCCAGTGAGACAGAACAGGGGCGTTTTTGCTGATGCTAGTGAGGACTAAACTGGACTGCTTTGAATTTGAGAGTACACAGGAGGAGAGGCAGTAAAGTCAATGTATAGATGGCTCTTTGAAGCTACAGGTAAGATTGCTGCAGAAGGAGGCAATATGGAACACAGGAAAGGTCTGAATACCATAGGCCAGGCCTGAGTTTGTTTTAAATGCTGATAGAGCCAGGTATAGTAGCAGGTACGTGGAGTCATTGCTACTCAGGAGACTGAGGCAGGAGAATGGCTTAAGCCTAGAAATTCAAGACCAGTCTGGGCAACAGAGAAACCTCATTGCATTCATAAGTAAATGACTAAATACTGGTAGATCACAGTAGAAAGGGAGTGCTTAAATACAGGGGAGTAGAAATAAAGAGCTTTACCACATACATCTTCACTAACTCAAAAGTAAACCATGTATTCTACTTCTGTGAAACATGGACCTCTGAGTTGGTTTTTGTGTTGGGGTATGGGTGTTCTGCCTGTATGTATATGTGTATACCATGTGTGTGCACCGTGCCTGCAGTGGCCATTGGATCCTCTGGAACTGGAGTTACAGAAGATTGTGAACCACCATGTGGGTACTGGTGATCAAACCCAGGCCCCCTGCAAGAGCAGCCAGTGCAGCTCTGTCTGACCTAAATTTTTAAGGGATATTTTCTTCTATCGAGGCAAGTTAGATTATTCAGCATACATTAAGTTTTTCTTCCTTTTAAAGAGGTAAAGTCATTAAAACCAGGGGTTTGGGTTGGTTTTGAATTTGAATTGTCTGTCATCTGTATTTAACTAATAGCTGGTTAAATAGAATTAAACTATGTTTTCATTTGTAGAAAATGCAACTTCTGAGGTTATATTTGCTGAGAAAACTGGCCCTCCAACCACCAAAAAAGCAAAGAAAAAAGCAAGTATTGAAGCAGGATAACTATACAGATAACTGCACCAATAAAAGATGTGATTTTAATTATTTTCTGTGTATTTAAGGTAATAGAAAAACTCATTTTGGAATATAATACTCAATTTGTAAAAAACCCTATGCATACCATACATAAATATATACATTATGTAAGTTTAATAAAAGAGAATTAAAATGCATTTTAACATTTTTTTCTGATTTCTTTTCAATGACTAGGTACACATTATTCATTGAGGTACAAATAAGAAATTTACTCTGTAACCAGAGCAGTACTTTATGCTGAAGACTCTAGTCTTCTGGGATCTGAAGTTCTCTGGGGAAGTCTTTTGGACTTTGAAAGGCTTTGTTAATTGTATTGTTTCTTTATATCATTCAAGTAAGATAATTAGTTTTTTGTTTGTGTGCTTGCTTGCTTTCTTGTTGATAGTATATATAGCTGAGAAAACAGGTTTATGTTGTTATCATTTTTTAGTAGTGTGGGGCAGGTCTTTGTTGCTCTAAAACCCATTTTCTTCCTATTATATAGATTAGTGAATAAATTGAGGAAAGGCAAACGTTAGCAGGGAGACTTATCACTAAGAAATTAAAAATAGTTTTGGTGAGAGATTTTGTGTTTTGTATTTTATAGATAGAAAAGATGGAGAGATATGTATGGATTGAAGATAATTTTGCCTGTAGCGTTGACAGATTGATATCGAGGAAGGAGTGAGAAGTATTGAGAAAGACTTCTAATCTTTGTCTTGAGATATTATTGGAGGGGCTGGAGAGGTGATTCAGTTGATTAAGTGATTGGCATGGAAATGCATATAGCTAGCTACATGCTACCTGCTCTTTATTTCACCAACCAGCTCCTAAATCACTATATGGACACTTATTAATTATAGCTTAGGCTTGTTTTTAGCTAGCTCTTATAACTTAAATTAAGCTAATTTCTATTAATCTATGTGCTGCCCTGAGGCTCGTTTACCTTATCTATGTAGTCCATCCTGCTTTCCTGCTTCCTCCATGTCTGGCCAGCCAGCTGGGGGCTGGCTGGCTCTTGTCTGGTTAGCTGGCTCCCCTTTTCTCTCTGGCTACCACTCCTGTCTATCTCTCCTCTGCCTAGTTATTGACTGTTCAACTTTTTATTAATCCAGTCTGAATGACACATCTTTACAGTTTACAAAAAGATTATTCCACAAAACTTTCCTCTTTTTGTCTAAATAAAAAGAAAGATTTTAACTTAACAATGCAAAACTATAAACAATAAGAACAATTACCAAGTAAGGGATATGTTTACAATGTCCAGTTTATGAGTATTTGGAAAATTTAGGGGAAATATTACGTTATTTAGCCTTTCTTGATGAGTCCAAACTTTTGTACCTAATTTACTTTCTATCATAACTAAGGAAAACTGTAATCATAGCTATCTACTCTTCAGCTCTATCATTACCCTCTAACAGGTAGGAACTGAGGGATGCTGGGAGAACCTGGTGACCAGGTCTGCTTTTATATGCTAAATAGGCACCCCAGCTGTTTGTCCCAGGTTTGAAACTTAACACTTGGGACATAATAATGAATTTTTAAATATACCGCCGAAGGCATAATACATGAAAGAAATCATTAATAAATTATAAAGATCATTCATCAAAATTGATGCCTGATCATTGAAAGCCAATGTTGAAAAAGAGAAGACAAATCTCACATTTGTAAAAGGTAGATATGATGATGATCCAAAACCACACAAAAAACTTTGAAAGTTCAAATATGAAGATAAAATAATGGACAGAAGCCCGACAGTGGTGGCGCATGCCTTTAATCCCAGCACTCGGGAGGCAGAGGCAGGCGGATCTCTGAGTTCGAGGCCAGCCTGGTCTACAAGAACTAGTTCCAGGACAGGCTCTAGAAACTACAGGGAAACCCTTTCTTGAAAAACCAAAAAAAAAAAAAAATAATGGACAGAAGACCTGAATAGACTTGAAGAAGGTATATGGACAGCAAGAAGTGTGTTAAAAGTTGCTCATTATCTCATGCCCATAGAAAATTGCAGATAAAACACACCAGTAGAATGTTCCAAATCTAAACCATGGACAATGCCAAATTTACTGCAGATATAGCAACAGACGTGCTCAGTCTTTGCTGAAAGCTGCAGGTGACACAGCCACACTGGAAGACAAGTTTGTGCATTTCTTTTAGCAAAACTGAGCATGCATTTACCACGATCCAGCAATCAGTCTTTAGCATTTTCCCAAATGAAGAAAAAATTTCAGTCTACATAAAACTTGCAGATGGATGTGAATAGCAACTTTATTCATAATCTCTAGAACTTGCAAGTGACCAAAGCATGTTTTCTTTTTTAAAAAAATATTTATTTATTATGTATACAATATTCTGTCTGTATGTCTACAGGCCAGAAGAGGGCACCAGATCTCATTACAGGTGGTTGTGAGCCACCATGTAGTTGCCGGTAATCGAACTCAGGACCTTTGGAAGAACAGGCAATGCTCTTAACCACTGAGCCATCTCTCCAGCCCCAAAGCATGTTTTCATAGATGAGCATAGAAGCAAATGGTGGAATTTCTAAATGGTGTGATATTATGAACAACCAGTAAGTGGGCCGATAAGATAGCAGGTAGAGGCTCTTGATGCACAAGTTTAATCCCTGGAACCTATGGTAGGAGAGAATAAACTCCCAAAATTGTCCTCTGACCTTCACATGCCAGCACATATGCATATAAGCATACTAATGATATTTTTTAAAGCGAAGGGTGTTGTAATCCTTGTGAAAAACCTTATTTGAAAAGGTTTATATGAGCCCAACTCTACGATAGTCTAGAAAAGGCAAAACTATGGAGAGTGTAAAAACAAAAACCTAATGGTTGCTCAGAATCAAAGAAAGGGATGAGGAGGTGAAGTATAGTGGCATTTTTAGGGCAAATATGCTATTCTTTATGATACTACATGGTGGATAGATGTTAAACATTTGTCAAGAAGTACAACATATACAACTGAGTGAATCCCAAGGTGAACTGTAGGTTGTAGATTTAGCTGGAATGTAAGTGTGGATTCACTGATGATGAAAAACATAGCATTCACCATATAGAGGATGTTAGTAGTGGGAGGGCTGTACATATGTGTGTACAGGGCTATGTGAGGACTCTGTACTTCTTTCAACTTTGATGTAAACTCAAAACTGTTCAACATTTTTCATTAATTTAAAAGAGAATAGTGAATTGCATTTAGAATCATGAAAGAATCTGATGATCTCAGCAAGAACAATTTTAGTGGACTGAGGAGCATCCAACCAAATCGGAGCAGGTTAGAGTTATGGAAGGAGAAGTCATAATTTTGTATAGAACCTGACCCTAAACACAGCTATGACAAGATTAAAGCTCGGGACCTGTGTGGCAAGAAGGAGGAACTGCTGAAACAAGTGGATGATCTGAAGGTGGCTCTCTCCCAATTTTGTATTGCCAAGGTGACAGGCAGCACCTAGTCTAAGATGTGAGTCGTCCACAAATTCATCACCTGACCATTGTTAACCACACGCAAAAAAAAAAAGGAAAAAAAAAACAAAACAAAACTTTAGGAGATTCTACAGGGGCAAGAAGTACAAGCCTCCGAACAGGTGACCCAACAAGACTAGAGCCATGTGCCACCAGCTCACCAAGCATGAAGAGAAGCTGAGGACAAGAAGTAGTTGCAGAAGGAGAGGCTATACACAGCTGCACACATATGCAGTCAAGGCCTGAAGTGGCAAAGACAATAAAGTGCAAGACTGGGGATGGGGAGGGAGAATCAACCCTAAAGGGAAAGAGTAGCTGTCGAATGAAAAGGCAGGGTCTCAAGAAGCCTTGATTTTAAAAACTGGATATATCAGATCATGATTGAGGGCTACTAAAAATGGTGGGTGGAAAATGGGAGTAATGCATTGAATTCCACCCAGTAGCAACTGGAACTCTACATGACCTAGAGATCTAGTTATACTTGACCTGAATTTCAATTGTTTGTCCTAAAAGGAAGTCTTCCCCATGCTCTCTGTATTCTCTTTACTTTTTTCTCTCTCCTCCTGGCTACCTGTCCTTGTCCTTCATCTATAATGTCTACTCTATGATGCACCCTCTACTAGTCTGCCCTTGTCTATCATACAGATCAAATACATTGCCACTGAAGTGTGTCCCATCTTACATCAATGCTTTTTCTGTGCTACTGTGTTTTGCCTCTTCTCAAAGACTATGCTATTTTAGATATCTCTTCTTGAGCATAAATCAATCGTCATGATATCCTGCTGTTTTTAAATGGCTCTATTCTCGTCCAATAACCAATAGCACATGAAGTGATGCTCACTATAATTATGTATAAGTTAAATGCAAATCAAAGCCATAGTAAGATACTTATTCACATTTACTAAGGTAGCCACCATAAAAAAAATACAGTAACCAGTATTAGTGAGGATTTGGAGAAATTGGAATCCCCATAGATCCTGCTGGAATGTGGAATGGCATGGCTATGTTGAAAAACAGTTTGTTGTTTCTTAAAAACTTAAATGTGATCTAACAATTCAACTGTAACTTTTATACCAAAGGAAAAAAATGAAAATATGCAACTTCACAAAAACTTGTTAATAAGCAATTACAATTATTTATAATTGCCAAAAAGTAGAAACAACCCCAATGCCCATCTAATAAGTGGATCATAAAATGTGGCATATCTATATTATCCAGCAGTTAAAAGCAAATGAAGCACTGATGCATGCTAAAACACAGATGAACTTTGATCACAGTATGTTACATGAAAGAAGGAAGACATAGAAGACCACACACACTATATTCCACTTACAGGAAATACCCAGGGTGAAAAATAAAGATATATGTAATAAGCCTTTTTCTGTCTGCCATCTAGCTCCCAAATAATAACATGGAGATTTATTTTGTTTGTTTTGTTTTGTTTAGTTTTTTTTTTTTTTGGTTGTTCAATTCAGAGTTTCTCTGTGTAGCTTTGGAACCTGTCCTGGAACTTGCTCTATAGACCAGACTGGCCTTGAGCTCACAGAGATCCGCCTGTCTCTGCCTCCTGAGTGCTGGGATTAAGAGTGTGATCTACCACTGCCCAGCAACATAGAGACTTCTTACTAATCATGAAAGCTCAGGCCTGTCACACTAGCTCTTATAACTTAAATTAACCCATTTTTTATCTACATTCCATTGCATGGCTCATTACCTCGTCTCTCGTTAACTGCCCATGCTGCTTCCTTCATGTTTGACTGGCAACTCTGCCTTCTTCTTCTCCTCAGAATTCTCTCTCTGCCTAGAAGTCCCACCTATATCTCCTGCCTAGCAGTGACCATTCACAGCAATACATTTTCACACAGGGTACATATGTCCCACAACAGACAGAATTAGAGGAAAGGTTACTTAGTACTAGTGTAGTGGAATGGAAATTTGTCACTAATATGAGACTTTAGAGACAAAAATTAGATTGTAAATTAGATTGTAGTAATGGTTGCACGACTCTAAAAATATTATTAAAATATTGAATTTCATATTTTTGTGAATTTTAGGGTATGCTGACTTATATTGCAATAAAACTGTTTAAGAGTCACTATGCTATTTTTAAATGTCTATATTATATTGAAGAGAGAGGTCCTTGAGAACATTAGGAGGCATTGGTCTAGAATTCAGGCATGGGTACTGGCCTTTAGCAGAGGGATCTTTCCATTGTGGTAGGTTTGTAGATGCAGTGTGGGAGGGCTGATTTGCACGTCAAAGGGCACACACCACATTCAATGCTCCTCTCTACCTTTAAATTCTTCATTTGTTTTTTAAGACAGGGTTTCTCTGTGTAATCCTAGCTCACCTGGAACTCACTCTGTAGACCAGGCTGGCCTTGAACTTACAGAAATCTGCCTGCCTCTGCTTCCTGGGTGCTGGGATTAAAGGCATGCGCCATTGCCACCTGGGATATCTTAATAATTTGTAAACTAGAGCCTCCCATTTTACACTGAGCCTTGAAATTTTTGAGTCATGGGTGGCATCCTGTTTGGTGGTTACTGTTGTTATAGAGGTGTATGGTAAAAGATTTTTAGCTGAAAATTGCAAACGGAAGAAGACAGGTCTAAGGAAAATAGGGCTTGTGTGAAATAGTCTGAGAAGCTAGAGATGTGTAGTACAGTTGCTTGTGTGCGTCAGTTTTGTTGAGTCTGATTTTCCAGGTTCTACAGTTCTACCGGTGTTCAGCGGCACTGAAGGTGCAGAGGACATGGAAGGGAGGGCTTGCCTGAGGCATCCGTGTGCTAGAAGGGGAAGGGATAAGAGATTAATTATATTGATGGATAGTGACAGGTTAGATAACCCACAAGGAATAGTGAAGATAGAATAGCAGGATCAGTGAACTAAAGATTTTAACAAGGGGGCATACTATTTCATGAAGGCTCTTAAACAAGGATTAGGAGGGTCTAGCAAGCTGTCTGAATGGATGCTTCTGTAGTTTCTATTGAAGGTGAGGGCTGGGCTTTGGTGGTGGCATGACTGAATGGCTTGAGGGCAAAGGTGACAGAACTAAAGGAACTGAGAGGACGGCTGTGTCCGTCATCTACCTGGCTGACAAGACTGCTTAGGATGATGGCAAGACTGAAAGAGACATCGGTTTTCACAAAATCTCCAAGAAAAGAAGTCAGTTAAAGTCGTTGCATGTTGTGCTCTTGACTCCATTCTCGGGTTTACTCGTTGGCATGGACTGTACCTCCCTTAGCTCCCACTTCCTTCCCCCTACTCTGCCATCCTTTACTCCCACCCCAACCTCAAGTCCCTAGGATTACACCACCACTATCTAATTTTATATGGAATTCAAATTTCACCTCCCTACTTACATTTGGCATGCTTATAGTTTAAGAACCATGATATTATAAATATATTATGAAGCCATGAGACAAGTCCATAATTGGAGTTACTGAGCCATGTGTGATATCCAGTCAGGGATGAGTTAACAAAACAGCACACTTGTGACAGCTAACATGTCCTGATGTTAAGAGGGTTTTCTACTTTAGGGGACATGGTTTCTTAAATAAAGATTATTGTATCATAAAGACAGGAATAAATAGATTTAATATTTTCCCTAGTATAATGTTAGGTGTTGAAAAACAGGCCTAATAATTTGTTTTTGCAAACATTGTTTGGTTGTCTAGCTCGTTTTTACCCAAGTTGTCACCCCTGCTAGCCAAATGCTCTGCCACTGACCAATCCACATCTCCAACTCTGTAAAACACCATGTGAGAGCTGTTACCTTAAATGTGGTAGAACTGAGTATTTCAACCTAATTTGTCTTTCACCAGATTTTTCATTTAAATATATGGAACAATTTGCTTTTTAGGCATATGACAGGGTTTGTGTTGTCATGTTTTATAGTGCTGGAGATATATACCCCTAGCCTTAGAACACATTCCTTTTTCCTAGAAAATCAATTATCTTCACGTTTAAATCTTTTTTTCAACTTGAAGATGTAATAGGACGCCTGAGAAGGACAAGGGATATTTCATGGCATTGTGAATTATATTTGCTATTGTGAATGTGTTTCAGCCTGAAAAGAAATCCGAAGATAGCGGTCTACAAGTTCAAGCAAAGTTAAGCTCTGGTTGTCCAGACAGCAAAGCTCCATTCTCCCATTATAGTTCAGCTCTTGAAAGCATCGCAGTCAAGGATCTTCTGTTGCCGCAGCCCCTGGAACCTGTGTCGGTAAGTCCTGGTATTTTATTAACTCATAATTCTGAAAAGACTATAAAATGTACTGATTGGGAAGGTGTTTAGAAATGCACAATTTCTTAACAAATATAGAGAAAAAATTGCTAAATTCTACAGCTGCATGCAAGCTAATGTTTTTTAAAAGTGAACTGAGTGTTGACAGCTGTGTCATCGGGAGCCCCGCAAAGCAGATTCTGAGACATAATAAAGAGTTCAAGTGGCTTACTGGAGCAGAGAATACCTGAGAAAAGAAATAAGGGACTGAATAATGACTGCCTGGATCCAGTGGGGAGTTCTGAACAAAGAGTATGCACCACCCAAGTCTGTGTTGTGCTGTGTGTTCAGGACTTGGCCGAAGGCTGAGGTGATGACCTCAGCTTGACAGCTGATGAAGATCCTAAAGATCCTGATGCAGCTGGATTAGTGATAAACATACCCTTTAGGGTGTACCAGGAGGCTCTTTGTTCAAGGAAATTTGAACAGAGATCCCTGAGGCTGCCTTGGTGATGATAGAACTAGCTCACCAGAACACTCATTCTGTCTTCTCTCCAGAATCTTCTCTTTCTCTGTAAATTCTTGCTCACCAATCCTGAAGGTAGGCTGCTCCTCATTGTTCAGATAGAGAAATTTCAAGTATGTAGCTAATAAGTAAGAGTTAACATATTCTGTACCAAGCAGATATACCCATAAGTTTTTAATATTTTCTTAATAATCCATCTTAGATTAGTTTATTCCAACTAATTTAAATAGATTAAATCCGAAGAAAAACAGAGTGAAAGAAAAGTCAAAGTGGAATAAAACTAGTAGAGACTTAACTGTGATTTTCAGTTTATCTCAGGGTTTGGGTTCCAGATCCAAACTTGGCATCACGTAACAGTCACACAATCAAGAAAAGAGACTTCCCAGAAAGGTGTGGTGGGTTTATGGAGCCCAAGATTTAGAAAGGCCACTTATTGCTGGAAATAAAACTACCTACCTCAGTCTCTCTACCCATCTGTCACTCATGTTTCTTTGCTTTCCTGCCTGTTTCTTCTTTGTGGTCTATGTTTGTCTCTTTCTGTGTCCTGCTGTCTCTCTCTGACTCCTGTCTCTGTCTCATTACCTGTCTTCCTGCTCCACATTATCCCTGCCCTTCTGTACCTCTGTCTCTTTTTCTGTTTCTGTTCTGTTTCTGTTGTCTTTGGTCTCTCTTCTCCCTTCTCTCAATCATCTTCTCTTTTTCCTTCTGGTTTCTTCATGCGTCCCTCTCTGCATCTTTGCATCTCCCATTTTCCCTCTAGTTTCTACCCTGCTTTCCACTCCCATTTTGTTGATGTGAGTCTTCCCATGAAAAGTACAGTACTCTTCCAGGAACTAAACAAATGCTGAAAGTAATTTAAGGTGGTTAAAAGAGGTAATCAAAGCTAATTATTTGTTACTCTAGCTTCTCTTTCTAAATTAGTAGTGATTTCAGCCTCAGCTGTCTTCTGTAGTTGCTACACCAGGTCACTTCTATTCAGAGTTGCTTGACCTAATTCAGTCTAGAGAATTCTTCAGTTTCCTGTCAGGTGATTTAAAATTTACTTAGCAGAATAAGGATTTTATTATTATTACACATGGTCTAATCTACTAACTTTTAATTACTATTTTTTAAATGTTTTCTTTCTAATAATCTATTTTATAAATATTTATAGAAAAAAAGTTCTACTTCTCCTGATAAGCAAAACAAAGCCCTGTTAACAAGTACACCATCTTCAGACACCGCTGACTTTGTGGTAAGTACCAGCGTTTGGCCTTTGTGGTATCTGTGTCCTGACTTCTCCTCTCCCCATTCATCTGTTTATATCGTTCTGGGGGCATTTGCCCATGAATAATAATACCTGAACTTTTCTGCTACATAAACACACTTTCACTGGAAATACTCTATGTGTAAGAAGGAACTCCAACCAAGGTTTGTTTAGGAGTTTTGTTTAAAGATTTTATTTTTAATTATGTATGTGTCTCGTGTTTGTGAGTATGTCCATCTGAGTGTGAGTACCCACAGAGGCTGAAAGAGGGCATCAGATCCCTGGAGCTGGAGCTACAAGTGGTTGTGAACTTCCTGACATGGGTACTGGGAACTAAACATAGGTCCTCTGCAGTACACATTCTTAATGGCTGAACCATCTCTAGCCCCAGACTTGCCAGTTCACAAATTCTTCTCCCTCCACCCCTCCCTTTCCTTCCCCCTCATGCCCTGACTGGCCTAGAACTCCTTCTGTAGACCAGGCTGCCCTTGAATGCATAGACCAGCCCAACTCCACCTTTGGAGTGCTGGGATCAAAATCATATGCTATTACAACCAGTCTTTTCTGTATATGTGACATAAAATTTGGAATTTTAACCATGTTTAGTTATGCATTGAACATTTCTGTATAATCATCATCTCCATCTAGTTCTAGAATTCTTTTTCATCTTGTAAAACTGAAACTTCATACCTATAAAATAGTAACTCCCTATTGGGCCCTTCCTAATCACCTTTCTACTTTCTCTCTGTGGTTTGACTACATGAAGTGCTTCATATAGCTAAACATCACATATTACGTAGCCTTTATATTTTGAGACAGGGTCTGACTTATCCTGAGATCAGTTGACCCTCCTACCCCAGCCCCTCTTAGTAGCTGGGACTTTGGGCATATCTCACCATACCCAACAGTATCCCTCCCATTATGACTAAAGTAATACACAAATATTATGCCTTCAAGTTCACATATGTGATAGCATGTGTCAGAAATTACTTCCAAGGGCCAGAGAGATGATTCAGTGGCTAAGAGCACTGGCTATTCTTCCACAGGACTGGGGTATGATTTCCAGCACCCACATGGTGGCTCACAACCCTCTAGAACTCCAGGTCCAGGGAATTCAGCACCCTCTTCTGGCCTCCATGGGTCCTACATACATATGGCACATAGACTTGTGTAGCCCAAACACCATATACATAAAATAAAATAATTTCAAAAACATGTAATGTGGGATGGCTCAGTGGGTAAGGGTACTTTCTTACAACCTGAGGTCTATCCTTAGGACTCATCCAGTAAAAAGTGAAAACCAAATCCTGAAAGATGTTCTCTGATTTTCATGTAAGTGTAGAGGCACGTGCACTCACAACACAATACAACACAACACAACACACACATACACACACACACAATTACTTACATTTTAGATATGAAAACATTCTGTTATAATATTACATTTTATTTATTTGTCTGTTGGCCAGTGGACATTTTGGTCATTTCTGCTTTGGTTGTTATGAACACTGGTGCTAAAAGTGTATGTATAAATATAAGCGCCCTCTTTTCAGTTCCTCTGAGTATATACCCAGAAGTAGAATTTCTAGATCATATGGTGGGGCACTTTAAATTTTCTAGAAAATCTATACCATAGACCTTGCATCAATTCACAATCTTAATAGCAGTGCACAAGGCTCCAATCTCTGCACATCCTTGCCAGTATATATGATTTTATATTCTGGTTGGCTTTCATGAACAAATTATTTATACATTGATTTATCCAGTTAAATATGTTTTAAAGAATTATTTCCAAATGTAATTAATAATGTTTATTCAAATGAAGTTGTTTGTGCATCAAATACACAAGAAAATGCTTCAATAAGATAGTGTTCTCAATATGCTTAATTACCTAACACTAATTATTTTTGAAACTGTAAAAGGAGTTATATTGTTATATAGATTGATTTGTCTCCAGTGCAAAATGTATCTTTTGAAGAACTATTTCCAAATGTCAGCAATTATGTTAACTCAAGTGAAATTGTTCCTGTGTCAAGTTGGCAAGAAAGTTCTTCAAATGAGGTAACATTTTCAGATTTTTCTTCAATTGCTGTAAAGATAGTTATGATGCTGTTTTTTGAGACTAACATCCTTTATGTGTGTAGAGAAGACTCAGTTGTTAGCTATGTGAGCTTCCACTTTTATGAGTTGCCTTTTTATTCTGTACATAGGATATTTTGAAGCACAACATTTGGAATTTTTCATCATTTAACTTGTCTAATTTTTCTTTTGTGGCCTATATCTTTGGCATCATACAAAAAAAGTCATAATCAAATCAAATGTTAGGAAGCTTCTGCTAATGTTTTTGTTAAAGAGGTGTAGGTCTCACAATTAGGTATAAAATCTATTTTGACTTAATTGTTGTGTGTGCATCTAACTTCACTTTTACCTATAGGTACCTAGTTTTAACAGTGTTGTGTCCAAATTTTATTATCTGAGAATTGTATTATGTACAAAGGAAAGTTTAGTATAGTAATTCTAGATTACAAACTTTGTTATGTTTTCTTTCACTTTTCATGACTAGAACTTTTTTTTGGTTTTTCGAGACAGGGTTTCCCTGTAGTTTCTAGAGCCTGTCCTGGAACTAGCTCTTGTAGTCCAGGCTGGCCTCTAACTCAGAGATCCGCCTGCCTCTGCCTCCCGAGTGCTGGGATTAAAGGCGTGCGCCACCACCGCCCGGCTATGACTAGAACTTTTGTGTAGTTCAGGCTAGACTCAGATTCACAGTCTTAACCTCAAACTCTTATTTTAACTTCCCAAATGTTTAGATTACAGGCATGTGCCTTCATGCCCAAGCAAGGCAAAAAACATTTTACTCCCTGAACTCAGTGGATCTCTTATTGTTTTTCACAAGTTTCTCTGTACACACACACACACACACACACACACACACACACACACACACACAATCCAAAATGGGACAGGGTAGGATGACTTATTGACTCATAAATGGGAAAGAAAATGACTGAATTCAGAAATTGAGTAGCACTTGTTAGAAATCCCTGTTGAGACTTCTAGACACCTTTTTTTCTCTTTGGTTTTCAAGGCAGATTTTGCCTGTATCTTTGGAGCCTATCCTGGAACTAGCTCTTGTAAGACCAGGCTGGCCTCAAACTCAGAGATTCACCTGCCTCTGCCTCGGCCTCTGCCTCTGCCTCCCAAGTACTGTGATTAAAAGCATGCACCACCACCAACCACTGAAACTTCTATATGTTTCTACAATTGTTTTTGTTTATTATTTTGATATAAATGTATTGTTTTTGCACAAGTGTGTCCAGGTATATGTGTGTAGTTCTGAGGCTGATATCAAGTGCCTTCTCCAGTTCCTTCTAAGAACCTTATATATTGAGGCATGATCTCTTTTTGAACCTGGAACTCCCAGTTCGGGTGAACCTGGCTAGCCAGCTTGCTCAGGCAATTCTGTTTCTGCCTTTCTGGTTCTGGGATGACATCAAGCCATCATACTTACCTGACATTTACATGGGTCTTAGGGATCCCAAACTCTAGTTCTCACACTTGTTTTTAACCTCAGCTTGTCTTTATTGCACCCCCAGGCATCTATTACAAACAGACTTTCACCATCTTCTATGGTTTGATATAACCTAAGGAAAAGAAAAAAAGATTATTATTACTTTTTTTTCTTTGAGGCAGGATTTCTCTGTGTATCTTTGACTGTCCTGGAACTCACTCTGTGGACCAGGCTGGCCTCAAACTCACAGAGGTCCACCTGCTTCAGTCTTCTGAGTGCTGGGATTAAAGGGGTGCACCACCACACTAGACTGAAAGGAATATTTTTATGTGTACATGTATTTCAGTATTGGCTAAGGGCTTCTGTTAACTTTGCCTGAGTTGCACATCTGCCCTGGTCCATCTGTCATTGCCAGGGAAATGGAAAACTGTAATTGTCTTAAGACTGGGTTTCCTGCCCGCTCCTGTGGTCATAGAACAAGTTTTACAACCAGAACAAAGGTGCAGAACTTGCTGAGCTAACAGAACAAGTTGCCATTCTCCATTACAACTCTTTCCACAGCGTTTGGTCTTGAACAGAGAAACTGAGTTCATCCCAAATTTCATTCCTTTCCAAATAAACTGTTTTTCCACCCTGTCATTTGCAAGCAGAAGATTTTCTTAATCCCAGCACTTGGAAGGGAGAAGTAGAGTAGCTCAAGGCCAGGCTGGACTATGTAGGGAAATCCTGTTCCAGAAAATGATGCCTTCTTTTTGAGGACATGCTGGAGTGTGAGGCTTTGTTATTTTAAAAGCAGGGTGGGGAACTTTAGGAATATATTAAGTCAGTTATCTTTATCTTACAGAATTCTTTTTTAGCTTATATATTTGTGTTATATCTCGGGCTATTGCTTAATTTATTCTTTGGTAATATAAATTTTTGACCCTTTGGGAATTATCTTTTCTTCCATTGTTTATAACCATTGATCTTTCCCACTATATTTTGGGAGTGCTTCCCTGTTATTTCCTTCAAAAAGCTAGAACTGAAACCCATTTGTAGCAGGTTCTAATAGCAGCTGTATACACTGACGTTGCCTGGCACTCGTCCTGGAAAAGCACAGTCTTAGGAAAGTTTTCTCCGTGCGACAGTTTTCCATTCTGGCTAAGAGCAGTGTACTGACTGGTCTATCAACATGGGTGTTGGTCCTGTCAGATCAACCTCCGACCACTAGGTGGATTGTTCAAATACAGTCCTTTTCTGTGTCTGAATAAAATGGAACACAAACAACTGTTTTCTTCAGAACTTCTCTTTCTTAAGAGAGTAAAGTTTTTGGTCTTGTAAGTCTTTGTATCATTGGAGATTCTCCACTCTTCAGAGCATACAGCAAACTGCAATAGCTTCTCCCAGTGGTTTACTTCCTGGAATAGTAATTTGTTGGTGTGGCTGTGATAACTATTACAAAGTAGATGGTTTCTTAAAACAGGAGAAAATACCTTCCACAACTCTGAAATAAGGATGCTAGCAGAGCGCGGCTCCTCCACACCCACTGGAGTGAATTTTTCTTCTGTCAGGCTACCTGCCAGCATTTTCTGACTGGGACAGCATCAGTCCGGTCTGTGCCAATTCTCATATAGCTCCCTTCCCTCTTTGCGTATCTCTGTGCCTTCGCATTTTCCCTGTATGTCAATTCCATGTTTCCTGTTCTTATAAAGACACAGGATATATTGAACCAGGGCCTGATGTAACTTGATGAACTCTGTTAAGACCATATTACCAAATAAAGTCACCTTCATAATAACTGATGTCTTTTTGAGAAGGGTATGGTTCTGCCCATGATACTTGTTTCCTTGTTTTTGTATCTAACCAGTCCTAAATTCTTTGTTAATCATTTGTACAACATTTTAGATATGAAGATCCATCAGATTTTAACTCACTAGAAAAAGGGTTCCTGCTGGAGTCTTCTGACTTGTGCTTTCTCATCGCACAAATCTACTATCAAACTCCCCAGCCACGGTGCTTCTCCCCCCCTATACCGACACAGCCCGCCAGACGCAACGCAAAAGAAAAAGAACAACCGCGAGGAAAAGACGAGCGAGAGGCGAGAGCGGAGCCAGCCAAAGGACCCGACACCCTACGACACCCTCCCTCACTCCCCCCCTCTCTATCCTATCTCTCTCTCTCCTCCTTCCCTCCCTTCTCTCCCTCGTTCCCTCCCATTCCCTCCCTCCATCCTTGTCTTTTTACCTGCCCTCCCTCTCGTTTCCTTATTTAGAAAAGTGAATGCCTGCATTAACCTCTTATGAAAGGGAATATGGGATTGTTCATGAAAGAACAGGTTTTAATTCTATCCCCATAGCTGGATATTCTTCTACTCTAGTTAGAGAATTGGAGGTACAGATAATTTTCTTTAGTGTTTCTTCAACATTACCTTATCAGAATTCTAACTTCCCATGTTGTTTTGTGAAACCATGCTTATTTATTTTTTCTGTTTCAGAAGCTTGGGAAAAAAATCTTGTCTTTTGATCCTGTGTGAAATTTTTGTCATGCCTCACTCTTTTTCCATGTACTGTGTCAGAATGTCATGGATTCTATTTGTGTGTGCATGTATGCATATGTATGGATCTGTGTGTATGTATAGAGATGCTGTGGTCTTCATGTGGAGGTCAGAGGATAGCCGTGGGTGTTGGTCCTCACCTTCTACCTCGTTTGAGACTCCTCTAAATTGTCCCTAGAGACAAGAGAATCCCCAGAAGCTCATGGACTAGCTATCCTGTCATACATAGCATTAAACAACAAGTTCTCCTCCTTTCTCTCCCCACTCTGAACCCAACTCCCCGCATGAGCCTGTGCACACACATATATACTTTCTCTGTATGTTAGTGATTTATATATGCAGTCATAGTTAATATTGTGGATGTGGAAAGGTAACTAAACAATCTCAATTATAAGTAGTGCTTGACTACTGTGAAGTCATTGTTTGATGATACGGCTGAACTCTCAGGCTAACAACATTAGATCTTTGGACAACTAAGAGAAGAATCTTTAGCCTCTCGTCTGGAAGTAAAAGGCTCTTTGGGCTTGGTATCTCAGCATTTGCAGATTTAAGTTTACTTCATTCAGATGTTTTTAGCATAGACCCTCTACCCCAAATGGTCAGAAATCTTCCAAGGAAGAAATGATCTGCTAACCCCTTTCCTTAGGAAAATTTCTCTGTCCTGTGTTTGGGATGGAAGAGGCTGTTGAAATTAAGAACGCAGATCTGGGTATAAAATAGCATTCATACAGAAGATAATATGCATGGCTTAAATAAATAAACAATACTTTTATTCCCCTCATTTAGACAACAAAGCAGGATATTATAAATACCCCCTCCAAAGTGTTTCAGATCGTGATTCAATTCATCCTGTTTCATTCTGTGGTGGTTTGAATGGAAATGCCCCACCCATAGGCTCATATGCTTGAATACAGGTCCTTCCTATTTGGGAAGGACTAGGAGGTGTATCACTGGGGACAGGCTGCTCCTGTTGTCATTCCTCACCTCATCATCATGAACTAACCCTCTGGAACCATATGCCAAATTAAAAGCTTTCTTTTTATAAGCTGCTCTGGTCATTGTGTTTTCTCACAATAGGAAAATAAGACAATTCATCATCTCTTTATTTGAATGTTACTCATTGTTTTCCAATATGGTTCTATCATTCTAACCAAGAATATTGAGACTATTTTTATTTTAAATAAGACTGCATTAAATGTAGTACTTAGAGGAATTATGTAATGACTACTCTTTTCCTTTTCAGTTTCCTTCCTATGCACCAGAGATCTGTTGTATTATTAGGGCGTCACCAGGAACCAGGCGTATGAGAAGTAAAGAGGCTGCTGTGAAGAAGAGGTACTCTCCTCCTACAGATGTTCCTCCAGGTGCGAGCTCAGTTGGCCTACACAGTAGTTGTTTTCTGCACACAGTAAATTCATTTATAACTTGTATTCTCAAGTTTTTGCATAAAATTGAAAAGATAAAATTACAAAAGCTTGAGCAAATGTCATAAACTCGAGTAAGATAACTTTGTAAAAATGCATACTTCATCTTTTGAAAACTTAGCTTATGACATTGGCTTAAATGTATCTACCTAGGATGTTTCTTCTTCAACAATTTGCTATTCTCTGCTATTTGAATTTTATTTTAGTTGTATGCTTTTTAAAGATGGAGAATTATTTTATTCACCTGGTATTGGTTGAGTTCCTCTGTGTGAGGCATTATGTTTAACATCTCAATTCTTCACTATTGTCATAGTAGGTAGAATGAGTGCTAGTGTTCCACTTTGACACATTTAAAGAGTAGGGGATTTTAACTGATAAATATTACCAAGTGGTTGAGGCAAATGCAATCATTAAAGGCTTCTAAAACCAAAATAAGCATATTTTTCTAATTCCATAGTGGAGCTAAAGAACCTCTCATGAGTGAGTGGCCAATGGAACAACTGAAATTTAATATGACATATAGTTTTATATATTTATGTATTATTTAATATATATTACATATAAATATATGTATGTATATATACCCATGCAAGATGTTCATTCTTGACTTTTATCCTCATTTTTTCCTGTGTCTGCTCTGAGGACTCTCCAAGTTATTTTTAAATAACTTCCAGATTGACTAAGTCAATACTATTCATTTTATACCTAATAATTATATTACTGAGGGTTGCCCAGAGTAACAGAATAAGAATCGATAGATATCTGTCTCTCCATACATACCCTCAAACACATTTACTATTTTGTACTTTTGGGAGAGTTTCTTTTTAGAAAAAAGTGTGTTGAAAGAGAGATAAAAAACCTTTCCCAGTGTTTCTTTGCTCGAATATATAAATACATATGATAGATAGATAGATAGATAGATAGATAGATAGATAGATAGATAGATAGGGTATTTTATGTGAGAAGAGACTTAATACAGGAATTGGTCATATGATTATCGATATTTCAAAGTTCTAAGGCATACCATCCATCTACTGAAGAACCAGAGATGCCAGTAGCATAGTTAAGTCAAAATTTAAAGGTTTGAGAACAAGTAGTGCTGGTGGTGTAACTCTCAGCCAAGAAGAACAGTGAGCAGTAACCATGATGCTCAAAGCTATTGTATCCTGAAATTTCTTCTATTGAACAAATGAGGTCATTAGTTTTTAATTCAACACTCAGGTTTTCGGGACATAGGCAAAATATAGTCAGATTTTTTTTTATCAGAATGTTAATACAAATGGCCTGTAATCTAGTTCTTAATAGAGCTAGTTCCCATCTGAACCTTTATAGGCTGGATTATCGCTGTCTTCATTTCTTTCCACACTCTCTGGAGTTTTCTAAACACTCACTAGAATGGCAAATTAATCTCGGCTTACATATTCTGGCTTCTTTAACCCATAGCTCCAGATTCCTCTACCTTCCTCCCACAAAACATTTCCAAATGCCTAAGGACTGCGTGATCGCATTTATGAGAGCAGTGACTGCACAGCTGGTGCAGCTTTTCTGTATGAATTACTTTTCTAGTTGTGACAAAATACCTGACAGAAAGCAACCTAAAGGGAATGAGTTCATTTTGGCTCATGGTTTAAGAAGAAATCATGGTAGAGAAAGCCCGGTGGCAAGAGCTCGAGCAGCTGGTCACATTGTGTTTGATGTGAGGCAGCAGAGAGTGAATAATATGTAAGCCTGAACTATAAAGCCTTAAGCCAACCCCTAACCCCCAGATCCTCCATGAAGGTTCTATTTCCCATAGGTTCTACAACTTTTCAAAATAGTACCACCTTCTGGGAAGCAAGTGTTGAAAAACAGGAACCCATGGGGGGCATCTTACATCTAAACCATAACACCATGGCACCATTATCGCTCTTTACAGTGGTTATAAACTCATGTGCAGCAGCCTTGGCAGAAGTGTTGTGTGTACAGAAGGCATATTCATCCAGACCCACAGTGCTCGCCCTGAAAGGAGAAGACACTGCCTTTGCCTGATAAAAGTTGGTCAGTGTGATCTACCTGCTGCCGCGTTGCCGCCTGAGCACTTCAAGGTGTTCTGCTATAACAGTACCAATAGGTCCATGCTGATGAGCCTGCTCTCCCTGCTACCTCATTACTTTATGTCCAAGGACAGAGAGGATACTAATCAGCTTCCTTCCTCTTCCTCCAGCCTTGTTCTGACAGAGGTTGCTAGAGAAAGAGACTAACTGGCGTCTGGCATTAATTATTCTGTCCACTTGATTATTAAGACTTCTCATCTGCTGAGGTCACCCTTTGGAGTATATTTTTATGTCAGACAAATAGTTTCATGGGTTTTGCCCATTTAGAGAATTTTATGTAATGCCTCTCCTCAATTTTCCTTTTCATCTATTTTTTCTTATTGCATTCCTTCTGAGTCGCAGCCATCCATCCATCCATATCATTTGTTACCACCTATGAATTGGTATACATCCAACATCTGATCATTCCTCCTTCCAGCAAAGCAAACAACCAGGTACACTACTCAAAGCCCCGCCCCTTGGAAGAAGATTTCTCTTACTGTTTTTTTTTTTTTTCTGAGTTGTATCAGAGGGGCTGACCAATTTGTAAACCAGATCTAATCTTTTCTTTTTCCTGGTCAGCAAACTACAGGGCACTCCCCATGACCTCTTAAATGTTGACTGGATGAGAGAAGATAGAGTCGTAAAGTAGGGGCTAATAACATTTGGATCAGTTCTTCATGTGACCTATTTGTGCCTTTAATGCATGCTGGAGTGCAATCTTACATATATTAGTTTGATTTGGCAGTGAAGACCTGACCTTCACTACAGTAGCTCAGTAACACAGTGGCCCAGTGCTAAGGTCCATTCACAGACTAAATGCTGTTCTTCTGTGTTTAAGTATAGTTGAACTTGACTTTGAAATTCTAAGGGCCATACTGTTTAACTCTGAGGTCCTCCCAAAAGAACCAGACAGCATCTCTATTTGTCAGGGATGCTTAGAGCACCTCTGGATCTACTAGACCATGTTGTGCAAGCAATAGAGCATCTTGCAACATAGCTTGGATCTGTTGTGGAGCCTTCTCTTGTTCTGAGCCTCTTGTTAAATCTAGTAATTATTTTTATGTCACTTAGCAAATGGGCTAGAGTATCACATACAAATAAGATACATGTTGACAGCAAAATCCATAATGGCCCATGAAAGAGTGTGTCTTTTCCCGTGTTAGGAGGGCCCAGATACAACTACTGTTCCGTACTTCAGTCGTTATTATTCCGTTCACAGTGCAAGATTCCTAGGAATCTTGAGATAGAAAATCCCTAGCAACCCGGCAGTTCCCCTTCTAGGATTATGCTCAGTAATGATGTTTATGTATGTTCACCAAAAGATATAGACTAGGGCCAGGTGTAGCGGTGCACATATTTAACTCCAGCATTTGGGAGACAGAGGCAGGTGCATGGATCTTGTGCATTTGAGGCAAACCTGCTTTATGTAGCAAGTTTCAGGATAGCAAGGGTAACATGACTTTTCTTTTTTTTTTTTTTTGTTTTTTGTTTTTCGAGACAGGCTTTCTCTGCAGCTTTTTTAGAGCCTGTCCTGGAACTAGCTCTTGTAGACCAGGCTGGCCTTGAACTCACAGAGATCCACCTGCCTCTGCCTCCCGAGTGCTGGGATTAAAGGCGTGCGCCACCACCGCCCGGCTCATGACTTTTCTTAAAAAAATGTATACCACAGTATTTATTGGCCATGATAGTTCCAAACCAGAATCTAGACAGATGCACATGAATTAAAATAGGTAAGTAAACTGTAGTATATTCATTCAAGTCCTACATAGTAATAATCAAACTATATATATATATATAGTTTAATGAAGCTTTTATTTCACATAAGGTATTAGATTCTCATAGGGAGTATATTTACTATTATTTATATGTGTGTAGCATAAACCAGGTAAACTAAACTCTAAAGGAATTGGGAGTGAATTCCCTCATTGGAATGAAGGTATTAACTAAAGAAGTTGTTACAGGTAATTCTACCATGCTAGCTACACTAGTGTGTTACATTTATAAAAAAAACCCTCAAGCTGTACTTTCTGTTTATATGTATGTTAATAAAAACTTTATTAATAAAAATAGGAAAACTAGCTGGGCAGTGGCAGTGCACACCTTTAATCTCAGATCCCAGTACTTAAGAGGCAGAGGCAGTTGGATCTTTGTGAGTTCAATGCCAGCCTGGTTGGTCTATAGAGTGAGTTCCAGGATAGTTAGGGCTGTGACGCAGAGAAACCCTGCCTCAAAAAAAAGAAAGAAAGAAAGAAAGAAAGAAAGAAAGAAAGAAAGAAAGAAAGAAAGAGAAAAAGGAAGAAAGAAAAAAAGAAAGCTATTGATCCTTTTTTATGTCTATCATATTAGTTTATGACACCAGATATTATCAAAATTTGGGGATTAAGTAATAGATCTAAACCAAATTGTGCCTGGGAGATTCAATTGTTCACAGTCAGCAGTTTAATTCAGAGACCCCCGATGAATGTTGAGCTGATGCTGCCCTCTCCTGGCTTATTTCTAGGCTGTTATCCTAACTAAGAGCAGCCTCCTTACCTAAGTGTTTGCCCTTTGACCTCTGGCTTCTTGTGACTGCCTTTCATTTAGTAAAAATAGCAAAGCACCAAGCTAACTTGTGATCAGGTTATTTAAAATATTCAACAGCCTATTCTTAGCATTGGCATTTAAAGTTTTAGCTGGTTTGGCAGTAATCTAATCAGGGCTACAGTGTAAAGTTCATTTTGATGATCTAGGACCCTGTGCAGTGTGACTGAAAAGCAACTAGCACTGTGTTGATTAAAGAAAAAAAAGGTTCAAGAAAACAAAGCCAACAAAAATGCTAAGGCACAAAGTGGTAAATAGGCTCTGAAAATGGTGACCACGAGGCAGAAGGGGCCTTAGAAAATGTCTAGTTCAACCCTTCTTCGTGGTGGTCTTCTGACCACCAGGACAGCCGAAAGCCTGGTAAGTTACTAGTGCTAGAGAGAAGACAGAGGAATCCGAATGTTGTTAAACTTTTGAGGTGATTATAATAAACACGAAAATTTGAGAGCCATGCATGTCCTTTTCTATTTTTTTTTCATTCTACAAATGGCAAAATTATTTTACTAGATTGATACGTGATCTTGTTCTAGTTTATACAGATAATTGCTGGCCAAATCAGAACTAGATCAACACACTATATGAACATAAAAGAGGATACTTTTAGCTTTTAATCATATAACCATATTTTCACAGATATACACTCCCATTCTCTTTATGTCTTGGTGAGAAGCTTGAGATTTTAGATAATGATAGCAGGTAGAAATAGCACACAGGCACACACCAAATGAAATGGAAATAATTCTATGTTCATATCAGAGAAATGGAAATAGAAATCCTTAGATAATGGAACATTCCTATATATTCTGACACATGAACAAATTCCTTAAAAGTCTATGGATTTGCTGGCTTTGGTGATGCATGCCTTTAATCCCAGCACTTGAAAGTTGAAGCAGGTTGATTTCAATGAGTTCGAGGCCAACCTGGTCTATTGAGTGAGTTTCAGGATAGCAAGGACTGTTATACAGAGAAACCCTGTCTCGAAAAACAAAAACAAAACAAACAAACAAAAAATTCTATGGATTTATAGTATGCTATCTGTAAAACTGGTTAAACAGTTATTACCTCAAAGAATTGTGAGACTTGTAGGTAAGCTACGTAAAGTGTCTGGAATATAATCACTCATTATGAGGCCTGAGGATATAGCTCAGTGTAGAACACTTGGCCTGGTATATGTGAGAGCCTGGGTTCAAATCCCAGGACTACAAAAAAAAATCATCCACTGTGCAGTGATGATTTGCCTTTAGATGTTTGATTAGTTCCTCAAGTCTAGCTGGAATCTCACTTTTGAAACTTTTCCTTGGTTTGGTTAAATTGCCAAAAGTCTAAAATATGTGTTTAGTTACTGTATTTAATGGTAAGTTTGATTATGCTACCATGTGAAGAATAAGTTATCAAGTAAGTACATATAGTCACAGACAGACATATTTATTACTCTAACTACAGAGGTGAAGTCAGTTCTTTAGAGGAAAAGAAATCAACATATTTTGACACCATGGTGAAGCATTTTCAAGCCTGCTATTTGGTTGACACACATCCATTCATGTAAATATGGAGGTTCTGTAGTTGGCTAAGACGTTTGGCAAATACTTTTGGAGTCCGAATGTCATGCTCTAGATGGTTAGTTGCCACAGTTGATATTGTTGCCTCCTTCCGTCAGTTAATAGTCTGGTAGAAGATATTAGACAGCTGAAACAGCTCTGATGGAGGGAAATGTGCTTCAATAGAAATGTATACATGATTCTACTAGGGTACACAGCGCAGGTGGAACTCCTCTAGTGGATGATCTAAGGCCCATGGAGAACCCTGAGTATAGGCCTTCTAGAAAGAAGTATCAGGATAGATGTAAGCACAGAGACCTAATGTTCTCTCAAAGAACTGAAATCAGTTATGCTTCGCCATCCTTGGAGACTGGACTTCTGAAAACCGGTTGACTTGTACTGGGAGGTGGATGGCGGAGAACCTCTAAGGTCATGCTCACTTTTTATCTTATTCTAGTCAGTCACTTTTTATTTGATCATTCTGTCAAGAAGGTTTGGATTTGGAAAGAAGTAAGCTGAAAGTTAAAAGGCTGATGTGACCTTTGTCAAAGTCCATATGAACAGAGTTGGGAAAATAAAAACCTGAACTAGTGTATCTCACAAAGTATGCTACTCAGACCACCTGGATATTTATAAATAGTAATTCTCAGGTTATTGCCTCTGAAGTCTGACTTGGGAATTCTGAGAACCAGTCTAAACAGTTGATAGGACTTAGTAACTAATCAGTTGCTTGTATGGGGTAGTAAGGAAGGATGATTGGAAGATGATGCCTAGATCTCTAGTAATTTCAAGTTCCAGAAGTGAGGCGTAATAGTTTATGACTGGGAAAGTAAAGATCATGTCCCTTAAGGTGGATATGAAGTCTGCGAAGGTGAAGTGAAGATGAGGCTGGGAATAATTGAGAAGTCTTTACTGAGTCAAGACATCTGAGGTTAGTACATCCCACACAAGGAGTGAATGTAGTAAAGTTGGCTTCCCCAACTTTAATGATTTGTGAACCACTTGGGGATCATGTTATGACAGAGCTTTTGCTACAGCTCCTTTAGAATGGTACCAAAGGACCCTCACTTCTAACAGTAAGACTACTGTTAGATGCTGCTGCTGCTGTTACTGACCCCTAGATCCCACTTTGAGTAGCAAACTGTAACTTAGCGATACATTACTTTCCTGATTATCAGATATTTAGGTTCCTTACTCAAAGATTCGAACTGGCATGGAGGCATGACTGTGATAGCAGGGTTTTCTGAGGTGCAACAAAATTACAAAATCACCTGGTATAATCTAATTAGGATTGGGGATAAGATGTATCAAAATGAAAATGTGTCAGTGGGAGTCTGGTTAAGCTATGGTCTTCCTGCTGGACTTCCTGGTGTGAGCCCTGAGAGGAAGGCTTCAATAATGCTATATTTGGTAAGAAAGCAGATTTACCTGCAGCATGGAATAGGGGAAGGCAAAGGAATGGCAAATGAGAGACTGGGAGGTGCTGTTTGAGCAGTGCCTGAGCAGGGAATGAGGACAAAAAGCACCGGGACAGAGTTCCTCCAGGCTACAAGGTGAGTTCCTCCAGGCTACAAGGTGAGCAGCAGAACCCTGCAGAGTGCATTGTCAGTCATTGTCAGGCTTTCCTCTAGAATGTTACTGAGCCGGTCTCTGTCTCTCCAGAAAGAACTCCCCAGCACTTTCGGGAGGAGTAGAAGGAGGGGGTGTGATGCAGGCAGTGAGCGCTCTCGCTTTGGGAGTTGGTTATCAGTAACTGTTGGACACTTGCTTCTGTACAAAATAATGTGTTACATTTTCTCTAGATATTATAATGAAGACAAATGGCAGAACGTAACAGCTGTGGCTGAATTTTCACTGCATTGAAGATATGAATGTGAAGTTAAAAAGTCGATATAAGCAGAACGTCTGCCTGAAATTATATAAAATTAAACTATATAAAATAAAATTCCCTTATTGTTTGTGATAAACTGTCTGGAAATTCTGCTAATGCTCTTGGTATTTTCTTTAGTCAGCTAAGAAAAGAGATATTCTCTCATATGCTTCATGTACATGTGTTTGTACTTTAAAATATGGACCTAGGTGTTATTAGATGATTATGCAGGCTGGAGAGATGGCTTGGTGGTTAAGAGCACTGGCTGCTCTTCCAGAGGTCCTGAGTTCAATTCCCACATGGTGGCTCACAACCATCTATAATAGGGTCTTATGTCCTCTTCTGGTGTGCAAGTATATGCAGAGCACTCATATATAAAATATAAATAAATAAAAATTTTTAAAAATTAAAAAAGACCATGCACTAAACTAGATGTTTTGTGCTCCTAATGAGCTCTCCTGAGGGTATTGTATCCTTTGTTTTGGTCCCCAGATCTGTCCTTTGTATGGATCAGAAGTAGTAAAGTTGTTGAAGTGCTAAAAATGAAAATGATTATATTACAAGCTATTTTTAACAGAACTTAATTGAAACCACATGAGTGAGAGACCTAATTCCAGGTCTGACTAAAAGAAACTCTACACTCAAAAACTGCTGAAGCAGGAATATATAATGTGTGTACAGTCAGTCATACACTAAGTTTTTAACATGTTACGTCATCTTTAAAGTAGCTCCAATACTATCTGTAGGACTATGATTATGCTTGTCTTGTTTTCTTAGTATAACTTGTGGCGTCTGGACAATGCCTATTCCAAGAAAACCGGCGACCCTGTTGTCAGTGGACAGAGTACAGTCGCATGACCTGATGAGATTTTACCCCCATGTTGTGACTGAGTCTACACAGAAAAGCAAGACCCAAAGTTTCAAAGCTGCTCCAGGAGCAAGGAAAAGCATAAAAATCTTTTATTTAATCTGAAGTTAAATGACCTATACCATATTTCTACAATAACATCCTTGTAAATGATTTGGCAAGGTCTAAGCCACTAGCAAAGCTATTTTTATTTTATTTTATTTTATTTTATTTTTCTCTGACTTCATCTGGAGGTGAACTACGAAAATACAGAAGAGAATGTTAATGATGGGGGATGCAACAAATTCAGACCTGTTTTCCAGACCACTGTTCAAATACGTAAGCAGCTCTTGTGGTTTCGAAAGCAGACATATGATAAACAGTAGGGGATGAGGACTGAGACGAGGTCTATTCCTGCCTTCCAGTTGAATCCCAGGAAGTAGTGGTGGTGCTGGTGGTAGGAGGTGTGTAGTGGCTTGTACTAATCTATCCATTACCCTTTAACTCTATTCTAAGTAGGTTTTAAATAAGCCTAAATCTATTATAAACCTATTTTGAATCTATTATGAACCTAAACTATATGGTTTAGGGTTGATTCTACCTTTAGTTACAGGCATAGATCTTTAATGATTTAACTCAGTTAGCATCGTCATTACAATGCTGGTACTGATAGCTTCAGAAATGTGTCCCAGATCTAAAATGGTTCTATAGGATTAAATATCGGAACATTTCCTTTCTTAAAAGTGCATTTATATGTGAGTAGACGGGGCATGCATTTCAGAGGTCAGAGGACAGTTTGCAGAAGCTGGAGCTCTCTGTCCTCCATATGGGTTCAGAGGATTGGGTTCAGGTCAGTGGGCTTGTCAACAAGTGCCTTTACTTACCGAGCCGTCTCGCTTCCTCCCAGCTGAAGTCTTCTTTCATCTTCATTTTGTTTTAATAAAATTCCATTGTATCTATCCACCATATTTTCTTTGTAGATTTATCTGTTGATTGACATTTTGGTGGTCCCATTCCTTAGCTAGTGTGACTAGCAATGACTATAGATAGGAAAGTCTCTCTGTGGTGTGCTGACTTAGGTTCCTTCATGCCTATGCCCAGGAGTGGTAGAGCTGGTCATACGGTAGTTCTGTTTTCACATTTTGGAGCCCTCCATGCTGATTTTCTGAGTGACTACACAGTTGGCATCCCCAGCTGGTCCCGGTTATTCTCTCCCAGCGCCCGTGCCAGCATTTGTTATTTCTTTTCTTCACAATAGCCATTCTGACTAGAATGGGATGGAATCTCAGTGTTAATTTTCCTGATGGTTAAGGATGTTGTAAATGATTTCAAGTATTTATTTTTTATTTGTGTTTCTTTAAAAATATAGTTGTTTTATTTATTGTTTGAGAATTTCTTGTATGTATACAATGTATTTTGAACATATCCACTGCCACTACTATATCCCCTCCCTCAACAGAGTCCTCTCCGAATTTCATGGTTTATTTCCTTTTAAAAAACAATCTACAAAGTCTAATTAGTGCTGCCCATATGCGCATGGGTATAGGACCATCCTTTAGCTTGTGGGCAACCCAGCAGTGGCTGTCTCACCAAAGAAAAGTGACTTCCCCTGCAGCCATAAACTGTTAAGAGCTCCTCTGCTAGGTATGTGGCCTTGGGAGTCCCTCTTCCATTAGTTCTGGAATTTTGTTTGGCTCAGTCTTGTGTGGGTTTTGTGCAGGTAACCACAGCTATTGTAAGTACAGTCAAACAGCTATGCCATAAAAGATGATCGCATTTCCATTTCACAACACTCCCTCCTCTTCTCAGCTCTTCCGTTCTTCCCGAACCCTCTTCTTCAGCCTTGGATGAGGGCAAGGGTGAAGAGGAGTATTGATGTGGATGCCCTATTTAGGACTGAGCTCTCAATAGTCGCTAATTCTCAGAATTTTCACCAGCTATGTGCATTAACTGCTGCCTACTACACAAATGGCTTCTCTGACCAAGGTTGAGTGTCATCCGTTTATGGGCATGAACATAAATATGTAGATGGTAGTTAGACAACATGACCATTTAGCAAAATAACAAGAGTGGGGTCCCGTTTTCCTATGGAGCAGGCTTTAAACCCAATCAGAAAGTAGGTGGTTACCCGCATAACTGTCAAGCTGCTGTTGGGCAAATGGGCCCGTCTAGCCTGGCATGTCATTGTTATAGTATGCAGGATCCAGTGCTGGATAAGACCGTTGGTGCTTTTCTCCCTTAGGGGTCTGCATGGCACCGTGCAGCACTGTGAAAGCAGCTGAATATTATCAGTGTGGTAGCACCTGAATAAATCTGTGCCTGAACTCTTCATCTAGTGTTGTTAGGTCTAGTTATGAACACTAGTAAATTTCATTCTTTTGTTTGTACTAATTTGTTTGTATTTTCTATTATGTGCAATTTTCTATTATAGGCTGGTTGATAGATTTAATTCAATCAGCTTTTCTGGAGATGCCTGCATCATAGCATTTATCTAATCATGTGAGAGCATGCAGTCACCTATCAGATCTATTTTTCATATGTTCTAAGATCTATCAGTTTATAAATTATATATTGTTATCTACTGTGTTTCCATCTTTTAGCAAAGCTGGCAGGCACACAGTAAGAATCTTAAATGTTTGAAAAATATTTGTTGAAAAGTTTATCTTAGAAATATGCCATTATATGAACTTTGGTATGCATCTAATAAAATTCAAGTAAGGAATTCATGCCAGTATTCTTATACTTAAGGTAAAGGCTTGATTCCCTAGAAGAATTCATTACAATCTGCAGTAACTTTCTTTGTGGCTTGCTGGTTTTTAAAGGGCAGGAACTGTGTCTGTCTTGCTTATTATTGGAGTCTTCAAATTTTAAACAGTATGTCTATTCTCTATTAGATTGATTCCATTAGCATAAAAATTCTATAATGTCTCCCATCTTAAGAAAAAAAAAGAGAAACCCAATCTTCTCCAGTCTCCTCTCTGTCACAGCTAAGCAGAGAAACTGCATTTGCTTTGCTGTTTCCTCTCTGCCCTTCCTCTTTTGAACACACTCAGTCAGGCTTCCATTTCCATGCTCCACTGAGACTCTTGCTAAGAGCTCCTGTTGACAACCTAATCAGTGCACACTTAAACAGTCAACAACATTCATGTGATCTACCTATTCCTTTTGGGGAGGACATTTCCCCCCTCCTATTCTGTTGGGTCTCTTTCTTCTAGACTTGCGGGAACTGTCCTTTTTTTCTTAATCCTTGGTTCTTAATCCTGGACTATCTTTTGTGTATCTACATTTTTTTTTTTCTAGAAAAAGTCAGTCATTCCATTGTGATAAATTGTATGAGAGGAGCATCCCGAATCTGGCCTTCTACCCATATACTCTCTTAAATTTCCACATGGGTATCTAACAGGCAGTTCAAACTTAACATACTTGATTTTCCTCTTCAAACCTGCTTTTCCTGGTATAACTTACATTTAAGTTGCTCAAGTAAAGAAATATTGGCAATATGTTTGATTTTTCTCCATTAGAATTTATTCCAACTACATCTCCAAAATAACCCTAGTTAACCACTATTGCCTCTACCCTATATATAGATAACTAGCTATTTGACTGCCCTTCTCCCATTTTTTTCTCTCTATAATTCCTTTTCTACATAATAGCCAGAGTGAAGTCATAAGTTAGATCATATCCCTTTTCTATTTTAACATTATTTAATAGCTACAATTACTTCTTTATTTCTTCATTCTTTGACAAAATCGTATGTGTGTATAATGTATTTTTGTCATTTTCTTTTTTTTTTCTTTTAAACACTGCCTGTCCCATAGTTTCAGCCTCTTATTGGTTAATTCTCACATCTTCCTTTAACCCATATTTAGTAATCTGGGTAGCACCACGAGGTGTGGCTTACCAGGAGAGATCTTAACCTGAGTCCATCTCGGAGAGGAGCAGCATGGAGACTCCTATGGAGACTGCCTGAAGCGTCTCCCCAACTCTACTTCCTTGTTCCCACAATTCTGTTCTGTCTACTCCACCTACCTAATTTTCTGTCTCTTAAAGGGCCAAGGCAGTTTTCTTTATTAATTAACCAATGAAAGAAACATAGACAGATAACTCTCCTCTATCATTTCCCCTTTTTCTGTTTAAACAAAAAAGAAAGGCTTCAACTTTAACATAGCAAAATTACATATAACAAAACAGTTATCAAGCAAGTATTACAGTTACAATATTTAAATCTATTTTATCTTTTATCATAACTAAGGAAAGCTATAACTATCTATTTATTCTTCAACTCCATCAAAGACTCCAGAAGGATATAATGCTACCTAAGTAAACAAGAAATAAGTAACTTATAAAACTCTAGAAATGACAGAGACAACTCGCTGCCTGGACAGTCACCCAAAGTTCCTCTGTACTGTTGGGGCATCCATCTTCGGGCTTCAGGCCCACAGTATCCAGCAGACATTTCCATGAAGCAGAAAAATTCCAAAGACAGTTCAGTCATTTTCTGCTGTGTCCTGCAGAACGTCTCGCAGACTCTTTCACGAATCAGGAACCCTGAGAGACCATCTCACCTTTAGGCAAGTTCAGCAGTCCTCTCTCTGCGGGTTCTTTGTGTCCAGTTTATGCAACAGTCCAGCCAAGAGCAGTTTCTTGCCCAAATGGCTAACAAACTCCATAAGTAGCCTCTTCGATGCCCATCTTCCTCTCGAAGTAGATTGGTGCTGCCAGGAGCAGACGTGTCTCATTGTCATGAAAAACCCTAAGTTATTAAAACATTAAATGCCATATTCTGCAGTCTTTGAAAGATATGAAGAATGTCTATCTAACTGAAATATATCTCTACATATCTAGAAAATCTAATAACATGACTACAAGCTTAACTATTATCAATGATTATCCATTAACAACCTATATTTCCTAATTATACATTACAGTTTTTAAAATGAACTACAATCACAATAGCTTAATCAAGATCAGAAATACATATACATATAACAAAATTGACCTTAAAATCTATACCAATGCAAATTCATATCTATATCATCTCCCCCTTTAAATGTAAAAGAACATTTATAAGCAATATTTGGGAAAATGGGCGCAGTTTTTTCTCTCCAAACTGCTTCCTGCTGAATGGGGGCGCTGTTATTTAGGTCTTTCATGGTGTAACCTGTGTGCTAGGTTCCTCTCAGTTGGCAGTTGAGTGAAGTAATTTTTTGAAGATGTTCACAGCAACCTTTCAGGAGGGCGTGGTCTATCATACCATATTGGGATAGAAGCAATCCACAGAGTCTCATCCTCTGTGAAAACAAAAGAAACTCTTTTCCAAAGCATCATGTTCTTAGATCCAAATCCTGAAGTCATACCATTAAAATGTCTATTTTGGTCTAGCCTGGCAGCCCATATAATGAAATGTCTCTCTGTATTTAGCTCCTTTACAGTCAAAAATTTCAAAGAAAACACAATAAAATACATAATCCAGACTCTCTATGAATTTTCCATTTTTACGTGGCTTATATTTACTCTATCAATTTATTTTGTCTCTTTAAACACTTTACCCTTTTTTTTAAAGGCATTAACTTTATTCTCTATATTTTCTTTTTCTCTCTTTTAAGCCTACGTGAGCCATTTAAAGGCCTTCTATGTCTGAATCTTTCCTATTGTGAATCTGTAATTTTCTAATATCCAGGAGCACTTCTTAAAAGGTTAACCACTTCTTAAAAACTTAAGTTGCGCCAGGTAGAGGTAATATGGTACCGCCTGTTTACAGCCACGTCTAAACCTTAACTGCGCTGTTATTATGGTAATTACGATAGACCTGCCTGAGGTCAGCACAGTTTAGCATGGCGGAGCAGAGCCAGAGCCACTCCTGCCTCAGAGCATGGTCTCAGAGTACTTTCTTTCCGATCCCCAGCGGGCACACAAACATCCAGTCCATAAAAGCCATTGAAATGCTTTATAGCCAGTTTGCACTGGCGGCACTATTTTTGTCATTTTCATTCTCCATTCCTCTTTCTTATTTTCTCCCACTCCCACTGAATCCCTTCCCAACAATTTCTCCTATTTTGTGTCTTTTTGTTGTTGTTTTAATGATTTTCATGTGTTTCACTGAGTCTAAGTGGGGGCTGCTTGCAGTTACCATTTACTTTCTTGTGGTTTCAAGGATTGAACCTATGACCTCACACATGATAGACAAGCACTGTACCTCTGAGTTATATCACCAGCCTAGTCCCATCGCTCTTATCCCCCCTCTCATGATTTACAAGGGACTGTGACTTATACAGTCTGGCACATTGTGTTTTCTAACCATATGCAAACTATTGTTCCTTCCAGGAGTCTGTACTGACTTTCTTCTGAGTTCCCCCTTCTCTTCAAACACCAAACCTATTGTTTTTGCAGGGCCTTTCTACTTTCTCCTTTCTCTCAGAATGTTCTTGACCCTCTTTTCCATAGCTGCCTCCTAAATTTTGCAGACATCAGCTCAACTCCTAAATCTTTGGAGAGGCCTTTCCTACACCCATCTAACTTTGGTCTTCTTCAGTTACTTTCTGTCATGGGTTTCTGTTATAGCGCCTATCACAACCTGCAGGGATTGTTTCCTCCCCGTAAGAAGTACATTCCCAATGGAGACTCCCCTTTCAACACTGTATCCTCAGTGCCTCAGTCAGACTGAGACAGGAAGGACTTAAGGGATGTTTGCAAATAAACTGATGTTTATTCCTTTTTGTACTTCAAACCACTGCCATTTTCTTATTATGTAGCTATAAATAGTTGGCTTAAGAGTTTTAAAAATTGACTGACCCCCAAGTATGTGTAAGTGGACTGATTATTTTGAGATGGTAATTTGTGAAATTTTTCTTTCAGAATAATTTAGCACAACAAAGTCAAGGTTTATTAGCATAGTGGTTAAGGAGCAAGATTATAGCTTTATTGGCACATTTCCTAGGTCAGGCAAACAGCAAAAACAGTGAAAACTACCCCTGTCATTTATATTTATGTAGTGTATGTAATTTTTTCTGGTTTTTTGAGACAGGATCTCTGTGTGATTGATTCCAGCTGTCCTGGAACTCCTTATGTGGGCTCAGCTGGCCCCAGTCTCACAGAGATCCGCCTGCCTCTGCACTCTGAGCACTGAAATTACAGACATGCATCACTACACCTAGCCAAGAAGGGTGGTCTTGAAGCTGATAGACAGAGTCCAGTTTGAATCTTCTAGAGTTAGATTACAGGAATTATTTGTAATATTCCTAATTTGTTGTTCTACATTTATGTAAGATAGCATGAATGATTAAATAAAAGTGTTATATTTCTATTTCCCACACATGTATTCCCTAAACTTAAAAGAACTTGCTTTCAAGACACCTCAGCGTCTTCATGAGAAAACACGAACAGTAAGCAACAGGTTTAATATAGCTTACCAGTCTCGGAAGAATTTAAGCGTAACTGTGTCTTACAATTTCTATCCTTTCTGTCAACATGTAGAAGAATGAAAATAGATCCATGTTGGGAACAGTGAGACCTCAGATCCCGAAATTCTTGTAATCCCCTGATCTGAGTGCCTACAGCTGCTCTGAGCACGAGACCTTCAGGAGTTCCTGATGGCAGGAGAGTGGTTTCTGGTGGGTTTGGCTGGGGTGTGGCTATCTCTATATAATCTGCCCCTGAACACAATAAAGGGGGCATTCTTGGGGAATTCAAGGATGACCCGTGTCGCTGTCTCTCTGTTTGTGTGTGTCTGTGTATTTTAACCTCCAGCCCCTTGCCCGAAGCTCGGTAACTGGGTAATAGCGCACCAAGCGCAGACATGGGGGCGTGGTGCGCGGCAGATCCATATCTATTGCCATGCACAAAACTCAAGTCCAAATTGATCAAAGACCTCAACATAAAACCAACCACATTGAACTTCACGGAAGAGAAAGTGGGAAGTACACTTGAATAAGAGACCATTTCCTAAATATAACCCCAGTAGCACGGACAATGAGAGAAACAATTAATAAATGGGACCTTCTGAAACTGAGAAGCTTCTGCAAAGCAAAGGACACGGTCAACAAGACAAAACAACAGCCTACAGAATGGGAAAAGATCTTCACTAACCCCACATCAGTCAGAGGTCTCATCTCCAAAATATACAAAGAACTCAAGAAATTGGTCATCAAAAGAACACATAATCCAATAAAAAAAATGGGATACAGACATAAACAGAGAACTCTCAACAGAGGAATTTAAAATTGCTGAAAGACACTTAATGAAATGCTCAACATCCTTAGTCATCAGAGAAATGCAAATCAAAACAACTCTGAGATTCTATCTTACACCTGTAAGAATGGCCAAGATCAAAAACACTGATGACAACTTATGCTGGAGAGGATGTGGGGTAAAGGTAGCACTCCTCCATTGCTGGTGGGAGTGCAAAATTGTACAGCCTCTTTGGAAATCAATAGGGAGATTTCTCAGAAAATTAGAAAATGACCTTCCTTAAGACCCAGCAATACCACTTTTGGGTATATATCCAAAGGATGCTCAATCGTGCCACAAGGACATGTGCTCAGGTATGTTCATAGCAGCACTGTTTGTCATAGCCAGAACCTGGAAACAACCTAAATGCCCCTCTACTGAAGAATAGATGAGGAAAATGTGGTACATTTACACAATGGAGTACTACACAGCAGAAAAAAATAATGACATCGAAATTTGCAGGCAAATGGATGGATGTAGACAATACATTGAGTGAGGTAACCCAGCCCCAGAAAGACAAATATCATATGTACTCATTCATAGGTAGTTCTTAGAAAGCAAAACAAACAAACATCCAGCCTACAATTCACAATCCCGGAGAACCTAGACAACAAAGAGGGCCCTAAGAAAGAGGAAGTAGAAAAAGACAAGATCTTCTGAGTAAATTGAGAGTATGGAGATCATGGGAGAGGGTAGGAGGGGAGAAGAGAGAAAGGGAATGGAATGGAGAAAAATATATAGCTCAATAAAATAATAAAAATTTGTATCCTTTCAATGTTTTGATTCTGTTATTTAGTGTTATATTACAGTATAGGGAAAATGTGATGAGTGGTAGCAAATAAATTTGGTTTTCTCTGTAATTTAAAGACTGAGAATGCAGAGATGAAGGGATTGTATGATTGGAGAACACTAAAATAAAACATCTCTTATGCAAGCAGCACAGCTTCTCCTACTATTAATATCTATGATCACCTATGAAGTAATTCTTTCCCAAGACGAAGGCACATGAGGATACTGTATGTGGAAACTTCCTTCTGTGGGAACCTGGAAAGATGCATCTCTGTGCCAGCCATGGACAGCCTCTTGTCCTTAAGAGACTTTGGTCCTGTGTAGAAGGCTTTAGTCTGCTTATATTCACATTCACCTAACTCATATGAAAACGAGAAACTTCAGCAGTTTCAGTACACATTGACTCATCAAAGTTTTTTTACATTAAAAATGTCACAGATATTTTGCTTGAAAAATATATATATAGCTAATTTTTTTCATATTAAAGATCTTCTGGTGTTTGATGTGAGATTGAGAAGGATTATCTGAAATGTACAAGAAATGTATTTGGAAACTTGATTGCCCCATGCCTTAGTCACTGTTTTATTGCTGTGAAGAGACACCATGGCCACAGCAACTCTTAGAAGAGAAGACATTTAACTGGGGCTTGCTTACAGTTTAAGAGGCTTAGTCCATTATCATCATGGCTGAGATCATGATGGCACACGTGACAGGCATGGTGCTGGAGAAGTAGTTGAGAGCTACATCCTAATCTGCAGGCAGAGAGAGCAAGATAAAACTGGGCCTGGGGTGGGCTTTTTGAAGCCTCAAACTGCACCCCCAGTGAGTGATACACTTCCTCCAACAAAACTACACCTGCTCTAACTAGGCCACACCTCCCAATCCTTGTAACCCTTTCAAGCAGTTCCATTCTTGTAACTGAGCACGCAAGTATATGAGCCTATAGGGTGCGTTCTTATTCAAAGCACCACACCCAGTAACTTTTGAAACTTGTACAATTTACAAAGGACCCATGAATAAATTCTAACCTGTGCACCGCAAACCTTTTCAGAAAGACTTTTCTTATGCCATAATCTTATTATTAGTTTATTCATTTCACAACACTAATCACTGTCTGAAATTACCTTACCAATTTGTTTTCTTCTTGTCTATAAAATTAGCTTTTCTGTTGTTAATATTGATCTCCAGTACACAGAACGCAAATGTTTTTGGGATGAGCAAATTTTTTTTCTTCTTTCTTTCTTTTTTTTTTTGTTTGTTTTTGTTTTTGTTTTTCGAGACAGGATTTCTCTGTGTAACAGTCCTGGCTGTCTTGGAACTCTATGTAGACCAGGCTGGCCTCAAACTCACTGATATACACCTGCCTCTGCCTGAGTGCTGGCATTAAGGTTTATGTTACCACGGCCCGGCCGCAAATCATTTTGTAATTATCTTCAAGTAATGCTTTAAAAGTCTTGTGCACTGGAACAGTAGAGACAGGATAGGGAACTAGAGATGAGCCTGAGCTTCACAAAGACCCAAAACAAAACAAGCACATCCATACCATGCTCCTGGCAACAGCTTTGGAAGCTTGGGAGACAGCTTGATGGATAAAGTTCTTGCAGCGTAAGCATGAGGACCTGAATCTGATCCTCAGAATCTACTTCAAGAGGATGGGCAAAGGAATGTAAAGCTGTAATCGTACTGATATCAAGAAGATGAAGCAGAAAGAGCAGTGTGGCCGGGCGGCGGTGGCGCACGCCTTTAATCCCAGCACTCGGGAGGCAGAGGCAGGCGGATCTCTGTGAGTTCGAGACCAGCCTGGTCCACAAGAGCTAGTTCCAGGACAGGCTCTAAAGCTGCAGAAAAAACCAAAAAAAAAAAAAAAAAAAAAAAAAAAAAAAAAAAAAAAAAAGAAAGAGCAGTGTAAACTGATTACTTGGTGAGCTGTGAGCTCTGGCCAACAAGAGACCCTGTCTCAATAAATATATATAAAAATCTTGTAACATCAGAGTTCAACATGCTAACTATTGACAAATTATTAACGATATGAAAATATTCTGCCAAATTTTCTTTTTTTCCATGTTAGGGCTACCTACTTATTTTTCTTAAACTTTTAACTTTACAGATCAGCTGGTAGCTTCTTAAAGATTTGGTTTCTATTTCAAGTTAAATGAAATTCTCAAGCATCTCTAGCCTTCCAAGCATACACCACCAGTTCCCTGACACCCACATTTCTCAGAGAACTGCATTCCACTGCACAAAATCCCTCATCCTGGTAAACGGTTGACGAATTTGATCTGAACCCTGACGTTTTGATAAGATTGGAAGGACATTCACGAGCCTTATTTTCCTTTTTGAGAGCCCTGTCTTGTCATTTGGTTACAATGCTGGAGTCCTCCTTTCCCACACTAGATGTTAACTATGTCTTTATTTTGTGGAAGTTCTGATTCCTGCCTCCCTTAGACATTTTGCTAAAATTCATGTTTGGTGCTGGGGCTCAAACCCAGGGCCTCCAGCATGCTTCTCAAGCCCTCTGCTACTGAGCCCTTGAACCACAGTTTCTCAGATTCTAAATACTTAGCATAAAGGGTTAGATATTTTTAGGTAGATGCCTTCTTTAAGGCTGCTTGCCTCCCTAGATTTTGCTTGTGATTTTGTTAGTTACCAAGGAGACCAAGCCTGAGCAGTCGCTAGATCTTCCTAGATACTAAAAGCGGGTGTCAATGGAAACTGAGCACCCCAAGTCGCGGACCAAGGTCTCCTCCCAGAGCCTAGGCAGCCGGGGAGGGCCAGGGGCGGGCCTAGGCCCTGGAGGCTCTCTCCCGCCTCTCGCCGCGCGCCCTCGCACGCCCCGCCCCGTGAGAGGGCGCGTGACAGACCCATGGGTCAGCCAATGGCAGGCGGCCCCGCCTCCCCACCCCCACCCCGCCCCCCGCTCTGCTCGCTGCCACGTGACGCGGCTCGCTGCCAGCCAATCGCCGCGACCTCCAGCTCGCGCTCCGCCCCGCGCGCCGTGGCCGTTTGAAGTGACTAATTTCTGTCATATGACTGAGGCGCCCATGGGGGTGGCGGGGCGGCGGTAGGAGCGGGGGGCCTCCGGCGAGCTCCCAGCTGAGCGACCTCGGTCCGGCGGCGGCCAGCATGGCGCCCACCCTGTTCCAGAAGCTTTTCAACAAGCGGAGCGGGCTGGGCGCTCCGGGCCGAGACGCCCGCGATCCGGACTGCGCGTTCAGGTAGGAAGTCGCGGGCCCCCGAGAGGGGGTCGCGGCCTCGGGCGGGGCGTGCGGTCCAGTGCCCGCTTCGCTGGGCTGTTGACGTCCCGCCCGTGCCACGCGCCCGCGGCCTCGGGAGGCTGGCGGTTCGCACGCTGCCGGGGCTGCGACCTCACCGCAGGCCTCCGGGGCCGGGCCGGGAGCTTCTCCCTCCCTGTGATCAGCCGCCCTCGGTTGGCTTTGTGCAGGCAGCCGCGCGTTCGGCCAACCTGCGGAACGCAGAGAGGCTGACCGAGCGAGTGGGCAGGCTGCCGGTCTGTCAGCCTTCTTGGAAACTAAAATTGGAGCGGTGCAGTTATCGGGCCGAGCGACCTTAGTGTTATCGAAGGAGAAATGCGACACCGAAGTGGTTAGGGTTCCTACCTGGCGGACTCGAGGAGGACCCGCGTTAGTTCTTTCCCCTTGCACCTCTTACCGAAAAGGAGTCCTGTATAGAAAACGGTAGTAGATTTGTGTGTGTGTGGTGGGGGAGGGGGGCGATTGCAGGCTTTGTTCGTTTCTGACTGCAGTACCTGTTGCTGCTGTAGTAACTTTTTAGACTTGTCAGATTTTATAGAAGCTTGGCTGAACGGTTAACCTCCTGCGTGGAATTGTATTGGAAGATACTGTCGTGTCTTCCATAATGCGCTGTGGAAACTTGCACATGTAACTAGGTCAGATGTCACCTATCACACAAACTTGGCAGTATAGCAGAGAACCCAACTGTACACTAGTAGTAAGGGGACACTGTCAAATTTTGCAGCAAAGCTAATTGTGCTACACAGGTTTTATAGTTTTTAGTATTCTTGAGATTGTCCACCCTGTCAACAATGGAGATTACATCAGGAAACCATATATGAAATTGAATAGTAAGTGGCAGGTAATTTAACTGATATTTAGAGCATGAAAAAGCTCAGTTACCATTTTGGAAACGCTTAATCAAAGAGTCGACTTTTCTTCTCTGTACTGGGAAGTAAATGTCTTGTGCTATGGTCATCTGACATTTGTTTTTCCTTTGAAAAACGAAAGTGCAGATAACACAAGCTAATACATGAAGACTAGGGACTCCAGAGACCCAGGCTTTGGAGAGAGAGCTTTAAAAGATGACATTTGAATAGGCAGCTGTTTATATCTGTGCAGAGACCAACTTTGAGTAACCAAGGTTACAAGAGTCTCAAGTCCCTAATGTGAATAAAATCTGCTTTTTGAGTAAGTGTTCTATATGGTTGTGTAATACTTTACCACTGCCAAAGAACTTTCTCATGAGTTATATCGTTTGATATTTCACAGTAACCTTGTGAGGTAGAGCAAGTAGCAATGTAGAGAACTTCATAATCCTTTTTCCAAGGTGGAAGCCCAATCCGTGCAGTTCATCATAAAGCTTGCTATGAAAACAAGACGTGTACAAGTGTAATGTGAGAAAATGAAAAGTCTGTATCACATACCTAGTGACTTGAGATCTAATTAACGCAGCTTTAAAAAAGCTTCCTTGAGTTATAATTTAAATACAATAAAATACGAATATATGTAAGGGTACAAGTCACATGAGTGCATTCCATCAGCTTAAATTTTTGCTTTTGCTCACTCCCTTTTCTCCGTCCTTAATCCTTTATCACCCAAGATAATATTTGGTCTGCTTTCTGTCATTATGATTTGGGTTTTTTGAACATGTCATAAAAATGTTGTTATAGCTTACATAACCACATGTCTGGCTTCTTTTCACCCAGAATGATGATTTTTGAAGTGTATCTTGGATGTTGCTTTTTTAGTAGTTCCATCCATCCTTTTAAGTAGGTGTTCCATTGTGTGGGTGTAGCACAATTTTTGTTTTGTTTTTCTTTCTGTGTGGGGTGTCTTTATGCTTTTGCATGTGTGTGGGTACATGTGGAGAGCTGAATTTGATGTTGAGGATTCTCTTGGATTGACCTTTCATCTCACTTATTAAGTCAGGGTCTCTTAGTCAAACCCTGAACTTCTCTATGTTACTGGTCTTGTCAGCCCCTGTGCTCTGGCAGTCCCCTTGCTCTGCCTTCTGGGGCTGGAATAACAGGTGACAGGTAATGCCCACCTGACATTTCTGTGAGTTTCTGGGTTCTGAACTCCCGGTCCTCACACATTTGGTCATCTCTCCAGCCTTACAATTTGTTTATTCATTTATCAGTTAGAGGATATTTGAACAATTCTGCTGTAAATATTTGTGTATGACTATTTATTTAGAAATAATTTTTGTTTCTTTGTATAGATACTGAGCAGTAGAGTTGTTGGCTCATGTGCAAAGTACTACTTAACTTTTAAAAAAGTCTCCAAGCTTCTTCAAAAATATTTGTTTTAAGTTCCAGTAGAAAAGTTATTTTGCAAAAAATTACTTTTGCTATAAATCCTTCAGTACATTAAATTATCCTTTTAAGAAAATGAATACTTTTTTGTTGTGTAGAAACATAACTATCTCAACCAATTAAAATTTTAAATTTTATTGTTTTGTGTGTGTATGATGTATGTGAGGGACATACATGTGATACAGTGTGGATGTGAAGGTCAAAAGACAACTCTGTGGACTTGGTCCTCTTCTTCCACCTTTACATGAATTCTGGGAATGGAACTCAGGTCACTAGGCTTGTGTTAAAGTACCTTTAACCTCTGAGCCATCTCACTGACTCCTAATAATTTTTTGTCTTCTGGCTGTTATGAGGGTATATAGTACTATTGAATTGTAGGGTTTTTTTTTTTTGTTTTTTGTTTTTCGAGACAGGGTTTCCCTGTAGTTTCTAGAGCCTGTCCTGGAACTAGCTCTTGTAGACCAGGCTGGCCTCGAACTCAGAGATCCGCCTGCCTCTGCCTCCCAAGTGTTGAATTGTAGTTTTAATTTGCATTTGCCTAAGGTGTTGTCCAGCACTTTTTTTATGTCATCAGGGTTTGGAGTGATTGAAATTGTGTGCATGTGTGCATACACTAGGCAAATGTGTATGTGTACGTGTGTGTGTGTGTGTGTGTGTGTGTGTGTGTATGCTCACATGTTAGTAGCTTAAATTGTTAAAATCACACTTCAGAAAATATGTGTATGGGTGTTTTGCCTGCATGTATATATGTGTACCATGTGCATTTCATGCTCTCAGAACAGGACAGGAATCTCACAGAACTGGAGTTATATACAGTTGTTAGCTGCTGTGTAGGTGCTAGGAAACAAACCTGAGTCCTCTGGAATAGCTGCCCCAGTTCTTGACCTCTGAGCCGTCTCTTCAGCCCCTTAAATCACACAAAAGGTACAGACATTAGTAACTACCTATTTCCAAGAGGCAGTTCTTAGAGAAGCCCAATCATGGTTAGCCACTGTAGGGCTTCATTATAGGAGATAACTATGACAAAAAGAAATCCTAAATATGTTTCTGTATTGTCTTTCATGGTTCCCCCATTAGAAAAGATGGCCAGGAACTGCTGCCTTCTTGATGCTGTTCACTCTTAGGATAGCCCCTACTGAACAGAGTCCTGTGGGTTTGTCTCATCTGTTTCATAGCTGGAGATGAAAGATACCGTAGGATACTTTTCAGACATTTGTAGGATTTATTTTTTAATTTTCTTTTGAGATGAGGTCTCACCATGTTGTTCAAGCTGGCCTTGAAATGACCATGTAGCTTACTTTGACTCAACTCACAGTCTTCCTACCTCTGTTTGGTGGGATTATAGGCTTGTGTCACCATACCCAGCTGTCATTATAGAATTGAAATGATATTTAGATCATTTAAAGAATTCGAGAAAAAAGGTGCTGTCCAGAAGATTGATTATATTTTGTGTTTTTTCCATTAGGCACATTAAAGTGGAAGTAAAAATATTGCACGTAAGCACAGTATTATTTTTAAAAAGGCTTGCTTTAGATACTTTTATCCATTTTTTTTAAAAAGCCTCTAATTCGGTGAAGAAAGTTATTTTAAATGTTTTTTAGGAAGTAATTGTTAAAAAGAGTTGTCTGTGTTTTTGTTTTCCTAAGTTAATGTCTTAGGGTTATTACCATTACTGTGAAGAAACACCATGATTAAAGCAATTTGAAGAGGAAAGGGTTTACTTGTCTTCCACTTGCACATCTCAGTTCATCATCAAAGGAAATATGATGGGAATTCATCAGGGCAGGAACCTGGAGGTAGGAGCTGATAGAGGCTACCATGAGGGGTGCTGCTTGCTGCCTTTCTCCCCATGGCTTGCTCAGCCTACTTTCTTACAGAACCCAGGACTCTAGCCTAGGGATGACACTACCCATAGTGGGCTGGGCCCTTCCCCATCAGTCGCTAAGAAAATTGCTCTACAAGCTTGCCTTCATCTATGGAAGCATTTTCTTAATTGAAGTTCCCTCCTCTCAAATGACTTTAACTTGTATCAAGTTGACATGATATCTAGCACAGTTAGAAACATTTACTCTTTATTGTCTGTAGCAGGAATTCAACTGCTGACTACCTCTTAATGGATCTTTCTGTGTGTCCCTCTTGCCTTTCTCCAAACTAAACTAATTTCAGTATGCTATAGTATAAAAAAAGGGAAATTCTCAATTAAATCTAAACTTTTCAACTTGACCTGCTAGCCTTCTTTTGAGTTTTAGTGGTATATTTTAGCTTTGAGAAACATTATCATGCACTGATTTAAGGTCTTTTGGTTTGGACACCAGACTTCTTGATTTTCAAACTGAGTTCTAGCATTTAATTGCCAAGTCTTCAGGCTTCATTCTTTTTATCGTCATGAAGTCTTAGGTGCAATGCTGCTAGCTCCTTCTCACATCACATCTTGGAACAGGCAGACTGTACTTCAGGATTTCCAGTAAAAGTTTTAGAGAATCTGTGCTGTTTGCATTACCAATAAACTTTCCCATGATTATGACCTGGACCAGTGCTAAGGCATGTGGAGTTGCTCTGATGGTGGTAGTATACCTCAAGCCAGAAATATGATCAAGTCTCACACCAAATGTGGCTGAGATTGGGGCAGGGATACTGAGAAGAGTCTAGGCCTGTTATACTTAATCTTCTTAGAGATGTTCTGAGGATAAATTGATAGTAGATACTCAAAAATTAGAATTCCCCAAACCGTCATTTCCCAGAATCCCCCCTCTCTGCCCTGGACCTTTCTTCCCTTTCCCATGTTTCTCTTTTTGCTGTTTTTGGGGTTTCAGTGATTTGCCTAAGAAATATCTTCCATAGACTCAGGCATTTGAACACTTGGTCTCCAGGTGGTGATGCTGTTTGGGGAGGTTTAAGAGGGTCAGCCTGCCGTAGGAAGTACATCATTGGAGGTAGGCTTTGAGAGTTTAAAGCTCTGGTGCTCACTTCCAGTTCACTTTCTCTGCTCTGTGCTTGTTGCTAAAGGTGTGATATATCAGCTTCCTACTCTTGCTGACATATCTGCTGCTTATTGCCATGCTTCCCTGCCATGATGGCCTCTTAACCCTAGGGAACAGTAAACCCAAGCTCCCGCTTCCATATTTATGCCTTGTCATGGTAGTTTCTCAGAGCATCAGCAGAGTAACTAATACAGATTGCTTTTTTTTTTTTGAGACAGGTTAGCCTGTAACATGTATTAATAATCCTTTTGCCATAGCCTTCTGAATGTTGGGAATGCAGGTGTACCCCACCAGGCCTGGCATCCTAGTTTCTCCTTTCATTCTTTCCAGTATTTTTGTTTGTATGTCAGATTTCATTAGAGTCTTTGTTATTTATTGAGAATAATTTGACTTATGTGTTTGCACATTGTTTTGAGCACTGTGATGACAAATTTTTTCTTTATTTTAAAAAAGAATATGTGCGCACATACGTGTGTGTGGTTGTGTTTAGGCCAGAAGTTAATGTTGATGGCAGAGGGCTTTTTCTTTTTCTCTTCTCTTCTCTTCTCTTCTCTTCTCTTCTCTTCTCTTCTCTTCTCTTCTCTTCTCTTCTCCTTTCTTTCTTTCTTTCTTTCTTTCTTTCTTTCTTTCTTTCTTTCTTTCTTTCTTCCTTTCCTTTTGAGGCAGAGTCTCTTTGTGTGTGTGTGCATGTGTGTGTATACATCTTTTTTTAAATTATTGATTTTATTGAGATATACATTTTCCTCTGCTCCCCTCCCTTCCTCTCCCCTCTCCTTCAGCGCTCTCCCATGGTCCCCATGCTCCCAATTTACTTAGGAGATCTTGTCTTTTCCTATGTAGATTAAATCCATGTATGTCTCTTAGGGTCCTCGTTGTTGTCTGTGTTCTCTGGGATTGTGATTTGTAGACTGGTTTTCTTTGATTTATGTTTAAAAACCACTTATGGATGAGTACATATAATAATTGTCTTTCTGGGGCTGGGTTACCTCACTCAATGTGATGTTTTCTAGCTCCATCCATTTGCCTGCAAATTTCAAGATGTCATTATTTTTTATTCTGTGTAGTACTCCATTGTGTAAATGTACCACATTTTTCTTATCCATTCTTCAGTAGAGGGACATTTAGGTTGTTTCCAGGTTCTGGCTATGACAAACAGTGCTGCTATGAACATACCTGAGCACATGTCTTTGTGGTACGATTGAGCATCCTTTGGATATATACCCAAAAGTGGTATTGCTGGGTCTTGAGGAAGGTTGTTTCCTGATTTTCTGAGAAATCACCATACTGCTTTTCAAAGGGGTTGTACCAGCTTGCATTCTCACCAGCAATGTAGAAGTGTTTCCTTTTCCCCACAACCTCTCCAGCATAAGTTGTCATCAGTGTTTTTGATCTTGGCCATTCTTACAGGTGTAAGATAGAATCTCAGAGTTGTTTTGATTTACATTGCTCTGACGACTAAGGATGTTGAGCATTTCATTAAGTGTCTTTCAGCCATTTTAGATTCCTCTGTTGAGAGTTCTCTGTTTAGGTCTGTACTCCATTTTTTTTTTATTGGATTATGTGTTCTTTTGGTGTCCAATTTCTTGAGTTCTTTATATATTTTGGAGATCAGACCTCTGTCTGATGTGGGGTTAGTCAAGATCTTTTCCCATTCTGTAGGCTGCTGTTTTGTTTTGTTGACTGAGTCCTTTGCTTTATAGAAGCTTCTAAGAGTCAGGAGGTCCCATTTATTAATTGTTTCTCTCATTGTCTGTGCTACTGGGGTTATATTTAGGAAATGGTCTCCTGTACCAATGTGTTCAAGTGAGTGAAGTTAAAGTGTAAGGTTGGTTTTATGTTGAGATCTTTGATCCATTTGGACTTGAGTTTTGTGCATGGTGATAGATATGGATCTATTTTCATTCTTCTATATGTTAATATCCAGTTATGCCAGCACCACTTGTTAAATATGCTTTCTTTTATTTATTTGATATTTTTTTGCTTCTTTGTCAAAAAACAGGTGTGTTCATCAGTGTGTGGATTAATATCCAGGTCTTCAATTTGGTTTCATTGGTCCTCCTCTCTGTTTTTAATGCCAATATAACACTGTTTTCAGTAATGTAGCTCTGTAGTAGAGTTTGAAGTCAGAAGTTCCTTTATTGTACAGGACTGTTTTGACTATCCTGGGTTTTTTGCTTTTCCATATGAAGTTGAGTACCATTCTTTGGAGGTCTGTGAAGAATTTTGCTGGGAATTGCATTGAATCTGTAGATTACTTTTGGTAAGATTGCCATTTTTACTATGTTAATTCTACCTACCCAAGAGCATGGGAGATCTTTCCACTTTCTGGTGTCTTCTTCAGTTTCTTTCTTCAAAGATTTAAAGTTCTTGTCATACAAGTCCCACTTGTTTGGTTAGAGTTACTCCGAGATATTTTATGCTATTTGTGGCTATTGTGAAGGGTGATGTTTCTCTGATTTCTTTCTTAGCCCATTTATCATCTGTGTACAGGACGGCTACTGATTTTTTTTTTTGAGTTAATCTTGTAACCTGCTACATTACTGAAAGTGTTTATGAGTTGTAGAAGTTCCTTGTTAGAATTTTTTGGGTCACTTATATATCATATTATCAGCAAATAGTGAGAGAAGAACTATATTGAATAGATATGGAGAGAGTTTACAACCTTGTCTTATTCATGATTTCAGTGGGATTGCTGGGAGTTTCTCTCCATTTAGTTTGATGTTGGCTGTTGGGTTGCTGTATATGACGCAGGGTCTCTTTATATAGCATTGACTGTCCTGGAACTTTCTATGTTGACTAGTCTGGTTTCCAACTCATAGACATCTTTTTGTTTCTACCTCACAAGTGCTGGAATTAAAGACCGCTATACCCAGCTTCAAACCTTAATTTTTGAGAAAAGGTACCTCACTGAACCTGAACCTCATTCATCAGTTCAGCTAGGCTGGCCAGTGAGCTTCAGGAATCCACTTGTCTCCAGCTTTCCCCTCTGCCACAGCACTGAGGTTACGTGTACGTGCTACAGAATCCAGATTTTTACCTGGTTGCCAGGAGTTGAACTGAGGTCCTTAGACATGCACAACAGGCACTTTATCAACTGAGTCATCTCACCCTCATATTTTTCTCTAAAGTTTCAGTGGAGCAGGACATAGTGATCCATACCTATAATCATATCATTTAAGATGCAGAGGCAAGAGGATTGCTGCAGATTTAAAGCCTGGCTGGTCTACATTGTGAGTTCTAGGCCAGCCAGGGATGCATAGTACACCCAGTTTCAAAATACAAAGTGTAATAGAACCTTTATTTCTCCTTTTCCCCTCTTCTTTATTTTCCTCCTTATGATGGAGATGGATCCCAAGTCCTCACACATATTAGGCAAGTGCTCTATCATGGAGCTATATCCCCAAGTCCTGGGCTGTTGTCTTCTGTGTTGTAATTGCACTCATTGGTGTCATATCTTTCACTAGATTTTAAGTTGTATAAGGGGGAATAGCCTCTAATATGTTTTCTGCTGTATTTCTGGTGCCTGGCTCAAGAAGAAAGTCACTAAATGTTTGATGAATGGAAAAAAAAGTAACTGGATTGAAATATATTACATGTAAGAATGAAATTCTGAAGCTATAAGAAATTAAAAATACTTTAAATTATGGAATGGAAAAGTTCTAATTAGGTTAAAATTATTTCTATTTTGAGTTACTTGCTTGATATTATTTAATAAATAATTTAAGTTTTTCTTTGACATTGCCAATTTAAAGAAAAATTTCATGTTTCATTGTTTTTTAAGATTTCAAGGACAACCCCATTTTCCAGAGTAGATTATTATACCTTTTACTATAACCCCTCATTAGCAATTAGTGTAATAGTGTATTTTCTGGTGTCATCCCTGATATTGAGTGTTGCTGACTGAGTAAAAGAATGAATTAATGAACTAGTAGTCTTCTTTTTGGTAATTTAGAGTTTAAAAATAGAAGTGGTTTTGGAGAACTTTTTTTTCTCCTTGCTTGAAGATTCTGGCCTCTTATACCTTATATGGTTGTTGACTGAACCTATTGGGAAGCTGGAGCTCCAGTATAACCTATTTGTAAGGACACCTCCAGAGCTCCAGGGACCTGTCTCCTTATACACACATTGCCCACACTGACTAATACAGAGTGTCCTTTAACACAGTAGCCTTCTATTCCAAGCTATTCCAAATGTGGTTGTCTGCTTTATATGATTCTCCTATCTCAATGTAGTGGTTGGATAGGGTTGTAATAAAAATTTGTAGGTGGGTTAATGAACTCATTTTATACAATTGATGCTGTACTGTACTTGGAGGGCAGGACTTTGAGGTTTGTTCACCTGGTTTTCTGTCTCTATAATCTGTATATATTTTTTAAAAATTCCATTTATACTAGGAAAATGCAGATTGTGAGGTACTGAGAAGGTGAATCAAATGTGGCCTGTTCACACAAGCCCCTCAATATAGATTTGCTACTAGTTTTATATTTTGGGTTAATTCTTACTTTAGAAGTTACAAACTACACATCTATAACAATGCAGAAATACACTAGGAATTATTTGTGAATAATTTAATTTTTTAACATTTTTATCAAAGAAACATAAGATTTTGCAAACCTAAAAATCAATTCTACTTTTATGCTTGCTTGGCAGTCTGATAGTTATAGAATTCCAGATTGAAGGGCTAGGGAGATGGTTTAGTCAGTGAAGTACTTGTCACACAAATCATAAGGATCTGAGTTTATGTACACCCAACACTCATGCAAAAACCTGGGCTCGGTGGTACTTTGTTCTAAAACCGTCTTTGGGGAAATGATGACAGGAAGGCCCCTGGGGATAGCAGAACCGGTGAGCTTCAGGTTTAAAGACCTTATTAGAGTCTTTGTTATTTATTGAGAATAATTTGATTTACGGTGGAACTCTATTGAGGAAGACACCCGGTGCCAACCTCTAACATCTCTGCATACACTTGAACACATATACCACATTCCATACATACAACAGCTATAAATTGAAATCATTTTAACTTAGAAATTCAAAGACATTACTCTATTGTCTTATGGCTACCAGTATTGTAGCTGAGAAATCACAAAAGATACAGGATTTTCTTCTGAAAATTCAGAAAAATCTACCTTGGGCTTTGTATGGAGATTTTACAAATTAATTTGCTGGTGTCCATTCTTTTAGTCAGAAGGCATTTAATTCTAGGGAATGTTCTTACATGATTTTCACAATTCTATCACTTCTATTTGGACTTCGTAAGATTTCAAGGGGCGCTTCCTTTATTGAGCCTTTGGGTTTCTTGTTTTTTTTTTTCTTCCCAATTTCTGTCATATTAGCTTTATATTGTACTTCTCAAATATTTTATAAATATTATTTTGTAGTGAATTATGTAAGTATGTTTTAATTTGAACTATCATATTTTTAATTGCCTATGGCATGCTTTTACAAGCCTATTTCTCGGAAGTCCTTAATGATCTTGAGTGTGATGTTTGACATTTTTTTAAAGCAGATACACCTTGGTTCTGTGCAAAGACTGAGGCTAAAACAGGATGAAGAAGACAAACTTGACAATAACATCTACGAGAACTGCATTTTCTTTTTATTTAATTTGCTAAAGTTGTAGAGTCCTTGAACTGCTAAACCATGCCTGAAAAATCCAAAGAAAGAAGTGGTAGTATGGGTAGATGGAGTCACTCCCCATACAATTTATTTAAACTTTTATTTCCACTTATTTTGCAGTGCTGGGTATTGAACTCAATATAGAGTGGGTAAGCACTGTACCGTTGAGCCATACCCCCATCCCAGTTTATGAACATTTTGATAAACTCACAGTCTTTTTTATATATTTTTAAATTTGTATTGGACATGATAGTGCCTGTAATCTCACACCAGAGCTCTTATCTTCATAGGAAGGTATAACTGAGTTATAATTTAAATCTTCTACAACAGTATGATACTAACCATACATAGTAATATGGGTTACTTAGAAACATATTTTCAAGATGCATTATATAAGTTATGAAATATTAGAAACAAAGGGTTAAGAAAAAATATCTAGACAGCAAAAAGAAAGCTGATATATCTCCAGTTGCATCATATAAAAACCAGAACTAAAAACTTACTAGCCAGGCAGTGGTGATGCACACCTTTAATCCCAGCACTTGGGAGGCAAGAGACAGAGGCAGGTGAAGCTGTGTGAGTTTGAGGCCAGCCTGGCCCAGGATAGCCAGGACTACACAAAGAAACCCTGTCTCGAAGAAAACAACAAAAAAGTTACTTATGGTGAATACAATTTTATTTGCTAGTCAGTTATAACATGTTTTAGAACTATACACAGATCTAGTGTGGTGGCCCATGCCTTAATCTGAAATAGAGGCAAGAGGATGTCTCTGAGTTCCAGGACTACCAGGGCTACATAGAGAGAACTTATCTAAAAATAAACAAGCAAAAAGAATTAAATAAAATAGAAATATATAAAACAAATTGGATGCTGGAGAGACGACTCAGTGGTTAAGAGCGCTGGCTGCTTTTCCTGAGTTCAATTCCCAGCAACTACATGTTGGCTCACAACCATCCATAGTGGGATCTGATGTTCTCTTCTGGCATGCAGGCATACATGCAGAGAGAGCATTTATACCTAAAAAAATTCATTAAAAATGGATAAAGTGGGGCTGGAGAGATGGCTCAGTGGTTAAGAGTGTTGCCTGCTCTTCCAAAGGCCTTGAGTTCAATTCCCAGCAACCACATGGTGGCTCGCAACCATCTGTAATAAGGTCTGGTGCCCTCTTCTGGCCTTCTGGCATACACACAGACAGAATATTGTATACATAATAAATATGTATACAGAATATTGTATACATAATAAATAAATATTAAAAAATTCAAAAAAATGGATAAAGTGACATGTTTACTATTATAGGTGATTTTGACATACTTTTCCTACTTATTGAAGATAAAGTAATGAAAAAATTTGAGACTACAAATTATTTTAGAGCTGGGCGTGATGGTGCCTGCTCATAAAAACCCCAAAGTAACAAAACTCTTAAAAAAAACAAAGTTTTTATTTGATGTACATACATGTGTTGAGTGTTCTATTTTATGTTAGAAAATAAATCTAAAGAAAGTAGAACCAGTTAATCTCTAGGAGTCAAATTAATGGACTAGAAATGATTGCATAAGAGAGAAAAGAAAAAAACTGAAAATGATTTCTCTAAAATACATGAACATGCCCTCCCCAAAAGGTGAAGCTTAGGTAAATAATCACACTTTTAAATGAAACTTTTCTACAGATAAGAAAAGGTAAGAGAATACTGTTAACATTTAAAATTTTTAAAATATTTTAAATTGTATATTGGGGTTGGGGTATGTGCACATGAGTACAGGTGCCTAGGAGTGTGGAAGCTGAAGCTCAAGTTATAGGTAGTTGTTAGCTGCTTAATGTGGGTACTGGGAATCAAATTCAGATCTCTTGGAGAGCAGTTTGTGCTCTGAACTGCTGAGCCATCCTCCAGTCCATACTGTTAGTATTTGTAATACTCATTTAGTACATTTGTTACAGGCAGAATCTTAAGGACCATAGAGAGTTGTACTCATTAATTTACTCCTCAAGACAATTAAACAAACTAATAGCCTCATTTTATAGATGAGGGAGCTCATCAAAGCACTCAAATTAAAATTTCTCAGTGATAATACAGTGGTTTTCAACCTTCCTAATAGTGTGACCCTTTAATACATTTCCTTATGTTGTGGTGCCCCCCAACCATAAAATTATTTTCATTGCTGTTTCATAACTGTAATTTTGCTACTGTTATGAATCATAATGTGAATATCTGTGTTTTCCTATGGTCTTAGGTGACTCCTGTGAAAGGGTCATTTGACCCCTAAAGTTGTGGCCACCCAGAGTTTGAGGACATACCATGGGTGGAACATGGAACATGGCTTGTCCCTTCTGAAATGCATGCTGGAGTTTAATCCCTGTTTGGCAAAATTATAAGAATAGAAATTTAACCCAGCTGTAGTTTTAGAGGTGTGGCCTTAAGGAGGTGATTAGGATATTAGATAAGATCATCAGACTGGAGGCTACATGATTGAACATTAGTAACTTTATAAGAAGAGAAAGAAAAGATCAAAGGATATGTACTTTGTGTCCCTTGCCCTTCACTGCCTTGGGACTCTGCCCACAAGAACCCTGTCACTATCTGAACTGTGATCTTAAATAAGCCTTTCTCTTTATCCAGTGATACTAACAACAACAACAACAACAACAAGAAACAATATAGAAATTAGAATATAGGTTGGTTTTAGTTTTGTTGGTTAAATCTATGGCAACTAATTAAATTTCTGTGCCTCTGTTTTTTAGTCTGTGAATTGAAATAAGACTTCATCAGTTTGTTAGAAGGATTTATTTAACATCCTTTCAGCAATGCCTGGCATATTGAACTATATGTTGCTGTTATTTATTAAAGGAGATAGACTATGTGATTAGTCAGTTCATACATATTTATTTGATAAAACACTGCCCCCATTTGTTGTTAAAATAAAAAAAATTGTAGCAAATTTAAAGGATGTTTTCTTACTGTTGGGTAGATTAAATGTGTCTACCAAAACTACAGCCAACTTATTTTGGTAAAGAGTGGTGCATACATTGACATTGGCTGGCAAAGACCAAAATGTTGGACTAGTACCAGCTATTAACAAGAATGTGGAGCAGTGAGAACACTTGTATAGTCCTTGGAGTATAAATTGGTACAAGCACTTTGTAAAGTGATCTGGCTTTGATTAGTGAAGTTGAAAAAGCTAATATCCTATGCTCCAAGACAATTATTTATTTTTTGCAGGATTTTTCATATGCATTTTTATATTACCCAACTTTTGGATACTGCTGCAGTATCATTGTGGTTGTAAATAGTATTCACATGTTTTGTATTTAGACCTAAGATTAGAAGGGCAGTGTGAGTTCTTCATGCCCTCACCTGTGGAAACAGTTCAATCCCTAACACCTTTGTGAAGGAAGCTGCCTTAGAGAATAGCAGAGCCTATAGTAGACCTTAAGTCAGAAGGAAACTGTCTTAAGCTCTTGTTTAGTTTCTTTTTTCTCATTCCCTTCTTCTTACCTCCCTGACTATTGTTATGTTCTGACTAGTATATTCCAGTTCCTGTGTGTATTGTAGTACAGAAACTTTGATTCTGTGACCAGAAGATATATGTGAAAATGTTAGGAGGAACACATACAATGTGATTTCTAGGTTGTAGTGTAAAGATTTAGAGTAGGAGGGAGTGTCATTTTCTCCAGAGTTACAGAAACCAATTAAATGGCTGTAATAACTTGGGGTATTAAGTATTTTCTTCTTTTCTGATAAATTGGTCAGAAGATGCTTTAAATTTATATACTTTTTCTATAGGGGGTAGAAGTGTGGTTTCTTATTTTATGATTGCTACCTTATTTTGGTCCGTTTTACATTTATACTATACTAGATCTCTGGAATCTACTGTACCTTCTAAATAAACTGAGGGGGCTTATCGCATAGCTTAGTGGTAAAGCAAACGCTTCATATGCACAAGGCCCTGAGTTCAATTCCCTGCAGTTACCTCAGTAGGATAGTGTGCTCCCTAGGGGCCATAGACTTGTCTTACAAAACCTCCAGTGCCAGATAGGGGGATATCTCTTTTGGAGCTGTTGTTCAGGGGGGTTCAAGAGACCCCTAAAACAGTAACAGTCTATTTCCATTGCCCTCCATTGCTTGCTAGAGCATCAAGGTAAGACCCTATTGTTGAAGACACTATACACTTTGGTTACAGAATTTGGAGAAGTAAAGCTGATATTGACCTGGATGGCTCCTCCCTAAGAACTAGCTCTCATATTGTCAGAAGGTACTATGCAAACTGCCAAAGGAGAAAATTTGTCAACAACCCCTACTCAGCTGTAAAGCCTGAGAATTATCACAATGATGAGACTGGATTAATAAGGTATCTCCAACGGTGCAATAGTAGTACTTGTATCTTGGGGGTAACTAACACCTGTCTAATTGGACCTAAAGCTCACTCAACTAGAGTTAACTCATGACTGACACTGTAAACCTAGCTAAGAATCCATAGCTGTTAAGGATATAGGGTCTAATAGGAGAGACTACTATTACCATATTACTAAAGTAATATAGTTTCCAACTGCCTTCTAAATACTCATCCGTATATCCATAACTAAGTGCAGCTCTTAGGCTCTCTTCAAAGAAACCTCTTTTTATAGCAAGTGAGGACTAATAGATCCACAACTGGTCAAAATGTAGAGAGTGACTGTGAGGTGCTGTCATAGGTTTCTATTGTTGTGGTAAACCACGACTATAACTTAGGGAGGAAAGAGTTTATTTCACTTGCACTTCCATATCACAGTCCATCACTGAAGAAAGTCAGGCTAGGAAATCAAGGCAGAACTGAAGCAGGAGCACTGCTTACTGGCTTGCTCCTTGTGACTTGCTCACCCTGCTTTTTTATACCATCCAGAACATCCATGACACCCCTGGTGTCATCCCAGGGGTGACACCACTTCCAGTTGGATGGACTCTTCTCTTCAACCTTTAATCAAGATAATGCCCCCCACAGACTTGCCTACAGGCAATCTGATGGAGGCTTTTTCTCAATTGAGGTTCCTCTTTCCAGGCAACTCTAACTTGAATCAAGTTAACAAAACACTAGCTAGGATAAGAGCACAACCCCAGACAGAACATTTATAAAACACACCCCTCACTTATGGCTCAGGGACCATCTTAGAAGAGGGGTTGGAAAGATTCTAAGAGCCTAAGGAGCAAGATAACTAGTGCATGATAGTTTCTTCTGAACAGAGATGTTGCTTCCATGAACTCTCAACAATATGACTGCCTCATAAAACCTATAAACATCATACCAGTCTACATGCTAGCATGGAGGAAAATTTCACAAGGTCCTGTTCCTAAATGAAGAGCTATAGTAGTCAATGACTGCTGAAGGAAGGAGAACTTGTTTTTGGTTTTGTTAGTTTCTTTGTTTTAGGGAAGAAATTCCTAAATGATCAGTCCTAAACACATGCAAATAAGGGCAACATTAATTGAACTCTTAAAATTGTGTGTGTGTGTGCATGTAGAACAAAAATAAGTACAGAAGAGCTGGTACATTTCAAAGAGGAGGACAAGAGAGGAGTTGGAGGTAGGAGATAGGAATGATGCAAATACAGTGTACTTGTATTTGAAATTTTCTAAGTTGTAAGAATATTGTCTATATATAAACTATGTTCAGATTAAGTTACATATATATTGTTAATTCACAACTTCTACCATCAGGGAAACATTGAAAGATTTTCATTCTTGGGACCCCCTTCAAACCAGTTACCTGCTGGAATTTAGAATTAACGGGCAAGAAAAAAAGGATCTGGTAATGTGTGTCAGTAAAAGAGCATACTTCTATGTCTGACCACCTCAGTTCAACCTCATGACCCATACGGAAGGAGAGAACCAACTTCTGCATGCTGTCCCCCAACCACCTCACACACTGTATGCACACATAAAATAAATGAAGTAAAAAAATAGAAAATAAAATGGAAAACAAAGATGGTGCCTTTAGCTAGATACTAAAGAACGGTTAGGTCCAATAATGACAGGTCCCACCTAGTCTCCCCCCTCAAAAAAGAGAAATAAGCATTATAACTGATTAGTTTTAAGATAATGGAAAACCCATGTTCTAGAGAATTATATCATGTTCCCCTTAAAGAAATTAAAGCTAGTTCTAGATCTTGTTCTATTTAAACAAGATTTTTTTTTTGTGCTGGTTCCTAAGTTAATTAGCTCCTGTGATGTATCTTTATTCTTTTTTTTTTTTTTTTTTTTTTTTTTGGTTTTTTGAGACAGGGTTTCTCTGCAGCTTTAGAGCCTGTCCTGGAACTAGCTCTTGTAGACCAGGCTGGTCTTGAACTCACAGAGATCCGCCTGCCTCTGCCTCCCGAGTGCTGGGATTAAAGGTGTGTGCCACCACCGCCCGGCTGTATCTTTATTCTTACATTTTTTTCTTTTAAATCAATTTTGTTGAAATAAGATGTATTCAATAAAATACACCCTTCTAAATACATAGTTTATCATGTCTTTTTATTTTTCATATTTTGTGATGTTCTGATATTTGAGGCTTTATTTGGAAATTACCCCTCTCAGAGCCAGCTAATTTGTGTGTGTGTGTCTGTAGTATAGAACTATCTTATGGGGAGTATGTCTTTCATAAGCAGACAACTTAAGCTCAAGGCTAGCCTGACCTACCTAGCTCAAGAAATTCTGTTTGTACATTTTAGGGTGTTACTGTCATCCCTGATGTCTTAGCCAATTTTCAGAACCAAAAATGTCTTCCCACAAGTGTCTCCTGGGCACACAGTCATCCCTAGTTAAGGGAATGACTAATTAAATGCAGTTTTCTGTTCTATGAATATATCACAATTTCTTTACCTTCGTGATGGTTGAAGAATATTTGAGTTGGGGTTATAATCAGTAATAGTGCTATGAACATTTTTGTATAAGTTTTAGGGAGAAGATACACACTCATGTGTGTTGAAATATTTAGCTTAGATTGAATTTATAGATCATAAGATAGGTATATGTCTAGGACTTTATCAGGTTTTACTACATTATTATTACTGTTGTTGTTTGAGACCAGGTCTTACTAGATAGATAGATAGATAGATAGATAGATAAGGTAGATAGTCATGGCTGTCCTGAAATTCAGTATCTAGATCGGGTTAGTTCCAAACATGGGGAAATTCCCTGTCTCTATCCCTGAGTACCTGGCTCCTCTGTCACCCATTTAACTAAGTAGTTGTGATGATTTTCATACAGGTATGTAGAGAGTTCAGTTTACTCCACACCTTCATAAGGCTTAAATTTAAATTCTAAGCTTTTAAAATTTGATGTCTGTTTAGTTTTACTCTTTTGTGATCTTGTATGTGTGATGCAGAGATGATGACTTTTTTTGGATAATTACAGGCATGAGTTCTGGCCTCTGCCTTAATGTCTTGTGATCTTGTTTTCATATCATTCAGCTCTGCAGTTAGGTAATTCGTTACTCATCTTGGCCTTCTCTTTCCAGTGTCAGGAACAAGGTCTCTGTCCTCACAGCTCATGAGCTTATAAGTTTGTATTTTATAATATTGGTGAGATTCATACCTTGGCATAACTGTTAGAGCTTGCTTTTCGTCCTGCCCGGCTCCCGCAGCTCCCCACTACATTAAATGATAAGCATGCTAAATATAGGCACACTTTTCCCATGTATTAAGGCATATATTACTGTAGCTGTTCATCATTGTTCCAAACCTGGGGACGTTTCTGCCTTTGCCCCTGAGGACCTGGCTCTTCTGCCACATTATTTTACTAAGTGGTTGTGATGATTTTCATCCAGCCATGTAGAGATCTCAGAGGAGAGGTCATTATTAATTGATTACTGATGAAAAAGGATCCATGAATGCATACCTACTTTTTATATAGACAAAATTCATGCAGCATGAAGTTAACCACTATAAACAGTTCGGAGGCCTTTGGTATATTCACAGTGTTAGGTAACTGGCCTTCTTATCTAGTTATAAAACATACCTGTAAGTCCAAAGTAAAACTTCTTGTGCATTTAGGAGTTAATCTTTTTCTTCTCCACAAAGCACCCTGGCAACTACCAATCTTAATTCTCTCTCTGAATTTACTCATTTTGTATATTACACATATATAGAATCCTGTGACCTTTTAATGTCTTGACTTTTCTTTGACTGACTTTATATTCAGTGTTCATCCGTGCTATAGCATGCATCAGTACTCTACTTCTTTCTATAGCTGAATGTTCTGTTATGTTCTGTATAAGTCTGTATATACCCAGTCACTGGTAAATACGGGGATATAATGTCCTAACTCTGATTTTTGAGATTGGTGCTGTTGTGAACATGCATGTTCATGCTCTTATTAGAGTTGTGTGAGTGTTGTACATGGCTAGATGCATGGAGTTACTAATCACCACCAGTGATGCAGAACAATTTTAGTGCCATAAATAAATCTCTGACTCCATCCCGCATCTTTTAAATAGATCTCTTGTCTGCCTCTAGCTGTTGTAACTACTGGTCTCTGACTTCATAGCAGCAGACAGTTTTAGGCATTATTTTGTTTAGTGTGGAGCTTGAGTTTCCTTAAAGTAGTGTATTGCAGTAGATGTTTCAGAAGTTAAGTTTTCAGATGGGTGGTAATATTCTAGAAATAAGTTAGATATTTTTATATTTGAATATTTACTGAATTCAATTTTCCACATTGATTTTAAAAATATATCCAACTAAATACTGGCATAAAATTCTACACTTAACTAAAAAGCAGAAATAACTAGCAATAATACTATCCTAAGGCATTTTACAAGTCCAGTGTGAAATTGATAAGATTAACTAATTAGATTGTATTTTTTAAAATGAATTGTTACTTACCCTTACTATTTTGTTATATGTGTATGAGATACTTTGAGAGTTTACATTTTCTTTCTGCTAAAATCTTCAGTTGAATACCTGGTCACGTCTTCATGTGTTAACTTTAAAATTTCAGAGGAAAGATTGTTTAGTTTTCAGAAAACATAGCATGAACAATCAAGCAACTGTTTGCAGGAAAACAGCCTCGTTGTCTTCTGGTACCAGTTGGTCTTATGTCGGCTTGTCTGCTGTCTCCTATCTTATTTATAGTAGTTCGGAACTAGAAACACACACTAACATTTCACTGTAGCTTAACTACACAGTAGAATCTTTCTTGTTTTGTTTTTAATTTGGTGGTTTTTCAGAAGAGTTTTTTTTTTTTTTTTAACATAGATTTGAATGCCAGTGGTACTCACTCAGAAAGGATGGAGAAGTCAGGGGGTGGGAGAGGGTGAGAGGGGAAGAGGGGAAGACAAAGATCTTCTGAATTTAATTTTCTTTTTACTAGCTTAAATATCCAAGATACCATTAAGAATCAATGTTGGGCCGAGGGTATGTGTAGATTGTTGGTAGGGCACTTGCCTATCATGTTTAATGAGCTCTGAAATTAATTCCCAGCACCAAAAAAATTATTCAGTTTTAAAAAGTAGGCTTTTTTGTGACTATCCCAAACCATTAGTCTTCCTTCACTATCTCATGCCCCTAACATGTCTCATGACACTGTCTCTTGTTCCTTGGCTAGGCACACATTTTCTTTGTGGAATCATATCAGAGAATGACATTCTTAGTTTCTCTAGTAATACTGCTTCTCATATAAAAACATTTATATTTCTTAATTAAAAATATTATTAGTATTATTATTTAATTCTGTTTGTGTGGGTGTTTTATGTCTGGGTACCACATGTCTGGTGCCTTTAGAGGCCAGAAGATGGTGTCCAGGTTCACCAAGACAGGAGTAACAGATCGGAGTGAGATACCACATAGGTGCTAGGAATTGAACCCAGCTCTTTTGGAAGAGCAGCCAGTGTTTTTAACCTTTGAGTCATCTCTCCAACCCTTATTTATAAATTCTTAAAGTAGAATATTTAGTATAAGGAAAACAACATGTTGAAAATATACAATACTGAAGTATTACATTTGTGACAAACTAGCATTGTTGCATTCTGGTTAAATTAACAAACTAATTTGTAGATCTACTGAGTATGATAATTTTTAATTAATTAACATAAATAAATTTCTAGGTAGCTGCATCTAATACCATACTCAGTATGTGGTAGAGAAGATTTAAATCCAAGTTTCGCTGATTCCGAGGCTATTCTTACGTTTCTGCCATGTTAGGGGTGGGTAATTGTTTTTGGTCTCAGCATAATGTCTCTTACTTCTATTGTAGTAAATATAGCTTGTTGTATTAGGTATATGTGTCACTACATTTTAGTACACACACACACACACACACACACACACACACACCCTTCAGTGTTGTGGAAGAACATGCTGATAAATGTTAAAACATAACCCTACTGAAAAAACATGTAACTAAGTAATTTAACATGGTGGTTTTATTGAAGTTTATAATTCCAAGGGCAGGTTTGTTTGTTTGCTTGCTTGCTTTCCTTTCTCCCCCTCTCCATACTTCCCTCTGGAAGGGCAACCAAATGAGCTAAAGTTTCATAAACAGTAAGTAAATGGCTGTACTGCTAAACAACCTCTCTACAAAATCAGTATTTTCTGCTAGACTTGTCCTCTTCAGTGCAGTGTAAGTGTTGAGATTAGTGAGCCAGTTTTACATACTGATGACTATGCTGGTGCTGTGATTAATGAGGCTTATTTTCCATTTGCTGGTCAGCAAAGTAGATAGCTTCTAAGATTTTGTATATGGGCACACAGAAATTGAGACAGAACCTTTTCTTGTTTACAAAGTAATTCTGAATTCCTTAGGTGTGAACTATTGAAGAGTTATGTTATAGCTATGGTTGCCTGAGTCCTGTGCTCAGGGTAGCTCTTACTGAGCCAAACATTGTGCATAAAGTGACCCCTAGAAAGTCAGTGTTGTGAGCCATGATCCCTAGGTGGGGGCAGTATTTTGAGAGGTATGAAAAGTTAAGGAGGTGGGGTCTAGCCAGAGGACACAGGCACTGGGTACAAGTCTTTGTGGGTGTCTTCTCCCTCTTTTTCCCCCTCTCCCTCCCTTTCCTTTTTCTTTCTTCCCCCTTTTCCTCCCCTCCCTTTTTCTCTTTCTTTTACCTTTTTCCTCTTTCCTTCTCTCCTTCCCCTTCTTGTTCTTCCTTTTTTCTTTCTCACCTTTCCTCTTCCCCATCTTCTTTCCCCTCTCTTCTCTCCTTTTTTGTTTACATTTTCTTCTTTTTATTTTCCTGCTTTCATGAAGTGAAGAACTACCTCCTCTACTCTTGCACAAAAGTTAACAGAAGTGCCTTAAAAACACTGAACATGGTTGGCGTTCTTGGTCTGCACAAGCTGCTAGGTAGGGCTTAGTTTGCAAGAATATTTAGATTGATTTTTCACTTTGTCATACACTTTGTAGTAGAGAAAAGTACCAAGTTACTTCTGTGAAATCCCACTCTTAAGTGAAACAAAAAGATAGTATGCTACTTGCAAAATTGTAGAAATGAAGCCTTTTATAAAATAGGTTTTGTCATCAGTATGGAAATCTTCAAAGGCTCCCAGTGACCCATGGTCCTGTTGCTAGGATTACACATTTTTGTATTGCAGCACTGAGAGGCTTTTGAATTAAATTCAATCTTGTTATGTCACCTGACAGTCTTGTGGTTTTAGATGAGTATGGTTCATTGCTATTATTAACCTGGCTTGGCAGTTGTATGTAACTGGAGTTTTTAGGGATTTCGCAAAGTGAAACTGCTGAAGAGAAATAGGATGCCAGTAGCGTATAGCTTAATTCAAAATGCTATTTTAAAGTATATTAACACAAAATCACCCTATATCTAGTTATAAACTTGATGATACATTTGCTTTAAAATGTGTGCTTTGCTTTCTTATTGTACCTGTACAGGAACACTGAAGATATTTGAAAAATCATGTGTTTGTATGTATATAACATTATTGTATTTATAAGTAAATTTTAAATTAACACATTACATTAGGTATTAACATACAAAATGTTGTGTCTTAATTTTAATGATTAAAATCAGGTAAATTATTTAAGGTTCTATTGTATTACTTATCTTTTCCACTTTTCTTTGTAGTACTTAGGTATTTGTGTCAATGTGGTAGGGATTTCTACTATTTACATAATCAACTTTTTAAACATTTTTTTCTGGTGCTTTTGCTTCTTTGTCTTCATCATCTTCATTTTTGACATCATCATCAGGTCTTCTGTATTTCAGACTGTCCTTGAACCTAGGGAAAATGACCTTTAATTTACAGTTGTCCGCCTCTAGAGTCTTATTACAAGCATAGGCTACTTTACTGGACTTATAAAGTGCTGAAGATTGAACCCAGGGCTTCATGCAAGCACTCAACCAACTGACATTGTTTCTTTTTCAGAGACAGAATCTCATTCGTATTGCAGGCTAGCCTAGAACTCATTATGTAGCCCAGGTTGTACCAAATTCTTGGCAGTCTATTTGTCTCAACTCCAAAGTTCTGGGATCGTATGTGTGAGCTACTATACCCTACTAAACATTTCTTTGATGTACAGTTTCTGGCAATAATGCAAGGTCTGTAAGAATCAGGAAAACAGGCAACTTTTATGTGCCGTGTGGCTGCTACTATTTGAGGAAACTATAGAATTGACCCACCCTTTTTTCTGTTAATCACGTTTTTTCCTTTATTCTTTGTAAGGCTAGTTTTAAGAAAGCTCCTGGGCAAAAGTAATAGTCTGTAGGCATTAATTTTGCTATTTCTGTGTTCTAGGTTGTCATGTACTTTATTGGTTAAGCCTAGCATAGACTCTGACAGTGAAAATGTTCCTGTGAGTGTGGTAGAGTTTCTAAACTGATAATTGGGCTTACTGTTGCTTCTTTGCTAAAGAACTTAGGAAATTGGACCACTAGTGGGGCCAAAAATCTTTCTCTTTAAAAAGTCCTTGTCAAGAGTAAAAAGGAACAGGGCTATGAAAGGACATAAAAAGTATAAAGGAAAAAGAGAAGGATCAGTCAACTACAGTCTCTAAAAAGTTACTTGATTTCCAAAAGTTACCTGGAGAAATAAGAAAATTTTATGAAATTGGCTTTCTTAACAAGGTACAGAGGCTAGAAGATAGAAACAAATACTGGCTGAGTGTTTATCCTGATTATTAGCCAGTCAAATCTGCTTTTCCTGAGACTTTCCTGTTCTGACTCTAAATTTCATATTCTTAGTCATCTTATTTTTATATTAATGACTTGATCATCTTTAGGGATGTTATTTATTTTATAAAAGTATGATTTTTTTGTTTGTTTTTGTTGTGTTTTTTTTGGGGGGGGGAGATTTCTCTGTGTAGCTCTGCCTGTCCTGGAACTCGGTCTGTAGACCAAGCTGTCTTCAAACTCACAGAGATCTGCCTCTGCTTCCCAAGTGCTGGGATTACTCAGTTATCTTTTTGGCATAGGTGTTTGTTTGTTTGTTTGTTTTTCGAGACAGGGTTTCTCTGTAGGTTTGGAGACTGCCCTGGAACTAGCTCTTGTAGACCAGGCTGACCTCTAACTCACGGAGATTCTCCTGCCTCTGCCTCCCGAGTGCTGGGATTACAGGCATGTGTCACCACCACCCAGCAAAGCATAGTTTTTTAAAAAATGGTTTTCTGTATTAACAGATTTCAGAATTTACATCAACTTCTATTATGGTAAAGAGGGTTGGGAACAGCAGTGACAGTGTCTGGACAATCAGAGGAAACCACTGACATTTAACGTTCTTTGCTTCAGTCAGGGCCATTCTGGCCACATTTTCTCAGATAGTGAAATATAGATCATTCCTTTCTTGCTGTCACTTTTATTATCATTTTTTTTTATCGGATCTCATTTTGTCGTGGGCTGACCTCAAGCTTGTGATTCAGCTGGGTCTTCTTTCTAATTGTACCTTTGCTATGGTTAGCACTTTCTCCTATTTTGATCATTTTTATTAAATTTTTGCATCTTAAGTCCTATGCCCTAGTTCAGACCACCCAACGCATATCCACTTCTGAGAATATGTACTTTTCAGATTAAATAAATGATCAAATTTAAATAGCTATTTCATTTCTTCAACCTTGCAAATCCATATGTAGCAATTTTCATTTGTAGATCATTTTTCCTTGATCTCATTTAATATATTCTACAGTTCATCAGGGATCTTCTTGGTAGTATACTCTGTTCTAACTTTTCTGGAACATTGATTTTTCCTGTTTTCTCTTGCTACCTTTAAATTCTTGTTCTGTTCCTTTTCTTAATTTAGAAACATAAACCTTAAATGTTTGTTTCCCCTTTATACATTCCTGAACATTTCATATCTGTATACCTTTATCTTTTTTTTTAATTATTTTTAATATTTTCTTGCAATATGTACCTCCAGCTGTAGGAAAGACTAGATATGCTATGTCCTCAGGTGACTCTGGAGTTACTAAGTCTAAGGAATTCCATACCACCACTCATCTTAATTTGTTACCTTCAGAAACCAGCCAGCCAGCCCCACATGTCCACCACCTAGTTATCTTCATGAGATGCTGCAGAAACTGATTGCACGTCTTCCTGCCTTTACCAAATCCCCCTTCGCGTTCTTTTCTTTTTTTTTTTTGACAGTCACATAATAGATGTTTATTTATTTTTTTTTCTCTCTCATGGTTTATTTTTTTTATATTTAAAAATTTCCATCCCCTCCTCCTCCCCCTTCCCTCCCCTCCTTCTCCCCCTTCCCTCCCCTCCCCTCCACCCCTACCTCCCCTTCCTCCCTCTCAAGGCCAAGGAGCCATCAGGGTTCCCCACTCTATGCTAAGACCAAGGTCCTCCCAACTCCCCCCAGGTCCAGGAAGGTGATCGACCAAGCTGAGAAGGCTCCCACAGAGCCCATCCATGCAGAAGAATCAGAGCCCAGCGCCATTGTCCTTTGCTTCTCAGTCAGCCCCCGCTGTTGGCCACATTCAGAGAGACGGGTTTGGTCGCATGATCCATCAGTCCCATTCCAACTGGAGTTGGTGATCTCCCATTAGTTCTGTCCCACCGTCTCTATGAGTGAACGCACCCCTCACGTTCCTGACTTTCTCCCTCATGTTCTCGCTCCTTCTGCTCCTCATCAGGACCTTGGGAGCTCAGTCCAGTGCTCCAATGTGGGGCTCAGTCACCTTCCCCATCCATCGCCAGCTGGAGGTTCCCTCACGGTCCTGACTTTCTTTCTCATGTTCTCTCTCCTTCTGCTCCTCATCAGGACCTTGGGAGCTCAGGCCGGTGCTCCAATGTGGGGCTCTGTCATTTTCTTCATCTATCGTCAGGTGGAGGTTCAGTTCAGATGGAATGTCAGTCATACCTTTATCTTTTAAGAGAAAAGCCTCATAATCTCACTTCTGGCTGCCTAGGGTGAGCATTGGCCTTGCTTCAAGATAATCCCAGGGGGGCTGGAGAGATGGCTCAGTGGTTAAGAGCATTGCCTGCTCTTCCAAAGGTCCTGAGTTCAATTCCCAGCAACCACATGGTGGCTTACAACCATCTGTAATGAGGTCTGGTGCCCTCTTCTGGCCTTCAAGCATACAGACAGAATATTGTATACATAATAAATAAATAAATGTTAAGATAATCCCAGGTTCTTCCTGACTATATTCAAAACCTTTCCGTTTAAATGGGCAGTTATAGCACTCACAGTTTTTGTGTCATCATCTTTGACAGGGAAACTGCTTATAATCTTCCATCTTGGTGCCCTTCTTCTCAGTCTCTCCTGTCTGCTGTTAACTACCCAATCTCTCCCCTAATGCTGTTCTAGCAAGAGAACCAAGCCCACCAAATAGCTAAAGCATCAAGTGGCTTAGTCTTTATGAAGTTAAGCCTTCCTGCAACATTTGGTTCTGTGTACCTGCTTCTTTCCTTGTCTTCCTTGACCTTTCTAAGCTCTACACTGTGAGCTTTTTCTTCCTCACTGGTGGTATGTCTGTTCTGACCTTCCTCCTCACTCCTTTCTAAGCACTTTGACTATTATGCCTTCATTTCTTCTCCTAGCCTCATAGTCTCACTATTTTCCTACTTTAGGTTCTAGTATTCATTGTTTCAGCTGTATTCTTGTAGTTAATGTTCCATAAGCAGGGTTCCCTTTCCTTTTTACCCAGTTATCTTTGAAAATTTTTTTTTTGTCTCTGCCTGATTCAAATTCAAGCACTTTAAGAGCTTTAGAGAAAAAAATCACTTTTGCAGTTTGTGGCCAGTTATATTCTTGTAATTGTTAACCATGTGTAGGAATACAGAAGTCTTACTGTTTCTGATCAACATAATTTCCTCCCAACAAGCTCCATGCTCCTTTTTACTCTTCTCTCTTTAACTCTAGTGCAAGAGTTACTTTTGTTCTGAATGTGATACTAGACAAAGGCTGAGAATGAGAAGCCAGTTCTTGAGCTAATTCTTTAAACAGTATTCACTCCACCACTTCCTCAAAGGTCTGTAATTTCCTCTTCACCTCAAACTGTATCAGAGGGTAAACATGTTCACATATTTCCTTTCTTAGTAACAAAATATGCACCTATCACCCACTCCCTTCTTTTCTTGACAGTTGACTTTTTTTTTTCTTCAGTCCTGTGCAATCTGACTTCTGTTCTCTTTACTCCTTAGAACTTTCCTTGCCATGATGATCACCAATGACAGTTCCAAAGCTGGTGAATGCTTTTCAGTTACTGCCATTCTAGTCCTTCCTTAGAACATGTCTTTGTCGGTTCCATGAAGCCACTTCTTGATTTTCAACCTATGTTGGTCTGCTCTATCAAAGTTTTAAAGTACAGTCCTGTGTAATACAAGCCAGTGTTGTCTAAAGGATAGATGGCTGCTTTAGCTTGATGTGTAGTGTCGGACTTCCTTCAGTTTCCAACAGAGACATTAATCTTTAAAATTGTAACACTTAATGCACAAATAAAGGTCCTAAAAGCAAATGCGGTATGTTTTTTTTTTTTTTCCAAATATGCTTTGTGAAGTGAAAAAAGTACTTCAACATTGTCTTGATAGACATTAACTGCCCTGATTCATCTGGTATGTTCCCTTTCTGGTGAACTTTCATGTTTCCTTACTCTGAGGTAACCATGCTCCAAACTTTGGAGCTGTCAGGTTTTCTTCTCTTCTCTCCCCTTTCTCTCCCCCCCCCCTTCACTGAAAGAGGGCACCAAGTGACTAGAGTACTACCTACTTATCTTTTCTAGAATTTTAAATATTAGGTATTCTTAGACAGAATCTTGCCAGGTTTTAACTTTTAAGTGAAAATTCAGTAACATTTTGTGTGCCTGTTTTACTCACGATATATCCCTGTTTTGACCTACAGCAAAACTGTTTCTATTTTTATACTTCTGTGTTGCAGAAAAAACAACTTAAAATATTAACTTTATGTCATCTCTCCATGAGATCAGCATATTTATTTTTATTAGTAATTAGTGCTTACATATATTTAGTAATCCTTTATATATATTGGCTATATCTGACATGTTGATAGTAGCCAATTGTTTTTTATTTATTTATTTGTATTTTTATTTTTAATCTAAAAATCATGCCTATGAAACTTTTTAACACCTTGAACCAAATAGTGACATTCTATATAAACATCAGGTAGGTGAATGTCCTTCAGTAATAATGTAGCTTCTGGGTCTATCAGATAAGTTTTTTAGTTATAAGAATATATGTGAAGTATTTATTAAAGTAACTAAAGAGGATCTTTTTTTTTTTTCTTCAGTTGGCCCTTGCCAGAGTTTGACCCAAGTCAGATTCGACTGATCGTATATCAAGACTGTGAAAGACGAGGGAGAAATGTCTTGTTTGATTCCAGTATTAAGAGAAAAAATGAGGACACATCAGTATCAGTGAGTATTACTATTCATTTATTTGAAATTTAATCTTGGGTATTTTAATAATTCAAGAAAGAATTAGTATAATTTCAACTATGGTAACTTTGTTAGCCTAAAATATCTCTAGCCTGTTTAAAATTCAGAGTCCTAATTTTGAGATTTTTTTTCTCTTTTTTCCTTTTATTGAAAGTTAACTTTTTCCTCCTATATCCTGATTACATTTTCTCTTCCCTGTATTCCTTCCAGTTCCTACCCACTTCCCTTTCCATCCAGACCCTTTCTGTCTCTTGTTAGAAAAGAACAAGCTTCTGAGAGATTGTAAAATAAGAAAATAAAACAAAAACTAACACATTGGACAAAACAAATAAAGGAAAAGAGCTTAAGAAAAGGCACAAGAAACAGATATAGATGCGGAGACCCACTTAATCTCACACTCAGAAATTCCATAAAAACATTAAACTGGAAGCTATAATATATACGCAAAGGACCTGTAGGGTAGGGATTGGGATAAAATTTTTTTAAAAGCCCTTACATGGCATTAGGAGACAAGGAACCTCTAAGGATGCCAGTGAGTTTATTTTCTGTTGTTCATCTACTGCTGGGCGTGTATCCTATCCTTAAAAGTCGTTAACTTCCCCAGTGAGACTCCCTTGGAGAAAACTAAATTTCTGTTTGCAAGTAGTTATCAATTGTGGTTAGCTTCTGAATTAAGGGTAGGGACATTTCCACTTCTCCTTTTAGCTCTAGGATCCCATGGTACATCTGCATGGTACAGACCCATGTAGACTCTGTGCATGCTGTCTCAGTTTCTGTAAGTTCATATGTGTGTTGATCCTGTTTATTTAGAGTACTTTTTTTTCCCCTTTATGTCTTCTACCCCCTCTGACTTTTATGATCTTCTGCAGAGTTCCCTGAGCTCTGAGGGAGGACTTTGATAGAGAGACCCATTTGTGGCTTACTTAGTGTTCCAAGATATCTAACTCACTGCATGTCTGGCTGTGGGTCTCTGTATTTTTTCACATTTGCTGCAGGAGGAAAGCACTGATCTGTGAGTATAGCAGAATGTCATTTTATTGCTGTGTTCGTTTAGAACAATAGTAGTTGGTTTTATGCTATGTAATCCCAGGTTCTTTGTCATCCAAGCAGTGTTAGGTATGGGTCGTATGAAAACCTAATACAGTGGAAGTTTCCTAAAATATATACATATATAATGGGGGAGATAGAGCCCCAATTGGACATCTTTTGTCACCAAATAAAGCTTCCAGTCCTGGGAATGGGTTACATTTAATTGAATTGTTGATCAAAGGGGTCCCATAGGAACCCCAAACAACCCAGGCTGTTGCCAAGACTGTAGGTTGCTCTCCACAAACTGATGGCAAATAAATAAAACTGTTGCTGAAAATAACATCTATACTACTTATTGAACCTAGAAAAGTTATGCTGGTGCCTTAACCTCTGTGTGCTAGCATCTTTGTTACAGGAAGGTATGCTGCATGAGCCCAAAGGAGAAATGTAAACACCAACCCAGCTACAAACCCTTTGATCTACAGTGGTGTCCTGTCTATAGACTATATATACACAAATATATATAGACTATATATGGCACAAACCTTGTGGTAGTTACCAACAAATATCTGATTTGACTTAGGGTACACTCCATGAAGTCTTTTTTTAATTATTATTTTTACAATACTGTTTGGCCAATGGCTCAGGTGTATTCTAGCTAGCTCTTACATCTTAAACTAACCCATTTTCTATTTATCCGTGTATTGCCATGAGGCTGTGGCTTACCAGTAGTGTACTGGAGTCTTTCTCCTTCAGCAGCTACATAGTGTCTCTCTTTTTTTTTTCTTTTTTTCTTTTTTTGATTTTTATTTTGTTTTGTTTTGTTTTGTTTTTTGAGACAGGGTTTCTTTGTAGCTTTGGAGCCAGTCCTGGAACTAGCTCTTGTAGACCAGGGATCTCAAACTCACAGAGATCCACCTGCCCCTGCCTCTGCCTCCTAAGTGCTGGGATTAAAGGCGTGTGCCACCACCGCCTGGCCTGGTTTTTCTTTCCCTTTCCTTCCCTTTCCTTCCCTTCCCTTCCTTTCCCTTCCCTTCCCTTTTCCCTTTTCCCTTTTCCCTTTTCCCCTCCCTTTTCCCTTCTCCCTTCCCTTCCTTCTTTTCTTTTTAAGACAACACTTGGATTACTTGTCATCTAGCCAGAAATGTTTTTGTTTGACATTTAGTCCCTTATATCATTGGTTCTCAACCTGTGGGTCACGTCCCTAGAATAACCCTTTCACAGGAGTCACCTAAGTCATCAGAAAACACCAATATTTACATTACGATTCACAACAGTAGGAAAATTACAAGTATGAAGTAGCAAAAAAAAAATAATTTCATGTTTGGGGTCATCACAAAATGAGGAATTGTATTAAAGGGTTACAGCATTAGGAAGGTTGAGAACCACTGCCTTATGATGGTGTTGTTAAGTGTGACTGATCTAGGAACTACTGGGAGCCTTATAGAGAAACTGGTTAGACCCCCTCATTGTGCAATCAGGGAAGTGAGACATAGAGAAAGGAAGATATTTATCTGATGGTATAGAGCAAATTAAGTCTGCAATCTTGATAACATACTTTCCCCTACTCAGTGGGGACAAGAACCTGTTTCTGTTCTTTAAATCTTCAACACCATGTTTTGAAATACATTGTTACTAGTTTAGCAGCAATAAGGCATTTATTTGGTTGGCCAAGAGAGCTTAGTGTTGGCTACTGCCATTACACCTTAAGATAGAAAGAAAAAAGTGCCCTGGGCCTAGAATGGGTTTCTCCCACACCTTAGCTTGCCACTTTCTACCAACATTCTAATAATCAACTGAAAACAAAATACTTTGGAGAAAGTTTTCCTATCAGTAGAACTTTTTATTGGTAATTACTTTTTTTAAAAAATAAGAATTGGCTTAATTTGAGATTTTTGCCTTCTGAAAAAATGTGGAATATATCTGTCCTGATCTGTTGTCTTATTTACAAGTGGGTCTTTAGCATTTACAAATAGGTGTTAGTCTCTTTTTTCATTGCTAGGTTTTACAGTATTGTACCTAATCATTAAGAATTTTTGACCTTTTGGAGATTGTGCTTTGTTTGCTTTTCTTCTACTTTGTAATTAATTTGATGAAAAGGAGTTACCCAAGGGTTTATAAAATACTGAGTACTTGGAGATTTACTAGCCTGTGTGTTCTCTTAGTTTCCACAAATAGATAGGCTATTAGGGCAGGGAGATACTCAAAAAATTAATCTACACATTATTCTAAATTGTGAAAGTACAGTGAAGAAAGCTTGAAGGATACTTAATAAGATGCCAGTAGTACGGAACCAAGTTTCCATCAATTTGAGTGACAGTCTGCCTTACTGAAAAAGTAAAATAAAAGCTGAAATGTGAAGAAATAATAGTAACAGCTGATGAAAAGTCTGCAGTATGATTTGGGAGTTTGGCAAATTGAGGAATTACAAGAACCCCCCACCTTGGCTGGAGTGATAACAAATAATATACAAAGTAGCTGGTGGTGAAGGTAGGTAGAGGGCATAGTATTCAGGGCCTTATGAGTTTCTGTGTTAGATGTTCGGATACTTATATCCTAAGTACAGAGGGAAATCACTGAAGATATCAAACTCAAATTTTAAAATGTCACCTTGTCTCCCTTATGAAGAGTAGTTAGATGTGGTGATGGGGAGGAGAAAAAGTTTGATAAATCTACCTTTTTAGTTTGAATAACTGAAGTAGTAAGATTCCTCAGAGTCATAGAGATGGGTATGATCAAGACCTTTGAAATCTAAGAACAACTATAAATATGATCATTAAAGCAACCTGGTCCAGAACGGGCCTGAAGCAACAAATTCCACAGGAGTAGAATTGAGCCAGCGACCTGGGCCAGAGTAGGTCTGAAGCAGTGAACTCCATAGGAGCAAGACTGAGCCAGCGACCTAGGCCAGAGCAGGCCTGCGGGACTAAGCCAGCTACCTAGGCCGGAGGGGGCCTGAGCCTGCCAGCTCCATGGAAATGGGAGTGGATCTAGACCAGGGACATTTGCAGAGGCGAGACTGAGCCAACAATCCAAGACAGAGCAGACCTGAGACAGCAAACTCCACAGGAGTAGGTTAGGGGAGCAACTGCTGAGAGAGTGGGCCAGAGCCAGAAACTGCATGAATCTGGGACCTTTGAGGGAGTAGACCTGAGCCAGGACCCCTGTGGGTCTGGGCGTGAGTGTAGGACCTCCGAGGAACTAGACCTGAGTCAGGACCTCTGCTGGTCTGGGCGTGAGTCTGGGATCTCCGAGGGAGGAGGCAGGAACCAGAGATCTCTGCAGGTCCAGGCATGAGTCTAGGACCTCTGAGGGAGTAGGCCTGAGCCAGGACCTCTGTGGGTCTGGGCGTCAGTCTGGAACGTCAAAGGGAGTAGGTAGGAATCAGAAACCTCTGCAGGTCCAGGCATGAATCTGGGACTTCTGAGGGAGGAGGTCCTCTGCAGGTCTGGGCACACCTGACTCTAGGACCTCCGAGGGAGTAGAATAGAGCCAGAGACCTTTGCAGGACCAACCCCAAGCCAGGGACCTCTGCAGGAGTGGATCCAGACCAGGGATGTTTACAGAAAGATGTCTGACCCAACAACCTAAATCAGAGCAGGCCTGAGACAGCAAATGCTACAGGAGCAGAGCATAGCCTGGGAGTGCTGAGCGTCCAACAGGAACACAGAGTGACCAATGGGGTAAATAGAACAGTGGCACTGACTCTACCATGAGGAACAACCGTCTGAGCCTTGGATTCACTGGCACCTAGAAGATTAATCTCCAGAATCACAGACAGCCCCAACCACACCAATTAGAGGAAAAGTTGAGTAGACGAGGTAAGAACACAATCAACATCATAAAGAGCAACAGGACACCAGTAAAATCTAGAGATCCTACAACAGCAACACTTGAACAGCCAAATATAGATGAAGCAGAAGAAAATGACCAATAAACAAACAAACAAACAAACAAATAAATAACTTCAGGAGAATGTTTGAAGCTCTTAAAGAAGAAGTGAGAAATTCCCTCAAAGAAATGGAGGAAAAGACAAACAAAAAATTAGAAGACATCAGCAAATTCCTTAATAAAGAAAATCAGGAAAAAGCAATCAAACATATGAAAGAAACTATTCAAGACTTGAAAACTGAAATAGATACAATAAAGAAAACACAAGCCAAGGAAATTATAGAAACAGAAATCATGAGAAAATGATCAGAAACCACAAATGCAAGCATGAACAGCAGAATACAAGAGATGGAAGAGAGAATCTTAAGTGCTGAAGATACAATAGAGAAAATAGACTCATCAGTCAAAGAAGACATTAAATCTAACAAAAGCTTAACCCAAAATATCTAGGAAGTATGGGATATCATGAAAAGACCAAACCTAAGAATAATAGGTATAGAAGAAGGAGAAGTTCAACTCAGAAGCACAGAAAATATAACAAAATCAAAGAAGAAAACTTTCCCAACCTATAGGAAGATATGCCTATGAAGATACAAGAAGCATACAGAACACCAAACAGATTGGATCAAAAAAAAGTCCCTTGCCACATAATATTCAAAACACTAAACATACAGAGTAAAGAAAGAATACTAAGAGCTGCAAAGAAAAAACACCAACTAACATATAAAGGCATACCTATCAGAATTACACCTGACTTCTCATTGGAGACAATGAAAGCCAGAAGGTTGGTCAAATGTTAATGCAGACATTAAAAGACCACGGATGCCAGTCCAGACTGTTATACCCAGCAAAACTTTCAATCACCATACAAGTACAAAACCAGATATTTTATGTCAAAACCAGATTTAAACAATACCTAGCCACAAACCCACCCCTATACAAAATACTAGAAGGAAAACTCCAACCCAAGGAAGTTAGCTACATCAACAAAAACACAGCAAATCCCAAAGAAGGGAAAGACACACAAATTAACATTGACAACAATGAAAACTAAATTAACAGGAGTTAGCAATCACTGGTCATTAATATCCCTTAATATAAATGGACTCAACACACCTATAAAAAGACACAGGCTAGCAGATTGGATACAAAAACCGCATCCATCCTTCTGCATACAAGAAACACAGCTCAATTTCAAAGATAGGCATCACCTCAGAATAAAGGGCTGGAGAAAAATATACCAATCAAATGGACCTAAGAAACAAGCTGGTGTAGCTATCCTAATATATAATAAAATAGACTTCAAACTAAAATCAATCAAAAGAGACAAAAAAGGACATTTTATATTAGTGACAGAAAAAAAATCAAGAGGAAATCTCAATACTGAACATTTGTGCCCCAAATACAAGGGCACCCTCATATGTAAAAGAAACACTTTTAAAGCTTAAATCATACATTAAACCACACACACCAATAGTGGGATACTTCAATACTCCACTCTCACCACATGATCATTTCATTAGATCCTGAAAAAGCTTTCAACAAAATACAACATCCCTTCATGATAAAGGTCTTGAAAAGAGCAGGGTTACAAGGAACATACCTATACATAATAAAGTCAATATACAGCAAGCCAACAGCCAACATCAAACTAAATGGAGAGAAAGTCCCAGCTGTCCCACTAAAATCAGGAACAAGACAAGGTTGCCCACTCTCTCCATATCTATTCAACATAGTTCTTGAGGTCTTAGCTAGAGCAATAAGACAACAAAAGGAAACCTACAAATCAGAAAAGAAGTCAAACTCTCACTATTTGTTGATAATATGATAGTTTACATAAGTGACCCCAAAAATTCTACCAAGGAACTTCTACAACTCAAACACTTTTAGTAATGTAGCAGGATACAAGATTAACTCAAAAAAATCAGTAGCCCTCCTTTACACAGATGATAAGCGGGCTAATAAGAAATCAGAGAAACATCAACCTTTACAATAACTACAAATAGCATAAAATATCTTGGAATAGCTCTAACCAAACAAGTGGAAGACTTGTATTACAAGAACTTTAAATCTTTGAAGAAAGAAATTGAAGAATACACCAGAAAGTGGAAAGATCTCCCGTGCTTTTGGATAGGTAGAATTAATATAGTAAAAATGGCAATCTTACCAAAAGTGATCTACAGATTCAATGCCCATCAAAATCCCAGCAAAATTCTTCACAGACCTCGAAAGAATGGTACTCAACTTCATATGGAAAAGCAAAAAACCCAGGATAGTCAAAACAGTCCTGTACAATAAAAGAACTTCTGGAGGCATCACAATCCCTGACTTCAAACTCTGCTACAGAGCTGCATTACTGAAAACAGCTTTGTATTGGCATAAGAACAGACAGGAGGACCAATGGAACTGAATCGAAGACCCGGATATTAATCCACACACCTGTGAACACACCAAAGAAACAAAAAATATCAAATGGGAAAAAGAAACATATTTAACAAATGGTGCTGGCATAACTGGATTTCAACATGTAGAAGAATGAAAATAGACCCATATCTATCACCATGCACAAAACTCAAGTCCAAATGGATTACAGACCTCAACATAAAGCTAACCACACTGAAGCTTATAGAAGAGAAAGTGGGAAATACACTTGAACGCATTGGCACAGGAGACCACTTCCTACATATGACCCCATCAGCACAGACACTGAAACAATAAATGGGACCTCTTCAAACTGAAAAGCTTCTATAAAGCAAAGGACATGGTCAACAAGACAAAACGACAGCCTACAGAATTTTCACTAACCCCACATCAGACAGAGGTCGGATCTTCAAAATATACATAGAACTCAAAAAATTGGTCACCAAAAGAACACATAATCCAATAAAAAAATGGAGTAAAGACCTAAACAGAGAACTCTCAACAGAGGAATCTAAAATGACTGAAAGACACTTAAGGAAATGTTCAACATCCTTAGTTATCAGAGAAGTGCAAAGCAGAACAGCTCTGAGATTTCATCTCACACCAGTAAGAATGGCCAAGATCAAAAACACTGATGACAACTTATGCAGGAGAGGTTGAGAGGTAAAGGGAACACTCCTGCATTGCTGGTGAGAGTGCAAGCTGGTATAGACCCTTAGAATATCAGTGTGATGATTTCTCAGAAAATTAGGAAACAACCTTCCTCAAGATGCAGTAATATCACTTTTGGGTATATATCCAAAGGATGCTCAATTGTGCCATAAGGACATGATAGCAGCATTGTTTGTGATAGCCAGAACCTGGAAAGAACCCAAATGCCCTTGACTGAAGAATGGATAAAGAAAATGTGGTACATTTACACAATGGAGTACTACAGAGAAGAAAAAAATAATGACAGCTTGTAATTTGCAGGCGAATGCATGGAGCTAGCTAACATCATATTGAGTGGAGATAACCCAGACCCAGAAAGATAATTATCACATGTAGTCACTCATAAGTGTTTTTTAAACATAAAGCAAAGAAGCCAGCCTACAAATCACAGTCCCAGAGAACATAGATAACAATGAGGATCCTAAGAGAGACATACATATAACTAATCTACATGGGAAGTAGAAAAAGACAATATCTCCTGAATATATTGGGAGCATGGGGACCTTGGGAGAAGGTTGAAGGGGAGGGGAGAGGCAAGAAGGGGAGCATAGAAAAATGTAGAGATCATTAAATATCAATAAAATAAAAGAATATGATCATGAGCACTTCTTTGTTTATAGGCTACTATAAAGCTCAACAAAAGTTTGCTAAATTTGATAGATTAACATTAATTAATAATACTCTTGCTTTTTTATTTCAGCATTTACTGAGGTTTTCTTTGTGTCTGTTAATGTTCTACTACATTACATTGTCTGATGCTTCTTGGTTTATCTTGATTAATGTTGCTCATTATGCATTTATTCTACACTTTTTTTAAAATTAACTTGCTCTGTACTTCTTGATTTATACTGTTTTCCAAATCTTCCTGCCCATCCTTTCTGAATTAGTGCTTCATTATTCTCTCCTGCTCATATCTTTTTCTGTGACACTTTTTATTTTCCTACATATATTCATAAAGATTCATTACCCAACATCAACAAAATTTTAAAATTTTTTACATTTTATTTTATTGTATTTGTTAATCTGATGACATGTTTCAGGAGTCACCCCTCCCACCATATGGATTCTGAGAATGAGTAGCAAGTAGCAACTGAGCCGTCTTGTTTGACCCCAACAAAATAATGTTTAACTTTCTCTCTGTGTGCCTTTTTTTCAGGCAGAATAACAAAACACTACAGACTAGAAAGCCAGGATAGAGTGCTGGGATGTTTGCTTTTTATCAGGTTATCTCTCAGATTACAAACTGTTGACTTCTTGTAACCTTATGTGTAGAAACAAGGTTAAGAGCACTCTGAAATTGTTTCTGTATGGGTACTGTTTCCATTTGTGAGATGCTATCCCTTATGTCCAAAGAACATTCCAAAGCCAGACCTCCTAATACCATCCCATCAGGGATTCATGGTATTCATAGCCCACAGTCCTTCACTGTATGTTCCTTCTTTATTGCTTCTCAGTGTTTGCTAATGTTTCTTTCTCTGTTAGACTATCTCTGGTATCTGTTTTTGGTGTTTCTCTCTATGTCTTCTTAGTTTCTCCTTTCTAGTGATCTTTCCATGGAGTATCTTTGTCTCTTTCTCTGAATGTTCCAATAATAATATGTCTTTTGGCCTTATTCCTCCAATGCTATGCACTTACTGTTCAACCCTCTTCTCCTCTTCAGTATCTCTCTCCCACTCCCACTGGTTCCCATTTGTCTTTGTTAGGGTTCTACTGTTGTGAAGAGACACCATGATCATAGCAACCCTTATAAAGGAAAACATTTAATTGGGGTGACTTGTTTATAGTTCATTATCATCATGGCAGGAAACAAGGCAGGGTGCAGGTAGACATGGTGCTGGAGAAGAAACTGAGAATTATTACATCTTGTCTCACATGTAGTCTGAAGTGGTCTGAACTAGGCATAGTTTGAGCATAGGCAACAAAGGCTGCCCCCCACACTGACATTTCCTCCAACAAGGTCACACCTCCTAATAGTGCCGCTCCCTGAGTTTATGAGGGCCAATTACATTCAAACTACCATACCACCCATTTCCCAGTTTGTCTCCCCACTCTTCATCATTTTTGTTTTTGTGACCTAATGAGTTTCATTAGGGTTGAAAGGCCAGTGTGGTCTACAGAGCAAGTTCTAGGGCAGCTAGGGCAACAAATAGAAAACCTGTCTTGATGAAAAGAAAAGAGTCTCTGTCAACACCAACCAAGTAGGTCCTCAGGAATGAGGTAGGGCCTTGTAGGTCCCTCTCCAGTCTATGACAAGATGTTGACAGGCCTAGTCTTGTCAGCTGCTATGAGTTTAAGAATGCTGTGACCATATCATGTCCAGAAGATAGTGTTCTGTAACATTTCACCCCAACCTCTATCAACCTCTGGCTCCTAAATTCTTTCCACTCTCTCTTCTATAATGTTCCCTAAGTCTTGGAGGGTATGACATAAATGTCTCATTTGTGACAGAGCGTTCAGCCGCCACTTACTCTCACCACTACCACCAGTTACACATTTCCACATTAACTGGTGCCATTGCTTTAAAAAGATGCTTCCCCTCCCCATTAAAACAGGGTTTCTCTGTGTAGCCTGGAACTCATTCTATAGACCAGGCTGACCTTAAACCAGGCTGCCCTCAAACTCAAGGATCTGCCTGTCTTTGCCTCCTGAGTCCTGGAATTAAAGGTGTACACCAAATAGCTGGCTTAAAAACAAGCCTTTCTGAACAAACTAGTCTGTGTGGGCATAAGTACAAATATTTAAAAAGTGCTTTGATAATGTGTTCATTTAGCAAAACAATAGTAGTTTCCCAGCAGTCCCAGATTTTCTTAGCTTTGACCAGGTTTGTAGTACTAGCCACGAATTTTCTTCTTTAAGACAGGCTTCAAATCTAGTCAGAAAGCAATTGGTTATCCCTGTAATCTTTATGTCACTTTTGTAGCAGTGAGCACATATTGCTCATCAGGTCAATATTGTAGCATTCAAGGTTCACTGCTGGATGATACCACCTTCCTCCACAGTGGCCTGCATATGAAAACTTCTTCAATATGAAAACTAGGCAGTAGGGAGGAAGTTTTTAGGTCAATTCCAAATTGATTTCTCTGTATCTTGCAACCAAAGTTTGTTGTATCTTCCCTAATAGGGTCTAGGATCTTATTGGCAACAATTTATAAATAAGTTATAAGATTATTAAGATATAGCCAAGGACATGATGATGTCCCTGGGAGGCTTACTCTGTTCTGAAGGCAAATGGAGGAGGAATTGATCTGGGGGAGAGAGGAGGTGGGGTGCACTGGGATGAGTATAGGAAAGGGAAACTGGTTGAAATGTAAATATGAGAGAATTTTTAAAAAAATATGGCCAAAAATATCAATACTAAATGGTATTAACAAGCATTTAAATGAAATAATATAAATAAAAGTGTCTGGTGAAATCCTTGACTTCAGTTATGTTAGTTTCTTACTTATGACATCAGTAAGTTTAAGTTAGTTTTCTAGACTATTATAATTAGAAATTCTGTGTCATTATGGTTTCTCTTCCTAACAGGTGGCAAGCTAAGATTTAATAACTCAAATAACCTGTTCATAGAATTTAAACTCAACATATGAACTCAAAAGCTCTAATGCCCCTTTTAATTTTACTTGAAATATTTGGTTGCAGATGATGTGGAAGTTGTTAAGTGCCTTTGGTGATAATGTAACTGTAGAATAGTTACTCCTCAGAAAGTTGCAGTTTTCCCCTGATTGCTGCTTCTGGAAATCTAAGGTCCTGTACATGGAAAAATGAGCATACTTGAGACTGATAAAACATTGGAGTACTTTTTAGTGATATCGCACACCTAAATGAATTGCAGCTTTGGTAGCTGTGAGCAATGAAGGCTCCAGGGTTCAGTGGGGATGGAAGAGGAGCAAAGTAAAAGAAATGAGTCCTGAGACTAGAAAGATGGTTCCATAGTTGAAAGCACTTGCTGCTTTTGCACAGGACCAGGGTTTAGTTCCCAACACTTTACAACCATCCTTAATTATAGTTCTGAGGAATTCAACACCTTCTGTCTGACTCTGTGGGCACCAGGCACATGGATGGTGTATAAACATACATGCAGGCCAAATATATATATGTAAATCTTTTTTTAGAAAAAGAAAAGTGAATCTTTCATTGATAGCACAATCATCTAAATTTACAATGTATTCTTTATCTGTTCTTCACATAAATACATTTAATTTCAGAAGTTTAGACATGAGGCTGGGGTTGTAGCCCAGTGGTAGAATATTTGCCTACTGTGCACATGCCTCTGATCTCAGGCCTTGACATGCCCTCTCCAAACCCAAAAGGTACCTATAATAAAATGTAAGTGAATTTTACATTTCTCTTTACAGACTACATATGATTAGTTTTTCATAACACTACTGTTTGTTAACTTGTAACATGTTATTGTTATATTTAATTAAACATTTAAAACTTTCTCAGCTTTAGTTTCTAATATAAAATAATGAACTAGATATAACTCAACAAAATCCTTAACATTCTCAATAATCTGTAAGAACATAAAGTTTTGAAAGTAAATAATTTGAAAATCACCATTATAAATTGAAATAGAAAAATTAAATTTTATGTCATGGCATTGCTGAAGCATGCATGGGTGCCTGTATATGGCTGTTCTGTTGAACTTGTCCATATAGGGTTTCATGGTCTAAGTTGATAAAGATGATTGATCAGGTTTCTTCCTCAAGAGGGCACCAGATCTCATTACAGATGGTTGTGAGCCACCATGTGGTTGCTGGGAATTGAACTCAGGATCTTTGGAAGAGCAGGCAGTGCTCTTAATCGCTGAGCCATGTTTCCAGCCTACCATTAATAGATTACTAAATTACAATTAATGAATATTGTTTTGGCCATATAATAAAGAAAATTTCTGTGGTTTGGTAATGTTGGTGAGGGAAAAATGTGCTCCAAATAGTACTGGAGGAAATAGAGAAAAATATATTACATTAAAGTTGCATTATTTTCAGTTATCTCATTCTTGATTTTTCCAAGGTGTTTCTTTTCTTTAAATATTGCTTTTAAGTTTATCTATGGTTAAAAAAAATGTATTGGACTATGAATGAGGGTATCCTCTGTGTTTCAGAAACTCTGTAATGATGCTCAAGTCAAGGTCTTTGGAAAGTGCTGTCAGCTGAAGCCAGGAGGAGATAGTTCTTCCTCTTTGGATAGCTCTATCACATTATCTTCTGATGTAAAAGACCAGTGTCCCAAGTACCAGGTAAGATCACTCATTTAGTCATTTATAAATTATTTTAATCACCTTCCTAAGGACCAGAGTTATAATATCAACTAGTCTCTACCTTCCTGGTGCCTGCATTGTAGCAGAAGAGATGGATAAATTCATTAAACAATTAAGTTTTAATAATTTGAAAACCTTAGATGGGGAAATACAGAAATCTGTGGTATTGATAGCAGGTATTTTTTCCATCTTTACCTCAATTCATATTATTGAGTACTCAGAGTAATTTATTTTTTTGCCTTTTATTATTAAATTATAAAATTAAAATACCAATAAATTTTGTCCATAGTAGAAAATTAAAGTGTAATTACAAGGATTAAACACACCTCATTGTTTTTCAGAAATAACTGGATTTTTTTTCCTTAGGCTAAACAATCAGTAACTACATAGGAATTTGTATATGAGCTTACTATGTGAAATAAGATTGACTTAGTTTCATGCTAAGTTCATATCGTCTACTTTGAATTTATGTCATCCCAAACTTGTACAAATAAAACATATTTTGTATTTAATGGTGCTAAAATAGAATCTTGGTCATTGTGTTTGTAAGAGATGGCTGCACTTGGGTGGAAATTTATCCTTATATCCATTGTTCAGGCAGTCTGTAAAAGGATTCTGAAGTTACTCAAATCTGCATGTTAGGATTAATTCACAGTTACACTCTTGTTTTTCCTTCGCCTTAGGCACAGACCCTTAACAAATGCAGAACAGCACTTTGCCATATAGAACCTGTATAACTCAGGAAATTTGCATAATTTGAGAGGTTTTCTAATTTCTTAAGCTGTATATAATTTCCTTTTCTGTATATATTATGTGATTAAAAATAAATAGAAAACTGACCAAGATTGTAGAGATCCAAAAAGTAGTGATTGATTATAATCTCATTTTGTGTCAGAATCCCACAAAATACATTTTTAAGTAAAAGGTTTCAATTATACTTGATGTGATAAATAAAATATGATCTCCAGTAACTAGAACATTATCTTTAAATTACTTTCCAGGAGTGAGTATATGGAGAAAATAGACCCTTTAAGTAAAGCATATAAAAGGTAGCAGTGATAACACACTTTAATTTAGTGATTTTTATTGTAGATTGTTCCACATGAAAATATATAACAGTATCTAATATTCACATTAACCTTTTGGTGTATATTATAGCAGACAAAGAATTTTAATATCAAATCACATGATTTTATTAGATTATCTTCATAGAATGCTTAATTGATGCAATTATTTAATAAAATAATCTGCCTTTAACTCCAACTGTAAATGAGGATTAAACTATTAGACTTATTTACAGACTATGAATTATTTTCTTCACATGACCAGTCTGGAGTCATGTGATACATGGGATTTGTTGTCTTGAAGATATCCTCAGAAAAAGTCCAGGGTTGCTTTTTCTTTCAGATTCATCAGAGATAATGTGTTCTGTTGCCCAAAGAATAGCAGCTCCTTTTCTAGTGATTTGCATATGAATTTCATTAACCAAATCTTTAAAGTGCATGTGAGTGGGTTGTTCTGAAAGTTGCTACTCCAAAATTGCTACCATTAAGCCAATGTTACATCTGTGAGTGTATTGCCTGTTTTTATCTGAGAGTATGAGATGGAATTCATTTCAGTTAGCCACACTGATGTCTTAGACAAAAAATGGGTTTTGAAAATTAAGTAAAGAGAGCTGATGAAATGGCCCGGCAGGCACAGGTACTTGCTGTTCACACCAGGTTCCCTCCCCAAGACCCACATAATGGAAGGAAAGAATTGACTCACAAATGTTGATCTGTGACCTCTACTTTTGTGCTGTGGCATGACATACCCATATACAACCACACATACATACATATCAATAATAAGTAAATAATAATTTTTTTTAAAGACAGGGTCTCATTGTATAGCTCTGACTAGTCTGGAACTCGCTTTATAAAGTATAAAGGCCTCAAAATCCCAGAGTCGGTCCATCTCTGCATCCTAAGTGCTGGGATTAAAGGCATACACCACCAGCTAAATTTTTAAAAATTAGGTAGAGAGTACTTTGTAATTAGTGATATTTTCCATGGTGTATAAGTACTAAATAAATTTTGTTTTTTTAAAATGATTTTATAATTATGGTGACAAAAGTTAATGAGCAATAATAATTAAGACTTTGTTGAGAAAGAAGACATTTTGATATTGTAAATCTTTCCTTTTTTTCTGAGACAGATCTTACTATGTATTTCTTGCTAGCCTGGAACTCACAGAGATCCATTTTCCTTTGTCTCCTGAGTACTGGGATCAAAGACCACCATACTTGGCTTAAATCTTTTTCTTAACTAAACTTTTAGTACACAGTGTTTTGTTCTTGACTACAATAGATGTGCTGTTGTGCAGCAGATCTCAAGAATTCATTCCAGTTTCTTGACTGAAGCTCATTGACTTTTAACTTTTTCTTTCCCCTTTGCCCTAGTAACTACCAATTCTGTTCTTTGGTTCCATGAAATACTTTAGATAAATGGAAGTATATGCAATGCTTATCTCTCTGTGATTATCTTGTTTCAGTTAACATGCTGCCCTTAAGATTCATCTATGGAGGCCTAAAAAGGTGGCTAAGTTGTTCAAAAAACATGTTGCTCTTCCAGAGGTCTTGGGTTCAATTCCTAGGACTTAAAAATGTAGAGTAACTCTAATCACAGGGGATCTCTTGTTCTGTTCTGGTCTCCAAGGGCACCATGCATTTATGTGGTACACAGATATACCTGCAGGCAAAACACACTAAAAAATAATAATAATATTAAATTTTTAAAAGTTTTAACTATGTTTCTTTATACTCCAAAATGTATATCAGTCCTAAATATTTCACTGCATGTGTATATACCCCATTTTCTTTGTCTATTCTTTTCCTATTTAATTCTTTAATTCACTTTGAGTTGGTTTTTATATATGCTATGAGTCTGTTTTTATTTTTTGCATATGAATATCTAGCCTTCCCAGCAGCAAAGACTTTCCTTTTCCTGTTTTATCAGCTTAGTATCCATGTTGAGGATCAGTTGACTGTATTGGTGTACACTTATTTCTGGGTCTGATCTTATATATTGTCTATCTCTATCATACTGTATTGATTACTATAGATTGTTGGTATATTTTGAAATCTAGATGTGTGATAACTTCAGTTTTATTGTTCTCTTTTCAAGGTAATTTGACTTTGATCTTTGTTTACATATTATTTTAGAATTGTTTTTCTGTGTTTATAAATGAGTCTCATTAAGTCTATAGACTATGTATTTTTTTAAATTCATGATAGTTAAAAATTGTTCCATTTATGGATGCTTCTTTGCCATAATGGAAGTAGTAAAAATTATACTGTCGGCTCTACCCTTATTTGCTTACTGGATAGATGTTATATATGTGTGTAAGACATGGTTAAAAAGTTGATTTGGTATTAGCAAGATAGCTTAGCAGGTAAAAGTACTGGTTGCCAAGTTTCACAACCTAAATTCAGTCCTTAGTACCCATGTGGTAGTATGCAGAAGAGAACCAACTCTTGCAAGCTGTTCTCTGACCTCCACTCACATGCAGTGTATACACCCACCCACATACACTCACACCAAACGCATGACTAACTGTAAAAGAGTTTATTTCAGCATTACTTTTAGTAGCAAAGTCCTAGAAGCAAGCTAAATACTCCCTGTTAACTAGTCTGACCTGATGAAGTATGGTATTTTTTTTAAGATTTTTGTTTTATGTGTATAAGTGTTTCACCAATGTTTATGTATGTGCACTATACACGTGCCTAGTAGGGAGGCCAGAATTGTGTTTCTTGAAACTGAAGTTACAGGTGGTTATGACTTTTGTGTAGGTTTTGGGAAGCAAACCCAGGTCCTCTGCCAGAATGTCAAGTGGTCTTAAGTATTGAGTCATTTCTCCAACCCTGAATTATGGTATTTTTATATAATCAAATAATGTACAACTCTCTACCTCCCTCTTCTTCCGTCTCTTCCATCTTTAAATGAGTCAGTCTCCCAAAGTACCCAGCTTGGATTCAAACTTGAGATATTCCTTCCTTGATCTCTCCACTATTAGGATTATAGATATTACTATACTTAACCATTATCTGTGCAGATTTAAAAATGAGTGGAATTTGTTTGATGATATGGTTAGATTTAATATAAGAAACCTTGTGATGAAGAACAAATTACAGAGAAGTTTATATAATACAGAATTTTAATAATTTTAGTTATTAGAAAAACTAACAGTTTTATTTTATAAAGAAAATTAATATTTGAAATCATTATAAGGCTTTTAATTCTTTAATTTTATTTATGTTTTTAATTTTCATTCAGGGTTCTCGGTGTTCTTCTGATGCCAATATGCTTGGTGAAATGATGTTTGGCTCAGTAGCAATGAGCTACAAAGGATCTACCTTAAAAATTCATCAGATCCGGTGAGGGAGTTCAGTTCTTCTTGTTATACTCGTTGTAGATGTTCAGGTTTTTTTGAAGATGAAAGGATTTCTTAGATTTTTACTCAGATTGAGCATGTCAGATGCCCAGCTTATTATGTCATGGTTTTAGTGTTCCTTCTCAGTCTTTGTGATGTCATGAAATCATGTAACTTACAAAGTCTTTTTTTTACAGTGAATCAAAAACATTATTGTATTTTACTTTTTTTTGTATTTTACTTTTAATCTCTTTTTGACATTTTGTTGTCTTTCATAGCTCACCTCCACAGCTCATGCTTAGCAAAGTTTTCACTGCCCGGACTGGAAGCAGTATCTGTGGAAGTCTAAATACGTAAGTACTTATGGATGTAGGGTGTGATTAATATTTAATATTTAAAATATACAAGTATAAAACTTAAAATGGCTTTTTAAATTATAGTACATATAGTTTGTATCTTACCCAAATTTGAAAGTTTATGAAGGCCAGATTGTACCCTTTCTGAATATAATTGAACATATAGATGTGATTTCTTTTTCTGTAGTTTTATAGAAGGTGTGTCTGGAAGCAAAATGTTGAATGCATTTTAACCATAGACTAGTGTGCTGTTTTTCAGTCTATTCTTCTGTGTTAACAGTCATACCTTTACATTCTTCAGTTTGTAGAGCACTGCAGACTTGAGGGGCCTATCACTATTAAATCAGAGTCACTCACCCACTCCACACATACATAATAGGTACAGGGATATCATAAGCTGTTTGTGCCTACACTAGAATAATGAAGCTGAAACTACATTGGGGCTTCTTTGGGGGATAAGAGGCTATGTACTAGAACGCTAATAAAGTACTGAGTTAGAATTTATGGTGAGGTTAGTAGGATTTTGTAGGGGCCAAATCAGAACACTGACTAGCTTCAATACTGGGGAAATACAAAGTCTAAGTGAGTGGGAAGCAGTAGAAAAACTACTCTAGAGAAATTCTTTTGAACTTTGAAAGACTTTTGTTTTGAAGGGTTTTATTAATAGAGGCTTCTACTATCTGTAGCTTATTTTTACCTTTTTTTAGGAAGAAAGGAAAAGGTACGATTTTCAAAATATTGTGAGTACTTGAAAAAACGATGTTGCCAAAATGCCAACTTTTTAAATTTAATAATGAAGTAGAAATAAAAAATCACCAATTTTAATTCTTAAAATTTATGGAAAAGATATTTCATGCTGAAAGCATAGTAATTTTACTTTTGTTATTCTCAAAGAGAATGAAAGTAATATATAACACTTTTAATGTGTGATTATTTGATTGGTGGTGTTCCTGCTGCTCTGTTTCCCATCCTCTGTTCCTCATCTGAAATTGCTCCATTGACCATTCCCTACACCAGATGTTTAGAAAATATTTTTAGTCCAAAATATGAGGGAAACCTTGTTTGTGATGTGTATCGGTGTCAACAATTTACTTTGGAAAGAACCAGATGATAAATATTTTTTATTAGCTGTATAGTATGTTCTAGTTTCTTACTGCTGTCATTATAGCATTAAAGCAGCCTTAAACAACATGGAAATGAAACTCCTGTCCTCCTGTGAAACTTTATTTTTAAAAGGTGCAGCGTCTGGATGTGGCCTTCAGGAATAGCTTACTAACTGAGGTTTAAGTGATTGCATAATTATCATCATAGTTTATACTTCTAGTACTAATAGTGATAGTTTTAACTTTAGAAGGGTTTTAATTTTCTTAGTAAAAAATGTATAAATAATAGATTTCATAGTGATATTTTCTTTTCACTAAATTTTATTCATATTTAACACCCTATTTTCCTCCTTATTCCGAGTAGTTCCCTCTGCCTATAATATTTCAAGAAGTTTAGTACTGTTGAAGTATTACTATTAAAAATATAAAATGTTTTTGGAATTTCTTTGCTTTTTCTTTCCTCTGTAGACTGCAAGATAGTCTTGAATTCATCAATCAGGACAGCAATACATTAAAGGCTGATAGCAGCACAGTTATTAATGGACTGCTTGGAAATATAGGTAGGTTTTTTATTTTGATTTCATAAAGTTAAAAAAATATTAACAGTAGAAAAGTATTTGAAGTCACTTCTTAATTATATAGATTTCTTGTGTAACCAGAGAACTTCTGATGGTGTAAATGGGAAGGTTGTTAAATTTTACATATATAACCTTTATCTTATTTGGAAAATGTTTTTCTTATATTTTAAGGTAATATTCCTATTGTATCTGAGAAAAGAACTTCTGCATGTTTAATTTGTCTTTATTGGTTTTGTTTTTAAGCTTATTGTGTCTTTGGAAAGCTAAGTCATTGATATTGAAAGCCATTACCAGCTTTCTGAAATATTTTAGTGGGGAATAACTATCCCTCTCTCTTCTCTAACCTAAAAGTCATTTTAAAATGGTGCTCCTTTTTTATGAACTGTGGTTTATATGATCAGATAGTCAAATGATGACTCTTAAGATGCTGATTGGAATAATAGATTAATTTAGTTAATTATGGTTCACAATGTATAGTACATTTTAAAATGACATAGTATTTCTGCAATTTCTTGTCTAGAAAGCACAGCTAAATTGCTGCTTGTCATATTTCTGATGCATAATATAAGAGAGTGGACAGTAGCCCTTATTTAGTAAAAAGTTTTATTTAGATGGATTTTATTTTTTTCCCTTTTTTGAGACATGATTTCATTGTGTAGTTCCAGCTGCCCTGGCACTTACTATGTAGCCCATAGTACATTTTATGTTTTAGATGTATGTTTATTCAATTGAGATGTTACTAAGCAGCTCCTGTGGATTAGTCTTAGTGTAAGGCCGATTTTATAATGTAAATCAGCTTATAGGAAAAGTTCTTCCAAACTCACTTGATTTTAATCACTGATTCTAGTGGAGTAAAACTACAGCAAAGAAATGTCTTCTTAAAAATAATTTGATTATTTTTAAAACTCTACGGGCTTATTGAAAGTGATTTATTTTTGTGGGGCAGTAGTTAGTAGTGCATGTCTTTATTCCTCACACTTGGGAGGCAGAGGCAGGTGAATCTCTGTGAGTTCAAGGCTAGCCTGGTTTATAGAGTGAGTTCCAGAGCAGCCAGGGTTACACAGAGAGACCCAGTATTGATAAGCCAGAAAAGAAAAAGGAAGGAAGGAGGGAGAGAGGGAAGGAGGGGAGGGAGGGAGGGAGAGATGGAAAGGAAGGAAGGCAAAAAGAAAAAGGAATGAAAGTGATTTAATAGTAAAATTGAATTGATATAAAAATAGATTTTTTATATGTGGAGACTAGATGTATTTGACCTTTCTGTTCAAATATAGAGGAGAAATTTATTCCATTTAATCAAGCTACAGGCTTTAAATAATGAATGACTTGGGGCTGGAGAGATGACTCAGCGGTTAAGAGCACTGACTGCTCTTCCAGAGGACCTGTGTTCAATTCCCATCACCCACATGGCAGCTCACAACTGTCTGAAAATGCAGTTTCGTGAGATCTGACACCTTCACACAAATGCACATAAAATAAAGTTAAATAAATCATTAAAAAAAAGAGTTGGAGGAGTGGCTAAGTGCCCTTGTTGCTTTTAAAAAAAATAATGCATGGCTTATATTTCCACACTGTTAACTGTGAATTAAGGATAGTTGAGACCTATTTCTGGCTTTGTTTATGTTTCCACTTAACTAATCAAGTATTTTTTAAATAATCCATAATATAACAAGCACTCTCATAGACCCTGAAGAGGCAGTGGTAAGCTAACATGGTTTTTGCCTTGGTGGATTTGTAGTTAGTGAGCAATGTGATAAATAATACAACCATAGTATGCTTTAGTATATACAAGATTAAAATTATATGGTTGTGATTAAAATAAAAGCATGAATTTTATCTTGGAGAATATGGAAGATGTCTTTGAGAATAAGACACCTTTACTTGAAGAATCATTTATATAGTTAGGGAAGGAAGGTACCTAGGAAGAAGTAGTAGTATATCCTGGAGGGAAGGACACACCATCATACAAGTATGCAAATAAGTTCAGGTGACTGGGCACATAGTAAAGGTAAAGGAAATGAAAAGAATTGAGGTTAAGAGTATATGGGAGGGTTTGGAGGAAAGGAAGGGAAGAGGAAAATGCTGTAATTAAGATGCAGTCTCAAAAATAAAAAAAAATGGAGAAAAGAAAGAATTGAGCAAGAGAAGCTGGCAAAGGGCACTGTGGGCCACAGCAATAAATTCATGTTCATGCTCTATGCAGCCAGATACCAACGAGGATATGCTAGTCTTGTCATTTGTTTTTTAAAGCAAGTGCCATGACAGGATTAACTATGCAAAAATTTTATTACTGGAAATGACTATGCGAAAGAAAATGAGGGATGTGGGAAAGCCAAAGAACCATATTTCGTGATGCATGTCTGACTCCAAGTAAAGGAGAAAAAAATACAAAAGGTTAAGTACCCATACCCCAGCCTGTAATAGCTTTCTAAAGAGGAAAGGTTTGGCAAGACAAGGAGGAAGTTTTGAGTAAGATCTAGTTGTCAGAAATGTTCCATGTTTCCTCAAAATAGATCTGGAGTTTGTATCCTCTGTATACTGACTGGGAGCTTGCTTTGGGTAATTTAGAGCTGTGCACAAATTTGTAGTGGATTTTAAAATCACAGTTGGAAATATTTTAGATACAGTCTTGAGACTTCAACAGAAAGTTGTTTAGAATCCAACAACATCAGATCTGATTTATATGTACTAAAGAATGTCTGAAGAAAAAGAATGTCTGTAGTGAGAATGGGTCTAGTTAAGCAGTTGGGATTAAAATATGTCAAGAAAATCTCACCTCCTATAAAAAGTTATAGAAAAATGGAAGACCTCAATGACTTCCTAAAAGGGTCTTAGGGAAGAGATATATATTGAGGAAACATGAGATTTGACTACATGTAGGTATTTATGAAAAAATAAAGCCATTGAGGGAATGAAATTAAAAATAGATACGGTAGTTGAGAGAGGTTTTTGAGGAAAGTGTTGGGTTGGGGCACTAACTGGCTTAAAATTAACTTAAGAAGATAAGAAGGAACTTCTCAGAATACTTAAGTTACTAGCATCATAAGATTTAAATGTTACCTATTTCATATAGGTAGGAAGCAGGCAAAGATAGGTAAGAATTTGAGTAACTTTGAAGGTGGTTTGAAAAGAAAAGAACAATTTTAGTCTGGAAGCTCTGTGTGTGCTCTGCATCTATGCCCATGTAAACAGTCACATGTAAAGAAATGTGGAGAGGAAGGAGTTTAAAGACGTTATTTTGAAATAGCTAGAGAACACTGAAGAAGGAATTGACCATTGAGAAATGGAAGGGGTGCTGCATTATAATTACAGAAATTTCTGTTGCAGAAAAAAAATTAGTATCAGCAATTTGAGAAACACAGATGCTATTTAAAGCAGAAAGCTAACTGTCCTAGGTATTCAACTCCTACATTACTTAGACCAGTGGTTCTCTACTTGTGGATTACAACTCCTGAGCATTTGAATGACCTGTTCACCGGGGTTGAATAAGGCTATTGGAAAACACAGATATTTACATTACAGTTCATGACAGTAGCAAAATTACAGTTATGAAGTAGCAACAAAAATGATTTTATGGTTAGGGGTCACCACAACATGAGGAATTGTATTAAAGGGTCACTACATTAGGAAGTTTGAGAACCACTGACTTAGACTGTCATAACTGAATATAAGTAACATAACTCATTGCTTGATATAGAACTTAAGCCCCTCACCCACACTTCTTTTGGAGAGAGGATATCTTTTATATAGCCCTGGCTGGCTTAGAACTCTCTATGTAGACTGGGCTGAATTCATAGCAATCTGTTTGCTGGGATTAAAGGTGTGTGGCCTTTATGCCCTTTTTTAAGTATTCAGACTGCTATCATCTCTTTGTGGTTGTGTTTGGTACTTTTGGGAGTCTTGCCCTTATAGGCTGTACTGTGTCTCCTGTTTTCATAGTGGCTAACCATAGTTCTAAAACCATCAATTTCTTCTGTTACTTTGTAGCTTTTCACTGGGCTAGCAATTTTTGTGCTTATTTGTCAATAAAATTCCTTGATAGATTTGCTATGTTCTTGTGCTAAGTACAGTAACACAGTCTTCTTAACCACAATTGCAGGAGAATATTGAAGTCTTAAAAACTGGCTTTTAAAAACAATTTTTTTTGGCAAACATTAAATTATATAGATACTGTTGTCTTTTTGAGTGGTTAAAATGTTTTATGTTAGGGTTGAACACTTGAAATAGTTCTGCCTTTTGCAACAGAAGCTTATTTCTGTTGTTATAAATGGATTTATTCATAAATAGGCGTGAAACTATTTTTTGACATAAACCATGACTAAAAGGTGAAGTATACTTATTTTAAATGAGGAATGTGACTTCTTGAATTGTTCTTGCTTTGGTTAAAAGTTCCTGTGCTTTACTCCTTGGTCTGCTCCTGTTTTGCCTTAGTTTGCCTTATTTTCCTGACTCAATGTGGCTTCTCTAACAGGTCTCTTTCATGTGTATTTTACATTTTTGCCATATAGGTCTTTCACAGTTCTGCAGCCCCAGGCGGGCATTCTCTGAGCAGGGTCCGCTCCGCCTGATCAGGAGCGCCTCTTTCTTTGCAGGTTTGCCATGTGCTGTGTGGGTAGATTAGTTGTTGTGCCCTAGTGACTAGAATCTCTAGTTAAGCTGTGGAAACAAGAGAGTGTAGAGAATGAAGTTGGGAGGCTGTGTTTAAGAAAGCATTGCTTACAAAGTATAGGAACTTACTGCTTTCCACTTGGTATGTTCCTAAAGTTTTCACAAAATACGTAATTGACAGGATTGATGTTTTTATGAAATTTCAGTTCATCATTTTTTTCTTCAGTATGCCATAATAATTTTGAACTTCAGACTCTTCAAGAAAAATTTAATTTGTAGTTAGCTTACTAGTTATACTGTCCCCTTGGAAATGTTAATGTTACGCTATCTTGTTTCCATGGCTAAGTAGTTTTTGTATTGTAATTCACCAATTGCTGGAAATAATTCGATCTTTATAATTGTTGCAAAGTTTCTGATCTACACTCTTCCCTAAGGACAACTTTTCTTGGAGCTAAGATTTAGATGAACAAGCACTGTTCTAGCACTACATAAAAGGCATGTGAGCATAATTAGTCAGATCATTACGTTGTTACACAGTGTGCGCCTTGCTTATATATGCAGGAGCACAGTTCTGTTTCACTTTTTCACACATGCACCTCGTCTTGAATCATTTTCTAGTAGGAATCAGCAGTCTACAGGTGTATTCATTGTTGTTCATTATTTTCAATCTCCTCTTAATAGGCCTGGCTGGCCTTGAATTTGAAATCTTCCTACCTAAATCTTCTGAGTGGTAGGCTTATGGGTATTGTCACCACACCTTGCTATCCCATTTCTTGTTTTAATTAGAACTTATTTTACATGTAAGTGGTAAATATGAGTAATGCATATTTGTCCTAGAAAATTATGTAAATATAAAACAAGTTTTAAAAAATATATAAGCTATCCTGCCAGCACCTTATACTTACTTTTGTTTTTTACTTCATTGTTTTTCCAGTGCAGTGGCTCCCATCCAGGGCCGTATATGTGATCTAGGCCAGTGTTCTATCACTAGTTTACACCCTCGGCCCTCCTGCCTGTTTTTAAACAAAATTGGTGTCATACTATTTAAACAAATTTATCAAATGATTTATTACAGCACTTTAAATTCTTCTTTATTATGTTTAAACATTATTATGGATATAATCAGAGTAAACTAGAGTTGTCACTTGGCCTTAGTAACTAACTTTTTCATTTAATAGTATGAACTTCTATGTTTGGTTATGTTCTAAATGTATGAATTTTAGTCACTCCTGAATTCTATGTCTTGGATAGTTTTGCATCACATGGTAAATCTTCAGATGGATCTGAAAGCTTGTTCAACTGAATAATAGCTCCTAGTGTTGGGTTGGTGCCATGCTATTGAAAAAGGAATGCAATGAGATGAAGCATGATCTAGTTTGAGATTTAAAAGGAGCAACATCCGCCTTAATAATAATATAGTTTATGACTGACCATTTGTCTTGATTTGTAGTTCACAGCAACCCAATGGACATGCCGGGAAGAGAACCGAATGAGGACAGAGACAGTGGCATAGCACGCTCCGGTAATGTCAGGTTTACAAACTAACCCTGCTTTTTTTTTTTTTTTTTTTTTGAGGTTCTTGTTAGCTTGCATTGATTTTATTTTTATCTCTGTCTATATTGTCTAATTCTGTGTCTAGTTTGTTCATATTGACATCTCACACAGGATTGTAGAAAGGATAGGAAGAAGTCTCTTAAATTTGATATTTTAAATGTTGACTATATGGTGTGTTTGATGTGGTATGCCCTATCAAACATGTCTAACCTGTGACCTGGTGGCCACATGTGGCCGAGGATAGCTACAAGTGCTACCTAATACAAAAATCATAAATTTATTTAAAACATTATTAGCTAGCTGGGCAGTTGTGGTGCATGCCTTTAATCCTAGCAGTTGGGAGGCAGATGCAGGTGGATCTCTGTGAGTTCGAGGCCAGCATTTGTGTGAAGGTGTCAGATCTCTCGGAACTGCATTTTCAGACAGTTGTGAGCTGCCATGTGGGTGATGGGAATTGAACACAGGTCCTCTGGAAGAGCAGTTAGTGCTCTTAACCGCTGAGTCATCTCTCCAGCCCCAAGCCATGCATTATTTAAAGCCTGTAGCTTGATTAAATGGAATAAATTTCTCCTCTATATTTGAACAGAAAGGTCAAATACATCTAGTCTCCACATATAAAATTGAAAATTTTATCAAATTGTAAATTTGATTCCTGTACTTTATGACAGGCCTTGTCTTGCTGTGTACCTACCTTTACTTTATTGTGATTCAGTTTGAGTATAAACTGCAATCTTTACTTTATCCTGGGTTTTGATCTTTAGGAACTTTCAAAGGTAAAAAGTTCAGATGCATGAGCTCTATTCTCAAAGACTGATTCAGTACAGAATATTTGAAAAACAAGATAAAAAGCTCAGCTGATTTTGATGGACAATTGGGTCTAAAAACACTATTCTGATAGGAAGTGCCTAAATCTTTATGCCCTCATCCTTCTTTTCTAATTGAATTATATTTGTTGTTGAGAATATAAAGTCTGTTTCTTTTAGTACTTACCCATTGTTTCTGTTTGTTCTAGGTTTATTCTTATCTTGTAGCAGGAATTTTGTTTTTGTTTTTTTTCTGAAAAAATTAAAAATTTACATATAAGTGACTAGAGAGATGGTTCAGTGGTTAAGAGTGTATACTGCTCTTGCAAAGGACCCAAGTTCGGTTCCCAGCACCCTTGTAAGGTGGCTCACAACTTCCTGGAACTGCAGATTTGATCCTCTAGTCTTCTCTGACACCTTCATTCTCATGCGTATATGCTGACACACACACACACACACACACACACACACACATATACATAATTTAAAGTAATAAATATAGCACTTTAAAGCAAGAAAATAATAAAATTTTCAGATAAAATTGTACTTATTTTTCATCTACAAGATGCCTTGAGGCATTTATATACTGTACAAATGGAGTCTACTGTTATGTGTCTGCCATCTTAGATTGCTCCAGAGAGTCTTGGTAGGGTCTACTGTTTTTTGACTCTTAAGACTTATTAAAAAAAAAAAAGACTTATTAAAAAGTGTTAGACTTGAAAATTCTGTGCAGGAGTAATCCATGAGTCATTTGAATGACTTAATTTTAATTGTTCTTTTTTCTTAAAACCCATCTGCAATGAGTTCTAATGGCATCAGGTTTCCTTTACAAATGATGAGGGTTCATCCAAGTTAGTGGACATTTAGAGTGACTTAAGAAGTGATAGCTTGTTGCAGTAGCATTTTTTGGGGGTTGTACAGTACCAAAAATTATTATCTAAGAGTCTCTTGTAAATATAGTTTTAATGAATGGCTTTTCTCCTTTGAGACTTTACTCCAAGTACTTTTTAAATGGAAAGTTTAGAAAAATTGCTGAAACAAAAGATTTGGTTTACTCTATTCTTCAATCTGTTAAAAAGAAACTTGTCATCATGTTTAATCATTGACTAATAATTGCACATTCTTCTAACTTAACAGCATCTTTGAGCAGCTTGCTCATCACCCCATTCCCCTCCCCAAATTCTTCACTTACCCGAAGCTGTGCTAGCAGCTACCAGAGACGCTGGCGACGTAGCCAAACAACAAGTTTGGAAAATGGGGTATTTCCTAGATGGTAAGTTGGAATTGACCAAGGTTGACTAATTCCTTAAGTATTCATTTAAGTAAGGTTTTCAGAGCTTGCGACTTGTATTTTAGGTGTTTGAAGATGTAACTGAAAACTTTTAAAGGTTTATCACATTTTTTAATTGTGATAAGGAAGACAAAACTAACTTTAATCATTTTTACCATACTGTTTAGTGTACGAAGTACCAGCACATTATCACTACTGTTTAAGTCCTGAACTTTTACATCTTTCCAAACTAAAATTCTGTACCCTTTATTTGCCCTTTGTTGTACTTTTGAATTTTTGTAGTTTAAAAGTCTTTAGTTTTGGGTTTGTCTGTATGTCTATGAGAATGCATGCCACTTTTGTATATGTACCCATGAAAGCCAGAAGAGAGCTTTGGGTCACCTATAGATAGAGTAACGGGCAGTTTTGAGCTGCCCAACATAGATGCTGGGAACTGAACTTGGGTCATTTGGAAGAACATTAAGTGATCATAATGACTGAGCCATCTCTCCAGCACTACTGTTCTTTTATCTCCATAAACTTGATAGCTATAAGTACCTTGTATAAGTGGAGTCATGCAGTACTTACCCTTTTCTCTCTGGCTTATTTTGTTTAGTATGTCTTCAAAATTCATCCATGTTTTAGCAAGTAGCATATATAAGAAATTCATATTTATGGCTAAATAACACTATAATAGTGCTAACTAATGCACTATATATACATTTGAGGGACTGGAGGAATAGCACTGTCAGTAAAGTGCTTGCTGTGTATGCATGAGAACTTGAGTTCAGATCCAGCACGTTTTCCATGTAAAAATCCAGGTGCACCTGTTATCCCAGCACTAGGAAAGCAAAGACAGAAGGATTCTTCAAGTTTGTTGGCCATACAACCTTGCTGAATTGATGAGATCCAGATTTGGTGAGAGTCCTCATCTCAAAAAATAAGATTAAAAATGATTAAGAAGATACCCAGTGTCAACCTCTGAGCTCTATGTATACACCTACATACATGCAAAGCACTTGTGTACCTATTCACCTGTGCACACATACATACATACATACATACATACATACATACATACATAAAGAAGTACATTTTCTTTACCCATTCACCTGTTCATGAATACATAGATTGTTTCTACTTTTTAGCTGCTTTGAATAACTGCTATGAATATGGTTATATAAAAGTTTTGGTCCATGCCTTCTGTCTTTTGGGTATATGTCCTGAAGCGAGTTTACTGAGTCATATGGTCATTCTATTTTTAATTTTTGAGGAACTGCTATATAGTGAGTGTATGATTAAACATTTGCAATGTAAAGCAATTCTGATATCTTTGTATGCTCGCCATCATGTTCTTCATGGGTTTCGTTTTGTTTTGATCCTGTGTAAGGAAGCTCACAACCTCTTACATATGAGGCACACATTGTACCACTGAGTTGCACTCCACCACTAAGCTACACTCTCAGTCCCACCCCTTAATAATTGCCATCCTAATGAATCTAAAATAATTTACAAGTACTTTTTTGGTCATTTTTACATCATCTTTAGAGTAGTATATATTCAACTCTTTGCTCGTAGCATATTTGTTTTTGCTGTTGCTGCTGCTGCTGCTGAGTTAAACTTCTTTGAGTATTAGTTCCTTACCAGGTACCCGACTTGCACATGTTTCTTACCATTATGTGGATTGCTGTGCCATCTGTTGATGATGATGTCCTTTTATACAAATTTTCTATTTTTATAACATCAATTCTATGCTGTTGTTGCATGTGACTTTACTGGTCTAGCAAAGAAACCAGCACCAAATTTAGTATTTTGAGGTCCTTTGTTTTCTTCCAAGAGTTCTACATTTAGTGCTTTCGTTCTTGCAGCATGTATTTTGGTGTTTTAATTTCTCATGGTTCTGTTTGGGCAATTTGCTTATCCTCAAGATTTTTTTTTCTGTGTTAAAGTACAGCTGTAGATAAAGACACTTAATGTTTCCTCATTTACTTTCTCTTATCTTAAAATTCAGACATTTTTTAGCTTGTTTTTGAATTGGTATTATTTGCTTCTTTAAGAACTTTTAGTAAAAGACAAGATTCCTAACCATTCCCAATTTGACTCTGATAAACTTTCTTTGAAAACAATGAAAAGATAGTTGGGTTTCTTGGAGAGGTAACAATTGTTATACCATTGCAAATTTACATTTAATTTGATGAAACAGCAGAACAGCTTTTGCTCACCTACATTGAATTATCAGGGAGATAAACTATTGGTGTTTTAAACAAAAACATTTATTTTTAAGGTCTATAGAAGAAAGCTTTAATCTGTCAGATGAAAGTTGTGGCCCTAACCCGGGAATTGTGAGGAAAAAGAAGATTGCAATTGGGGTGATCTTTTCATTGTCCAAAGATGAAGATGAAAATAACAAATTCAATGAATTCTTTTTTTCGCATTTTCCTCTCTTTGAAAGCCACATGAACAAATTAAAGAGTGCAATAGAACAGGTAAGTATAGTCCTTTGTACCTTATTTTTATTTTTTACTTTGTATTTTATTCTTTTTATTAAGAGTTGTGTTTATTCACTTGGCAAAATTTTGCCAGCTGTTTTGAAGCTTTACAGTATATTCCAGGAGCTGCAAGCAAACTTAATGTTGTTAAAGAAATTTACTATTTTAGACAAAGGTCTAAAACAGCTTATTCATTCAGGAGCTAAATCTTTAAGGTCCTACAAGACAGTTATAGTAACTGAAAAAAAAAAGTGTATGGGCAGTCCTGAGCTCACAAAGTAGCAGGTGAATATATGGATATATGTCTTTGAGGTGCTGGTAAGTGCTCTGAAGTAAAATAGTGAAGCATTTTTTATGTTCCTTTCTCTATTTTTCTGTGATTTTAGAGTTAAGTGAAAGGTTATCAGTGTACAGAAGGGAGTTGAAGGCGTGGAACTGATTTATTGGGAAGAGGAGAGAACACCTAGAGTTGGGTCATCAGATACTTTAAGTTTCTGAAAACAGAGGAAGGCATAGGGTAAATAGAAAAGGGCTGGCCTGAACATCCAGCCAGAAGAAAAGTATTTTGGGGGGAAGCCATTGGGACAGTGTTTTAGGAGGAATGAATTGTTTATGTCAAGTGCTTCTGATAGTATAGGAGACAATTGCTTAAGCTTAGAAAATTGGAAAATACAGGATAAAAACCTAAAGATAGCTAAAAAAAAATTTAGCAAATGAAGGTTTGTTTTGTTTTGTTTTTAAAAGAGGAAAAACAAATATGACTTTCTGATGTGAAGTCTTCATTTGGACTTATATTAAAAGTTCTCTTTGTCAGGGTTTATATGTAAACCTTTGGAAATAAGATAAAGGAGAAGCCAAACAATTTGATGTCTTCTCTGCCCAAGGGGATTGGTTGGCAGTTGGCAGGAAATCTTCCTAGGCCAGGCTGCTTGTGTTCATATTGTATTCCAACTTGTAGAGATTATTTTTGGTTAATATTTTTAAAATTTCCAGACCACTCACAAAAATAATCATTGTAATATTCATGTGGAAAATTTATATTGCAAAATTGGTCTTATTTTTACTATAAATTATTTTAGATATATTTAATATTTTTTCTCATTTAAAGTAATTTCCTCATTTTACGTAATTTTCCTTTTAGGACATTTGTAATTTTTTACAGATAATGTTACTTTATAATTAAAAGTTTTGGTGAATTTTCCAGATTATTTCTTGACAAAGATTCCCCAAAGATGTGTTAACTGATCATTAGCTATGACTAAAGTTCTTAATCCCTGCCACAGTATTTGGAAAGAATATGAGGAGGAGGAGCGAGTAGTCTGAGCTTAGTTACAAAGAACCCAGAGTGCTTGACTAGGGAGTTTTGACATTTTTTTAAAGGCTCTTTTGAGGGTTTGCTTTAAACAGATTAATTGGGTAATATATTTAAAAGAGATTTAAAAGGGGACAAACAAGCTGGGAGGTGTTGGTGTACGTCTTTAATCCCAGCACTCGGGAGGCAGAGGCAGCAGGTGAGTTCTAGGACAGCTAGGGCTACACAGAGAAACCCTGTGTCAAAGGGGGAGGGGACAAGGAAACCATTTAGAATGTACCTCAAGAATTCAGTAGTTAACTAAGAATTTTCTACCTCTAGGGAAGACACACGTTTGTTTACATTAAATCAATTAAAAACAAGTAGGTAATTTTGCTGCACAAATGAGTAAATGCTTTTTAAATTTTTCAAGTTATATATATGTTGGCTGCTCTCTTTTTGTGTAGCTTTTTTAATCATCAAAGTTGGTAAATTTGCAGTTCTTGTACCTGAAACAATTTGAGTGACTTTGAAATTTTTTATAATGGTTGTAATTTGGGGCTAGGCCTTTCAGTTTGATTTGGTTTGGTTGAGACGGGTGTCACTCTATAGCTCAGGCTGGTTTGGTGCTCAGTCCTGTCTTTTCTCTCAGGTTAAGGGTTGCAGTATGCATTGCCTACTTAGAAAATAATTTTACACTGTGTATAAAATTTAGACAGTGTAAGAACTCATTAAAGATTACTTTAAATGTTTTCATGTTTTAATGACCTTTCTATGATCTGGAGTATTAGTTATAGAGTGATGCAACTGAATAGTTACATTTATGTAAGTGAATATGACTTAATACGAAAATTATAAAATAAGTAATAGAGTTTAAAATCATTCCTTCTAGAACCAGCTTGCAAAATACTTCTATTATTCATTGATTTTGTTTCGAGGCACCATCGTAATTATTTTGAAGTTTATACTAGTTTTTGAGATCTGTGATATAGTTTTAAAACGTTGTCAGCAAGATTTAGCAACACTAAATTCTGCTAAAGGAACATTCATGCTGTCAGTTGCAAGTTTCTTTTCTTTTTTCTTTTTAAGACAGGATTCCTTGGCTGTTTTGGAACTTGTTTTATAGACCAGAATGGCCTCAAACTTGTAGAGACTCGTCTGCCTCTGCTTCCTGAGTGCTGAGTTAAAGGCGTGTGCTACCATTGTCTTGCAAGTTTCTTTTTATCATTAATTAATTGATTGATTAATTTTACATGTTGACCACAGTTTCCCCTCCCTCCTATCTTCCAGTTCCCTTCCCCTTTCACCCTTCTACACCTTATCCTCCGCCACCATCACTCTTCCTCCATCTCCATTCAGAAGGTGTAAAGCCTCCCTTGGGAGTCAGCAGAGCATGGCTTATCAAGTAGAGGCAGAACCAAGCTCCCCCCCCCTTGCATCAATGCTGGGCAAGGCATCCCACCATAGGGAAGTTGCAAGTTTCTTAACACTAAGTAAAGCAGTGAGTTTTACTTTCCACCTATGAGGCTTGATCTCTGTCTTCAGCTTAGAATAATGGAATCTTAAATATGTGGAGTTTTGTTTAATCAATTTGTAGTTACATGAAGAATACAGAATTAAATTCTCATTTAAAAAGTTAACTTTTTCTCTTTTAACTTCTACTATCTGAATACCAATCCACTCTCTTTCTACCAAGATGAAAACTTTTCAGTTTACACTGCATGGACTATTAAGAAAACAAGTGACTGGACATGGTAGCTCAAGAGAACTCTGTGAGTTCAAGGTCACCTGGTCTATAAAGTGAGTTCCAGGACAGCCAGGGCTGTTACACAAAAAAATTCTGTCAGAGAGAGAGCGAGAGCGAGCGAGAGGGGGGGGGAGGGAGGGAGAGAGAGGAGAGAAAGAGAGAGGAGAGAAAGAGAGAGGAGAGAAAGAGAGAGGAGAGGAGAGAGAATAGGAAAGAAAACAAGTACCTGGCCAAGGTTGTAGTAGTTCAGTTATAGAGCCTGCCTATCTGTCCAGGGGATGCATTTGTTCCTCAGTGCTGATTGGGATGGAAACACAGAGGGGAATAAGCAAATACTGTGTTTTGACTTGAGAGATCCTTTAGGTGAATGGTATTTCTGATTTTTCATAAGGTATTTAGAATGTTTCTTGTGACATACTATGATCTGTTAGTGAGTTCCTGTGTGTTTTGTTTAGAGAAATAGTAGCTGGTTGTGGTAATGCATGCCTGTAATCCTAGCAGTTGGGAGACTGGGACAGGAGGATTACCAAAAGTTTGAGGCCACTCTGGGGTACATAGTTCAGGGTAGCCTAGGTTACAGAGTGAGACCTTGTCTCTAAAAGCCAAAGTTTTTGTTGTTATAGCTGGAAAAACTGTCAACATTAAGTTCTTTGTGTTGGTGTTTTGCAGTTTGTTACCACAGAGACATTTTAACAGTTAAAATTTTTAAATTTTGTAACAATCATTAATGACCAAACTCAAGAGTAGAGAAAGCCTCTGTAGATAAGGTGTATTAAGGTTCTGTCTTTCCTTCAGTGTTGTGACTATAATTAGTGTAAGAATTAATTGTGTAATGATTGTTTTCAAGGCTATGAAAATGAGCCGGAGATCAGCTGATGCCAGCCAGAGAAGTTTGGCATATAATCGCATAGTTGATGCCCTAACTGAATTCAGGTACTTTACTCCTCACTTTGCTACAATACAGAACTGTTTTATAGTATACAAAGGTAATTTATTTACATAGAAAGATAGTATAACTTGTTTAAATAAGACTTCGTTTTTTAAATTTCTTTTTTTGTTGTTGTCATTGTGTTTTTTTTGTTTGTTTGTTTGTTTTTCAGAAGGGGTCTTACTGTGTTGCCAAAGCTAAATTGGCACTTGTGATCCTCTTGTCTTAGTCTCCAGAATTCTGGAAATGCAACTCTTTAAATTTCTTTTGTCTCATGACTATATGAGAGTGTCATCAGTAAGGCAGCTATGTTATTAAATCATGTTTGGGAGTTGTTGGGGTATAGTTTTAGTATTATATCATTTGAGACACAAATATGAGAAGAACTCCTTGTTCGAGCAGATGTATGGTTTATTTTCTCAGGATAGGTATAGGGTTAGCTTTTTCAAGTGAAACCTTTCTAGCCTTGTTAAGACATGCATATTTTTAGGCATAGTAAAGTAACTATAAGAATGAGTTCATCAGGACTGGAGAGATGGCTCAGCGGTTAAGAGCACTGGCTGTTCTTCCAGAGAACCTGGATTCAATTCCTAGCACCCACATGTCAGCTTACAACTGTCTGTAACTCTAGTTCCAGGGGATCTGATACCTTCATACCAATGCACATGAAATAAATTTAAATATATTTTTTAAAAAAGGAGTGTGTTCATCATAACTAAATTTTAACATGTATATCTGGGAGCGTCTTAGGATGTGTGGCTGTGAAGAGACATAATGACCATGGCCACTCTTATAAAGTAAAACATTTAATTGGGCAGCTTACAGTTTCAGAGGTTTAGTCTAAGAGCATGACTGTATGCATGCAGACATGGTGTGAACTGAGATGCTGGGTGTAGCTTGAGCATATAGAAGACCTCAAGACCCACCTTCACAGTGACATACTTCCTTCAACAAGACCACATCTACTCCAAGAAAGCCACACCTCCTAATAGTGCCACTTCCTTTTAGGGGCTATTTTCTTACAAACCACCACAGGGGTCTTGAGAGATGATGGATGACTCATAAGTTAAGCACACATACTGCTCTTTCAGGAGGACCCATGTTTGGTTCTCAACACACACACTGTAACTCACAACCTTCTATATACCTCCAGTTCCAAAAAATATGATGCCCGCTTTTGGCCTCAGCAGACACCAGGCACACATGTGGTACAAAGTGCATTCAGTCAGCAAGCACTCATTCATATGAAATGTAAATTAAAATTTATATTTTTATTACTAATTTGTGTTATATTAATTTTTATAGAATTCTTAATCTATAAAATTCTTGTTACAAAAGTTTTATTTTACCTTATTTAAAATACCTTTAACTTCTCATTATTGTTTGGGGATTTTTGAGACAGAATGGCCTGGAACTTACTTTCTAGGCCAGGCTGACCCCATACTAAGCTAAAGTAGTACTCTTGCCTCTGCCTGGCAAGGGCCAAAATTCCATATATGTGCTACCAGGCTCAACAAAATGTCTTTAGTTCTTAATAATTTTTACGTTCTCTGCAGTCATGATTTTTTTATGTTCTCCCAAGAACTTTCCAAAGTGACATGTCTGCTATTTTGTGTATTGTGCATTGTCTTCATATTTGTTAATACATTGTGTTAATATTGGTTAAAGAGTTAATAAAACTTGTGTGTGGGCTAGTGAGATAACTCATCAGGTAAAAACTCTTGCTTTTTAAGCCTAATGACCTGAGTTTGAGCACTTGAACCTACATGAAAAGAACAGATGTGGCACACATCTGTCATCCCAGTACCTCTACTGCAAGATAGAAGCTAGAGAAAGGGTGATTGACTGGAAGCTAATGAACCAGCTAGCCTGGATTATGCAACATAGCAAAAACAAGAGAGACCCTGTGTCACCAGGGTGGAAAGCCAGAACCGACTCCCAGAAGTTGTCTTCTGACCTCTCCATACTTCTCTGTCTCTTCCCTCTCCCTCTTTCTCTTTCTTTTTCAGTAATGATAAAGTTTTTGCTAAATGAAAAGCTATATGGGCAAAAGAATTATTTTCTCTTTTAGATTCTAAGTGCTAAAGAAATTTACTGAGAAAGGTAATAGAATTTTTGGAGAGTTTAAAGAACTTTTTAGGGCTGTGCTACTGAATACAGTTTGTGCCCAAAGTCACTTGAATCTAGTTAATGCAACCTAATTCAGTTCCTCAGTCTTGGAACTCATGTTCCAGTTGTTGTGTTACTGCATAGACATTGATTATGTTGTGCATTTATTTCTATCAAGACTGGAAGATGTGCTTGAGAATGCTCATGTAGAGGATGGAAGCGAGGACGTGGTGGTTCTGTTGTCAGATTTACTTGTTTCTAAAGCTTCTAAAACTCTGTGTTTACAGAGCTGGTTAGTATAGTGAATATACATACAGATTTGGTTGAATAGATGCTTACATAAAAGAAAAAGAATTGACAAATGTGCTTTGAAGGCTTTATGATAGAGTATGTCACAGGACAGCTAGGAGCACACTATAGTGATTGTGCAGTAGTCTTTCCTGGTGTTGATCTAAGGAAAAACTGCAGAAAGTAGAGAGACATGAAATAGACCACATGTGTTTGGTGTTCTCATCCTCCTGAAGCTTACTAACTGCTAGCCCGTTAACCCATGGTAGTGTGTTTAGGTAGATGGTAAGCAGTTTTCTTTTGTATGTGCTGATAATTTGCAGTTGATTAAGTAGAATGTATAATTTAGAACTGTGGGGTAGAAAGGGGCTCTAGAGAGTACCTAGAACTCTCCTTTGGTCTTACAGATGGAAGAAACTGATGAACAAAGTAGGAAAATAATATGCTATAAGACAGTATTATTGGGGGAAGGGCTAGCACCAGGGTCTGAGCCAGCATATTTCACCTTTACCTACAGAATATACTTCCCATGCTAATAGCTGATGGCAAAGAAGGAAAAGCAAGGCTCATTGACATTTTTTTTTCTTTCTTCAGAAGCTCTAATAATCTAGGTGTGAATAGTCAGCTGGCAGTAAGCCTTTAAGAGTATGTTATTTGGAGAACCATAAATTTTACAATGTGTCTTCTTCTTTTTAGAACAACAATTTGTAATCTTTACACAATGCCAAGAATTGGAGAACCTGTCTGGCTTACAATGATGTCAGGGACTCCAGAAAAAAACCAGCTTTGCCATCGTTTCATGAAGGAATTCACTTTTCTAATGGAAAATGCCTCCAAAAATCAGTATGGTTTGCTTTATTTATTTAGTTACATATGTTATTTTGCTATTACTATATATCTACTTTGAAAGCAAATTTAATTATGAAATTGGGATAAGTCTTTGTGTTTATAATTATTTCTTTAAAAAATGTTTATGTGTTTTGCCTGTATGTATGTTTTTGTGGGGGTGTTGGATCCTGGAGTTATACAGTTGTGAGCTGCCATGTGGGTGCTAGGAATTAAACCAGGTCCTCTGGAAGAGCAACCAGTAGTGCTCCTAGCTGCTGAGCCATATCTCCAACCTCTACAATTATTTCTTATTAATGGTCAAACTATTCTAAGATGATTCAGTGTTAGGATACGGAAGAGTATCACAACACTGTATGAACATGTGTAATAAAATTCTTTATGCTTATTTAAAATTCCTAACATGTTACAGAATCCCCTGAGGATTCTAAACCTTTTTTGTGTGAATTGTATTCATTCATGATAGTTTTGTTTCATAAAAAGTTTTTAAAATGTAAGGAAATATTCAAGCTACAGAGAAATCCTGTCTTAAAAAAACTCAACAAAAATGTAAGGAAATATTCAGATTCCAGTGTTAGAATTTTATTTTCTTCAGAGTGACAAGGAAACTCCCCTCAAGCACTGATGGAAAGTAGAGAGCAGCTGTGTGCAGTGAGCAGCAGGCTCGCTGAGTCAGAGTGCTCCAGGACTTGCTGTTGGACTTTCAGTAGGCTGTTTTATCCGAGTTTTCTTCTTACTATTCATCAAGCCTTTAGGATCCACATGGTGATTCAGATGTTTTAATCCTCTTTAATGATAAAGGTTACTTACTATTTTTTCCTACTCAGTAAATTACTGATCTGGAAATTTGAAAATTAAGGACCTGTTCATTAATTCCTTAGTGAACTAGGCAGATTAAATACTGAAAAGGAGTTATAGTTTAAGTAAAAGGCCTTTTTTTATTTTGTAATTGTAATCTGAATATTTTTTGTTAATGTTTTAGTGTTAAATGATAAATTGCTCTTCAAGAAAACATTTATGAGCTCCCCCCCATCCTGGTGGGTGTACTTGTCTTTTCTTCTTCCCTCTTTTTTATAAATGTCATTCAGTCACTTTAGAATACGCAACCTCATTGTTATACAAAGCATTTTATTTATTTAAAATTTCATGCGTGTGGATTGGAATATAATAGGATACATTTTGTTTTCAGATTCTTGCCAGCTCTCATTACTGCAGTTTTGACCAATCATCTTGCTTGGGTTCCAACAGTCATGCCAAATGGACAGCCACCTATAAAAATATTTTTAGAAAAACATTCCTCTCAGAGCGTGGGCATGTTGGCAAAAACTCATCCATATAACCCTCTTTGGGCACAACTTGGTATGTAGTCTGAACATTGTCTATTGTGTATAAACTTAAGACTTACTTTTAAGCAAAAACTAAATATATAGTGTTTTCTTTTATCAGTTTTATTCTAAAAGTCTCTCTGATACTTCCCCTTTCATGTCTGCTAAATTGTCCTATTGTTTTATATCTGCACCCATTCCTTACAGCTAAAGAACTGTGGGTAGAGTGAAAGGTACACACTAATTGCTCTTTAACTATTATTAACTATGGGTATATGAAGTCAGTTCGAATTCTGTTACTACTTTTTGAGTGCATAGTTGTATCAAAGGCTCTGTGAAAAGAACATAAAGGAATATAAAGATAGAAGAATAGTTTTCTCATAGTCTCAAGAGGTTAACAGTCAAATACCATGGGCAGCATGTATTTTTACAATAATGGTAATACAATTAATAAATATAAGTGAAAGTTGAGTGGTAGTTTAGGAAGGTAAGTTTGATCTTTGCACAGTTGAGAAACATTGTACTGGAAGAGATAAAGACTGAGTACAGTGTACAGTTAGGGACTCTGAATATCAAAGTATAAAACTATTGCTACTGGAGCTTAAGTGAGGGCTTTTAGAGAACAGCCATACAAAGGGTAACTTTAAGAAGATGAAGCTAGGAGACTCAGGTGAGAGCTGCCATGACAGACTCAAAAGGCCAAAGCAGTTTCAGTTCATGGGATATTTAGTGAACATTTGGAGGATTATTTTGGAATGGTGATTTTGTGATATTTGAGCTAGTTTATTAGCCAGAGGAGAACATTTACTACAGTCCTGTCTGCAGCATAGATTTCCTTAAGATTCATGTTTGTTCTTTTAAAAAGTATGCCTGTTTTTTATAACATTAAAGTAGAGGTTTTTAAGTGTGTATATTGAAGACTTGTAAAAGGGATTGATAATTGATGTTTTATATTCATTTTTGAGTTCTTGTTTTGCTCTTGGGTTTGAAGTTTGATTTGAGTCATAGTACAAATACAGTGATATGACTCCTCCTGCTTCAAGCCACCACTGCCCCTCTCCTTTTATGCCTGCAGCAACATTATGTTTTCTCCTGTCTGCATTTGACTATGGCCTCCTTTATAATAGTCTTTAGCCAATAAAGCTCCTTTGTGTGGCAGCTGATGTAGAGAATATTCTTAATAAGTTTGACTTTGAGAACTAATTCTTTGAGGCTTTAAAACTGTTTAAGAGCACACCTCTTTCCACCTTTCTCCATGGTTAAAATCACTCATTTTACCCTGCTTTCTTGAATAGTCAGTCATCCTTTAAAGAGGCTAAAAGTAAAATCTGAACTTGTATGAGAAAGCTTATCATAATTGAAAGTCTGCATGCTTATTAACTGGTCTTGTTATTGCAGGAGATTTATATGGCGCTATTGGGTCTCCTGTACGTTTAGCAAGAACTGTAGTCATTGGCAAACGACAAGACCTGGTCCAGAGGCTGCTTTATTTTCTTACTTATTTCATAAGATGCTCTGAACTTCAAGAAACCCATCTTTTAGAAAATGGAGAAGATGAAGCCATTGTTATGCCAGGCACAGTGATTACTACCACTTTAGAAAAAGGGGAAATAGAGGAGTCAGAGTATGTGCTGATCACAATGCACAGAAACAAAAGCAGCTTGCTCTTTAAGGAGTCAGAAGAGACAAGAACTCCTAGCTGTAACTGTAAATATTGCAGTCATCCACTCCTTGGGCAAAATACAGAGAATGTGTCACAACCAGAGAGAGAAGATATTCAAGACAACTCTAAGGAATTGCTGGGAATTACAGATGAATGCCAAAAGATTTCTCCTCCTGACTGCCAAGAAGAAAATGTTGTTGATATTAAACAGTACAGAGATAAATTAAGAACTTGCCTTGACAACAAGTTAGAAACAGTTGTTTGTACAGGATCTGCTCCAGCAGACAAATGTGTGTTGCCAGAGACAGGCTTGGAGCCAACAGAAGAATCCTGGCAGAATAAGGAATTGCTGGATTCAGATAATCACACAGGCACAGTGATGAGATCCACAGGGATAGTTGTGGAAAAGAAACCTCCAGATAAGACTATGCCTAATGCATTTTCCTGTGAAGTAACTCAGACAAAGGTTACTTTCTTGATTGGAGATTCTATGTCACCTGATTCAGACACTGAACTTCGGAGTCAGGCTGTGGTGGATCAGATTAATAGACATCACAGCAAACCACTGAAGGAAGACAGAGGGGTGACTGATAAACATCAACAGAGTAAAATAACTAAGGACCAATCTGGAGAGTCTGGCACACCGAACATGGTTTCTGGAGAATCCTGTGAGCTTCCTTGTTGGAATCATTCAGACCCAGAAAGCCTGAGCTTGTTTGATGAATATTTTAATGATGATTCAATTGAAACTAGGACTATTGATGATGTTCCTGTTAAAACAAGTACAGATAGTAAAGAGTATTGTTGTATGTTAGAGTTCCCAAAAAGACTATATACAAAAAATAACAAACAAAAAAGTGAATTTTGTAAATGTATAGAAACAGTTCACCAAGATTCATGTAATGCCTGCTTTCCTCAGCAGGACCAAAGAGACACCCTCTCTATTCTTGTCCCCCATGGGGATAAAGAGAGTTCAGAGAAAAAAAATGCTGTAGGAACTGAGTGGGACATTCCAAGAAATGAAAGTTCAGATAGTGCCCTTGGAGATAGTGAGAGCGAAGACACAGGTCCTGATCTAAGGAGACAAGTTGGCAGTTACTGTGGAGGGGAGCAGGAAGACTGGGCAGAAGAGGATGAAATACCTTTTCCTGGGTAAGTAGAAAGTTTCCATCTGAAACAACCCCTATTGAAGCATGTGCTTTCTTTTTGTTTAGCCAGTCTCTAGAGATTGGCAGTAACTAAATTTAAAAAGAGGTTAGGACTCCAAGATGGTTATGCAGTAAAAAACATCTGCCATATGGGCCTGATGATCCCATGAACTGGAGTGAGTTTGATCCCAGAACCCAAGAGTGGAAAGAGAGAACTGATTCCCAAGGGTTTTTCACTGACTTCATGCACCTACATCCAAAATAATGATTATTAAAATAATTTTTAACATCATTATGCTGGTCAAATTCTTTTACTAATAGGGAGAATTAAAGACTATTCCTCACATCCCCTAGTGAAGACATCTGAGAAACATTAAAAATACAAGTGTGATGTACGAAATTGGTCTCTGCTTAGCTAACAAATCATTTTGGAGTGAGTTATGCATGTGTATATCCCACAGTGGACCTATGACAAGCCTGGCACTTAGGGAGAATACTTGAGGACAAAGAGGGAATATGTATTTGAGATCAAGTATGCAAGAAGAATATCCCTGCTTTGGAACATTACAGACCAAGATTTTTAGCTGCTTTGTTTTACACAGTGATTTTCATAATCTGATTGTGTTAGAAATGTGTTACAAATATTTATAAAGGATAGCCTCCTAAAGTCTGTTTTGAAAGACTCTTGTTGTTCTTCAGACCTCCTCCAGGAGAGAACAGTATTTTGTGGTCTGCTTTAGTGTTTAGGTCAGTTTTTATATAAGGCTGATTTTACTCTATATATAGTTCATAAAAAGCAAGGGTACTGGAAAGACAGACTTATTGAGTTCATAACCTTCTCCACCCCATCTTCTGCCACTGATAAAAAATGTGTGTTACTTAACTAGATTTCCCTCCTTGATCATCTTTCTTTCAGGTCAAAATTAATTGAAGTGAGTGCTGTTCAGCCCAATATTGCCAACTTTGGAAGATCCTTGCTAGGAGGCTACTGCTCATCTTACGTTCCTGATTTTGTTCTTCAAGGAATTGGAAGTGATGAGAAGCTCCGTCAGTGCCTGTATTCAGATTTATCTCATGCTGTGCAGGTGAGATACCTTCACAGCTTCTGAATATATTCAAAGCAAACTCTTTTTCTCTATTAAAACCCAGAATTCTTTGTATTTTAGTAACATAGTCACTGTTCTCTGAATCTGTCACCTCATATATAGCATCTGTGACACTCAATTTATCACTGTGAAGAAGACAAGAATTGAATTTTAGGTATCTACCAAATGGAAATTTGAAATATAGGAAATATTTTACTCATAGCATCAAAAGTTGAGATATCCAAAAGAGTAGTTCTCTTCTGTTATTGTTGTTGTTGTTTGGTTCTGCTTTTTTGTCTTTCAAGAAAGAGTTTCTCTGCATAGCCCTGGCTGTCCTGGAATTTACTCTTTAGACTAGGCTGGCCTCAAACTCAGAGATCCACCTGCCTCTGCCTCCTAAGCTCTTGAATTAAAGGTGTATTTCTTAATTTCCTTGTCAAGTTATTGCTTATATATAGAAATGTAATTGATTTTCTGTGTTTACCTTTTATTCTGTAGCTTTCCTGAGCTCTTACTAGTTGTGTTATTCATATAGAATCCTTAGAGTTCTTACCCATGATTCATGTCATCAGTGGACAATGTTACATTTTCTATTCCAATCTTGAATATATTGGGTAATATCTGTCCAGTGTTGAATGGAAAGAAAAGGTGACAGAAGATAGTATTATCTTGCTCCTTATCTTAAAAACCATTGAGTCTTTCACTATTAGGATAGTATTGATAGGATTCTTGTAGATTCATACTTAGGAGGAAACCATGAGGTATGAGGTAGATTATCTTGTAGATAGATACCCTTTTCAGCTTATTCTAAATCATTGGCTTTTTATTGTGGTAGTGATGGTATTTGTTTGCTTGTTTTTGTGGTGCTGGTAGTGTGAGGGTTTGTTTTGTTTTGTTTTTTTGGTTTTGAAACAGTCTTGTTGTATAGCACAAACTGTCCTAAAATTTTCAATCCTTAGTCTCGAGTTTTAAAATAACAGGTATGTGTCAGCCTGTCTTGCTTTCTCCAGCCATTTATTTACTGTTTTTCTTTCCCATTTTTCAGTATCATTTCTCAAAAATGTATCCAAATGCATTTACTTGGAGCTTTCTCATAATGTTTCTTCTGAAAGAACTGTCCATGTTCCTCTCCTCTCTTTCCTGCAGCTCATAAGTACATTGCAGTATTTTCTCTTCTGCATCTCCAGTAGTTCCTGCTTAATCTGTAATTAGATTTTTATTTTATATTTTTAAAATATTTATAGCTTCCTTGTCTACTGTCTAGAAAAGAATATTATTCAGAGTAGTTGTTTATTAACTGGGTAAAGGGATGGATGTTGAGGATGCCAAACTTAATGGTAAAAGTGAGGCCATTAACTCTTGTTTTTGTTTTTCTTCTTTTTGGCCAGAGGTTTTGTTTGTGTTTTTTTTTTAAAAAATGTCCATAACCTATTGTAATAATAAAATATAGTGAAGTAGTCAACATTGCAGGACTGTATTACTGATAGGTATGCTGCATACTTAATTTCCGTTTTTAATCTTTGTTATAAAGGATTTGACTTGCTCTGAGGAAAGTCAAAAAATACAGCCTTATGGCCTTTTACCTATATGTCAATGTTTATTTTGTTTTGTTATGGTTGTTTTTTTTTTTTTTTTTGACAACTTGATACAAGCTAGAGTCATCTAGAAAGAAGTACCCTCAATAAGGAATTACTTTCGGCAGATTGTCCTATAGGCAAGTCTGTGATGTATTTTATTGATTTGGGGGGGGGGTAAATTGTCATTTTTTTATTGGAAAACAAATATACAACTTGGAATGGATTTGAGGCAAATTGTGCCATAAGCAGATTTTTAAGTGGCTAAACAAAGTTTAAAAAGCAAGTAACAATAAAAGAAAATGTTTTTGGTACAATACCAGCAGTACAAAAAAATAGTGTACGAGTACCTGAATAAAACACCCATTTTGCAATAGTGCAACTTTGAAGAACATATTGTTGACTGCCCACAGTCCACGCAGAGTTACAGCTCCACACTTCAACAGTAACACGCTGACCGTTCCTAAAAACTACTTTAAAAAGGCATAACCCAGATGTTCCCTCATTTGACCAACTCCATCTAAGTTTAGATGTGCAGAAGGGCTTGGATATATCCAGAGTAAGCCACATGCAACATGTTACTTGATCAATTTTCTAAAATAAGGTTTGAGGACAATGACAGAAGATATGGGAAGAAAACATGGAGGAATGAAATCCTAATTTCTATACATGCATATTTTTTGACAGTAGGGGGAAACCTTTTACAGATAAGTTACAAACAAAAAAAAGGCAAATAAACAATTTTGTATAAGAAATTTAACACATTCTGTACAATGTCTTCACTTTGCTGCCATCATTTGTAAAAACTCTTCATAGATTACCTGCCCGTCACCATCAATATCTGCTTCCCCGATCATTTCGTCAACCTCTGTATCTGTCAGCTTCTTTCCAAGGTTCGTCATCACGTGGCGAAGCTCTGCTGCCCTGATATAGCCATTGCCGTCCTTATCAAACACGCGGAATGCTTCTCTAATTTCCTCTTCACTGTCTGTTTCTTTCATTTTTCTTGCCATCATTGTCAAAAATTTCAGGGAAGTCAGTTGTGCCATTACCATCTGCATCTACTTCATTAATCATGTCCTGTAGCTCTGCTTCTGTGGAGTTCTGCCCAAGAGACCTCATCACAGTCCCCAGCTTCTTTGTTGTTATAGTCCCATCACCGTCCTTGTCAAATAGTGAAAAGGCTTCTTTGAATTCTGCAATCTGCTCTTCAGTCAGTTGGTCAGACATGCTGCAAGGGCTACGGGTTTCCGAGACGTGACCACACAACCACTCGGCTCACTAGCTCCGCTCGGACTTGTATTTTATTGATTAATGATTGATGTGAGAGGGTCCAGCCCACTTGTGGGTGGCACCACCCTGGACATGTGGTCTTGTGATGTATGAGAAACCAGGCTGAACAAGCCAGTAAGCAGTGTTCCTCTATGGTCTCTGCTTCAATTGCTGCCTCACATTTCTGCTTTAATTTCCTGTCACTTTTCTTGATAATGGACTATGACTGTAAGCTTAAATAAAACCAATCTTCCCCCCAAAGTTTTTTTTCCCATGGTTTTCATTACAGCAATAGAAAGCAAACTAAGACAGTCAATTAAAATACTTTTCACTATTGTAATTATGAACATACTGTGTGATAAAGATATCAAGCGAGATGAAGATACACAGAATAGAAGAGATCCTTCGTACTTTTGACAGTCACCTTGATTTGAGTATTTCAGTCCTTCATTTTCATGTAGATCTAAGAGCAATAGACATATGGTAGAGTGTTTGTATGTAGGGAAGTAGTTTGCATTTGTCAATGTGTGTTGATAAGTCAGGCCAGTACATGTGATTTATTTTTTTTTAATTTTATTTTATTTTATTTTATTTTGGTTTTTTTCGAGACAGGGTTTCTGTCCTGGAACTAGCTCTTGTAGACCAGGCTGGTCTCGAACTCACAGAGATCCGCCTGCCTCTGCCTCCCGAGTGCTGGGATTAAAGGCGTGCGCCACCACCGCCCGGCTTACATGTGATTTATTAATGAATACAAAGATATGCGATGATTTCTATAAAATACTTCAATGTATTTGTTATTATTCCATTTTTTAACAAAGATTCCTTGGTAATACTGTTATTTAATACATTTTTTTCTGTCTTTTAAAAATTGACTTGTTCTATTTACATTACTTTTTGAAAACTTTGCTTATCATAAACTGAATTATTTTCTTTCCAGCATCCAGTGTTGGATGAACCAATAGCAGAAGCTGTCTGTATAATAGCTGACATGGATAAATGGACTGTTCAGATTGCCAGCAGTCAGAGACGAGTGACAGATAATAAATTGGGAAAGGAAGTGTTGGTTTCTAGTCTTGTTTCCAACCTGCTTCATTCTACTCTTCAACTTTATAAACATAACTTGTCTCCAAACTTTGTAAGTATATGTAAGGCTTGAATGACTTTGAGTACTCTGCTAAATGAACTTGGCTTACTATGTACACACTAAATATTCTTACTAGCTTTTATCATCGCTTTGTTGAAAGAGGTATTACAATGATTGTCCTCTTCTACCGCCAACCATTGTGAAGATAGAATCTAGAACTGGGATATTTTGGAAGGTTAGATTAGGTCATTAATTGAGGTTGTTTAGGTCTTGAGTGTTGATTCATGTGAGAGGACTAGTGGTCTACTAAGGAAGAAGGAGATAGATTGAGATTGTTCTGTCTCCACCATGTGACAGCACAGTGAGAAAGAGCCTTCTCTATAAGCTAGTACATGTACCCAGATAATGGATTTCTTTATTTCAGGAATATGAAACAATCTATTACTGAGTCTATCTGTGAGCTAAGAAAGAAAGGGATGCACTCAAATTTGTGCAATCTGATTTCAGCAGCCAGATTTTTTGATAACGTGCAGTATTCCTGGTTTGTGTAGGGTGACATTTCAGAACCGCATAATCATATCATTTGAATATTTCCACTTTATGACAATGATAGCCTCTTGAGACCTTCTCCCACTTTCAGAGCTCATTCTTTCTCATGTAAGAACTGTAAAAGTTCGCAAAAGCTTTCTCTATCAGTGTAACAAATACCCAACAGCATTGCTCAGTGTCAAAAGACTAAAAGTGTCCTTATGGTTAGTAATGAAGAGACCTATTTTCACCACTTTAACTCCATCATGGCACTTAAGTTTAGCCAGAGCAACTAAGCAAAAACAGAAACAATATACTTCAAAATTGGAAAGGAAGCTAGATTTTATTTTCTATTTACAGATGACATGATCTAGAAAACACATTTCATGAGAAAAATAGAATTTTCAGACAGGGAAAACATGAAAAAATAATATGCCCTATATATTAACTGTGAGCAACCTGAAATGAAAAGTAAGTAGTTCTGAGCTAGGCATTGTGATCACTCCAGTGACAGAGAGAATATTCTGGGCCATCTTCAGCTACATACTAGGTTCAAGACTGTCCTGTCTCATATAAAAAAAATCCAAGGTTGAGGGGAAAGATAGCATTTCTACTTAGAATAGTAAAAAACCAGGTTGTTTAATGACCGAGAAAAGGTGTTGTAAATGGGAAATGTTACATAAATGAGATAGAAGAAGGAATAAATAAGAGGAACACCCAAATCTGTGAATTGGAAAACTTAGGGTTCTTTTGGTTCAGTTCAGCTTAATGGCCACTCTAAATATCAATAAACTGATAGCCTACCACTGTCCCACCATGTACCAAATGACCTGCCATACAACACAACTCAGGCTATTTCTACCAGAGGAAGAACAGACCTCTTTGTCCCTGTGTTTGTCTGGAACCACAGTTGGAGGACTTAATATTGTCATTACTTCCCAAACTGACATACAAATTGAATAGTATCCCTATCAAAATCCTAATGAAAGACTTTTCAAAAATAGAAAACCTGGAGCTGGAGAGATGGCATAGCAGTTAAGATTCCTGACTGGTCTTCCAGAGGACCTGGGCTCAATCATCTGTAACTCCAGCCCCAGGGAATTTGATCTATGGGCACTGCATGCATATGGTACACATACATACATGCAAGCATGTATAAATAAAATAATATAAATAAAAAGAAAATAAAACCAAAAAATTTTTATAAAGAATAGAAAGCCCATCTTAATCCAGTCATATAGAACATCAGGGGAACCCATTGAGCCAAAGGTACTCTACTTTTGAGGATAAAGTAGCCACATGGTAGTACATGTCTATAATTTCTTAGAAGATCTGAGCTGCATACTGTGGAGACCCTATTTTAAAAAAACAACAGTAAGATAAAAAAGACAGTGAAATTAAAGAAGTCAAACTTCCTAATTTCAAAACTTACAGTGCTGCTACAATCAAAACATGGTGGTAGTAGTAGCATAAAGACCAAAGTGCAGACAGATTCATTCTTCATTCATTATAGATTGAAGAGCCCGGAATTAAACCTTCTCATATAAGATTGGTTTCAGTAATAGTGCTAAGACCACATTCAACAAGGAAAAGTGTTTACAAAAGATGGCCACATTTTTGAAAAAGTTTCCAGTCTTTATTTTGTCACATTTAAAAATGAGCTCAACCTGGATGAAAGACCTGTACTTAGAGCTAAACCTTTTGTTGCCCGTGTTTTTGGTGTATATTTAAAGAATCACTTTGTCGTTCTTATTTTATGTCACAGAGTTTTCCTCTTTGCGTACTTGTTTTATAGTTTATCTCTAGAGATAAACTAGTAGTTACTAGAGAGAGGAAGGAGGGAAGGAGAAGTTATTATTGGGTAAATAGGTTTTGATGAAAAATTCTCAAGTGGATGGTGTTTATAGTTAAACATTGTAGATGTTCTTAATGTCTCTCAACTATATATTCTTAAACGTTCTGTTTTGGAGGAGGAGATATACTTCAGGTAGAGAGTACTTGCCTCTCATGCACAAAGCCCTGGGTTTGATCTCTTGCATCTCGTAAAGCAAGAGTGGTGGTGCCTGTCATGTCAGTATTTAGCTGGCAGAGGCAGGAGAACCAGAAGCTCAAGGTAAGCCTGTACTTTATAGCAAGTTTGTGGCTACCCTACCATACATGAGACTTTATCTCCAATTAAAAAACAAAAGTAAAAGCCGGACAGTGGTGTTGCATGCCTTTAATCACAGCACTTGGGAGACAGAGGCAAGAGTGTCTGTGTTTGGGGTCTACAAAGAGAATTCCAGGACAGCCAGGACTGTTTCACAGAGATACTCTGTCTTGAACCCCACCCCCACCCCCAAGTTAATAAGGTAAATGATATTGTCTGTTATATGATATACATATTCTACACCTAACATTTTCATAAGGCATTTTTAGCCTAAACAGGAATTATGAATGAGATACATATCACAACACATGCAATGAACCCCCACATCCATTCAGTTGTGTTTTCGTTTTTTTTGGGATTTGGGTTTTGGTTTGGTTTGGTTTTTGCAAGACAAGGTTTTTCCATGTAGCCCTGGCTGTCCTGAAACCCAAACTCACTCACTCTTGTAGACCAAGGTGACCTCCAACTTGAAAATTTACCTGCCTCTGGCTCCTGAGGGCTGGTATTAAAGGCATGTGTTACTACCTTCTGGTTTGTAAAACAAGTTTCTATCAGGCGCTTTTAGTAGTTCATTTTCATTGGAAAGGAATTCACTGTCTATTACTTGAAATTCACATTTTCCCCCTCAAACATATATCAATTATATGAAAAAATCATCTATTTTAGGAAACATGTATAAATTAATTGTAAAATATAAAATGTAGGTATTTTAAGTTTTATTATCTTAGGTTATAAACCTCATTCACCAAGGTCTACTGTTCCTTCTTTGAACTATTATAAACTGTTTTTTTACTCAGAGAGAGAGGGAGAGGAAGAGGGAGAGGGAGAGGGGGAGGGAGGGAGGGACGGAGGGAGAATATATGTATGTGAGTATATATGTATATATATACATTTGAAATATGAGTATATATATCAGATTTGAAATTAAAATGTTCCTAAAGTCTTAGAAATGATTATTGATGATCACTGTACAACGTCTAAAATGCTGGTGAGTTGTACCTTGAAAATGGTTGAGATGGTCGATTTTATTGCAGTTTAGAAAGAAGAATTTCTTGGGACTTCATCTCTGATAGTAACCAGAAACAGATTTTTTTTTTAAATATTTTATCTATCTATCTATCTATCTATCTATCTATCTATCTATCTATCTATCTATCTATCTATCTATATTTATTATGTATTCAACATTCCTTCCATGTATGCTTGCATGCCAGAAGAGGGCACCAGATCTCATTACAGATGGTTGTGAGCCACCATGTGGTTGCTGGGAATTGAACTCAGGACCTCTAGAAGAACAGTCAGTGCTCTTAACCTCTGAGCCATCTCTCCAGCCCCCAGAAACAGATTTATGCCTCTTTTCTTCTAAAACTGCATCCTTAATTTCTTCTGAACATAAATTCATCTTGGAATGACCAAATGGAATTGTATAAAACTTGATGCTCTGAAATTTGCTATCAGGGTGTGGTGGTACCTACTTGTAATGCAGCACCCGAGAATTTGAGGCCACCCTGAACTATGTAGAGAGTTCAGAGGCAGCCTCAGATACATAGGCGAAATCCTGTTGTTATCCCTCAGGCCCTCTCCCCTACAAGGAAAGAAATTTGACATTAAATTAGAATGAGTTTTCTAACAGAGTTTGTTTCTTCCTTCACTGCAGTGTGTAATGCACCTTGAAGACCGGTTACAGGAATTATACTTCAAGAGCAAAATGCTGTCTGAGTACCTGAGGGGACAGATGCGTGTTCATGTCAAGGAACTAGGAGTAGTTCTTGGGTATGTTCATGATTCCTTTTCTGACTTTGCTTTGTCTCTTGTCATGTTCCTCAGAACTGCTTTTTGTGTTTGTTTTTGTGTGCTTTTTCCTATTAGAAGATGTACACTGCCAGGTTTCTCTTTGTTCTAGAAATGCAAATTTTTGTCACCACTAATAGAGATGCATTGGCCTTTGCACCATTCCTGTAGTTTGTCAAGAATATAGGCAGAGGGAATTAAACAATTTTTTTTTATTTTTTATTTATTTTTTTATTTTTTGAGACAGAGTTTATCTGTGTAACAGTCCTAGCTGTCCTGGAACTCACTTTGTAGACCAGGCCTCGAACTCACAGAGATCTGCCTGCCTCTGCCTCTCAAGTGCTGGGATTAAAGGCATGCACCACCGCTGCCTGGCCTAAACCCAAATTTTTATTTATAGATAAAGTAAGTATTCATGTTTTACTTACTAAATTTGTTGTAGATACATTATTGTAAGCATTTGTCTTGCCTTTTAATGAGCTGATGGAAGTAAAGATGCTTGGTTTGTAGTTGCTGTTTACTGCAGCAGGTTACTGTTCGTCACACAATCTTCATAGTATATCGGTCTACTCTATAGTTACTCCCTGGAAAATAAGAACTATCTGAAATGCTAATTAAGGAGAAAAAAGAAGTTGGTTTCTAAGCATAATGTAACCTTATCCCATTATGTGTTGTTAGCTTTTTATGTTCTAGGAGTGTGTACATGATAATATTCTAATTGAAGGAATTAAAGATTTTTTTTCCTAAATTCAGTTTCTATGAAAGGAAAAGGGATCAGTGTCAATCATTTAGAATCTAGTGTGCATCAGAAACTAAGTTAAAGTCTAAACTTTTGTTTTGTCATTCATTCTGGGGATTCACCCTACAGCCTCACACATAAGTACATACTTCTGCAAGAGTGTGTATCATCCCCCTTGCCCAATTGTTTTAGTCATTCTTAGTGTGTAAGCAATATCCAAATTGGAAATGGCCCATTCTGTAAATAAGTATGTCCTTTGTCACATATTAGGACTGAATAGGAATTTGAATGACTCCAAATTTTCCTGACTTCAATACTGTTTGTATACTGTACCAAAGGTTGTATAAGTTCCAATGAGGCTTTTAAAGAATGATTCTCCACTATTTGGAAAATCAAAAACAATATAATCTTTTTTTCCTGGGAAGTAGGAGAGACAGAAAGAGAGAGACTGTGATACCTGTATTAATACTTTAAAAATTAAACGGGGCTGGAGAGATGGCTCAGTGGTTAAGGGCACTGCCTGCTCTTCCAAAGGTCCTGAGTTCAATTCCCAGCAACCACATGGTGGCTCACAGCCATCTGTAATGAGATCTGGTGCCCTCTTCTGGCCAACAAGGATACAGACAGACAGAACACTGTATACATAATAAACAAATCTTTAAAAAAAATTAAACTAATTTTTAAAATAATGAACATATAACCAAGTTCATGATACATTTTGTTTAAAATGGAAATCAAATTACCATTATCTTTTCTTTAACTTCAACCCAAACATTAACACTCTTGATATTGTTTATTGTTGCTGAATTATAAAATGTATAAAAAAAGAAACTGGTTTGTACTTTGTTAGTGTGCAGCATGCAGTTAATACAGCCTGAATATTTCTTTATATGGATGCATACTGTTACATCTCATTTTAATGGTTGTATAGCATTCCAGTTTATAATTTATGGCTTATAATTTTTGTTACTATAAACCAATGCTGAAATAAAAATGAATTTTGACCTTTGTAGAATAAATTCTACTCCTGATAGTATAATGTTTGATTAAAGGACATCCACATTAAATTACACACATAATTTTGGTAACACTAAATGATGTCTGGAAAGTAGAGTCTGAACTCGCATAAGCACAAAAAGCCATCTATTAACCAAACTAGCAGCAGACTTTCAGAACTGTTGCTCCTGAGCTGGCATATGATTTTTTTTCTTCAAATTCCCTAAGTTAAATATATAATTTTTTCTAAATGCATTGACCATTTTTCTTTTTTTGAAAATTGAGTTTTTAATTTTTTGTTCTTTTTGAGACAAGGCTTCACTTTGTAGCTTAACTTACCTCAAACTTGTGATTCTCTTCTGTTGCAGGGTGAGGACCTGCTTATTTGTCTCAGTCGCCCGGCTAGCTTACACCAGAATAACCACACAGAAACTGTATTCACTTAAAAACTGCCTGGCCTTTTAGCTCTAACTTCTTATTGGCTAATTCTTACATCTTGATTTAGCCCATTTTTATTAATCTGTGTATCGCCATGTGGCAGTGGCTTACCAGCAAGATTCTAACCCGTGTCCATCCGAGGCGGAGGATCCATGGCTTTTTTCTCTCTGCCCGTCTTCCTCCCATCATTCAGTTCTGTTTTCCCTGCCTACCTAAATTCTGCCCTATCAAAGCCAAGGCAGTTTCTTTATTCATTAGCCAATACAAATAGAAAGAAGGACCTCCTACACCACTCTTTCCTCAATCTCCCTACTGTAGGATTGCAGATGTGTGTCACCATGCTTTGAATATTTGTTGTATGATGTATTTTAAAGAAATTTACTACTTATAACATATATTATAGAAATACTTTTGGTTAAAAGCTCACACAGACTATTATTACTAGTAAATTATATTTCTTGTACATACTATCCCTAGATAAATGTCAGGTCAGCTGTGGTATTTTCCTGTGTCCGTGCTTTGGTTTCTTTTGCATTTCGAAGCTTCTTTTCCTTTGAGCTCTTTATCCTGTTCTTTTTGGCCAGTGTGAGCCCTTAAGTGCTGAGTGTAGAAGTAATCATTGCCTGTAAGATTCATATTTTGGATACAGAAAGCCTGAACTGAGGTTTTTTTTCTTTATTACAGGATCGAATCCAGTGACCTTCCTCTTCTGGCTGCTGTAGCAAGCACTCATTCTCCATATGTTGCTCAGATACTCCTTTAACATGCCTAGAGGTTAACTTTGGTTTAAAGTTGAATAGAAATCAAGGAGGCAGGCACATTGTGTATCTATGGAGCTGTTGCTGTTCTGTTTTTTTGTGTTAGTTTTCTCCATTAGGCTTCTGTGAATGTGTCATCTCTAGTATGCTGTGTTGCATCACAGTCTACATAGACTGGATGGCTTTTTATTTTCAACTGGACATCTGGGTAGCAGTAGATTTTCAACCAAGTGAAACTAAAGCAACATAAATAATTGGGAGGGGAGCAAGTAGCATTTACAAAAACCAAAGTGTAACTTAGAAATTTCTGTGACTATCCAGGAATTTCATGCAAACTAAAAACTTTGTCACAACTCATGAATAGCAATAGATGTCTTATGCTCAAATGTCAGAAATCTTCATTTCACTAATTTTTAATTTTTATTTCTAAAATACAGAAATCTACAAGATCTTGATTTATTTGTTGTTTTGCAATTCAGATCAACTAACTTCTAGTTATTTAAGTATTTTAAACAACCTGTTAATTTTCAGAAACTCACAATGAGTGAAAATGTCATGTTGCTCATCTAAGTGTACATATGTATTATCTATTTTTTTAAAAAATCAGAGGTAGAAATACAATATTGATAAACATGCCTTTTTAAAATAATATTTTTTCATCTAGTATTGTATGCAATGTTGAAATACTACCTTCTGGTGATTTTTATTTTAGAGTGTTTTATACACTCTAAAATATATTTAAAGCCAGTTTTTTTGAGGCTAAAGGTTGTAGATTCCCTAAGAATACTACTTTATACCATTTGTTTTATAAGAGTGAGGTAATTCTTATTGATATTTACATATTAATTTAATAAATAAAAATTAAAAAGTGCACCAAAGCAACTGCAAAAATAATACTATATTTTTAAAATATGCTCAGGTGGCCACAAACTTTGGTTTAAGTATCCACAATTGAACCCATATGAACAGAATATTTGCTATTAATCCTCAATTTACACTAGTAGAAGTGTAATAACTTTAAAACTTTCTTTTCTTATTGTTTCTTGTTTTTCTCAAAAACATTGTTTTTCAAAGCTTCCCACTTACTGTTGTCTTTGTACATAGTGTAGATTGTTGCTAATAAGAGAGGCTAATAAGGAACCAAACACTTGTAAGTAATGTAAATAAAAAGGTGGGTAGATAATGTTTTCAGTATACTCTACTACCTCAGTTTACTTGAATACTGAATTATAGCTTACTCTTTGCCTGTGTGGGCTAATATACACAAAATGCTAGAGTTAAAGTTGTTTTCTGTTTTCATTGACTAATTTAAGTTGTTTGGCTCAAAAACAAACAAAAAACACAAAAAGCCCTACTTGCTTGTTCAGTTACATTTACTATAAAACATCCATTCTTGCTATTTAAAATTTTCAGTAATTAATGAAAATATTCTGTGGTTTAGTCTTCAGAATCTTGAAATTTATAGTGTCTGATTACATTTTATCTTGCTCTTTATGTGTGTTCAAGAGAATTTCAACTAGAAAAGAATAAGTAGAATGTTTTGATGGAACATAAACTCAAAATTAGGATGTCTCCACTTGGCCCTTGTCCTGTCAGTTGGTTCCAGTTAGTACCTGGGTCTCCCACGGATAACTTGCTGCCAAAGAGTGTTTTTAGATGTGTTTTCTTTGGCGTCGTTGTATCCCATTTGTTAGTGGGATTGCTCTGTTGTGTTCTGTTAGAATTCAGAGAGTAGATTTCTGCCAGAATTTAGAGCCTGAAAAAGTTCCTCTATGGGCCATTGTACATTATTTTTTGATTGTGACTCAGAAGACTATGTAGCAGGTAGATATGTTTTGGGATGTTTTCTTAATCATGGAACTTTTCATAGTTCTCTTTGAAATCTCTCATTACCACTTAGTAATTCTAGTCTTTAATAAGTGAATGGCTTGTGCACCTATTATTCTCAGAACTCAGCTTTACTGGAAAGGAAAGGCCTATAGTTTCTTAAAGACTCACTAGTCCTTACAGGATTCCTGAGTTTGTAATACCTTTATCATTATATTCTTTACTTACTCAAAGCCCAAGGAATGAGCTGCTACTTCTTTACAGTGTGGCTGTGATAAATGTGAAAAGAGTTTTGGCCTGTTTAAAATAATTTTTCAATTACTTTATGGTACAGACATATATGTGCTACATATTAAAAACACCTGTTCATTGTAACGGGAAATTAAAAAGGGATCTTTTATATTATAGGATTAAAACTAATTTTCCTTATATGTAAACTAATTGACTTGATTTTAATTAACTTGGCATTTATTAATATGTCTTAACTTTGAATTTGAAAATATTAAGTGCAATAAACATACTAGTACATATTTCATTTTGTTGCAGTTGGCACACAGTGCAGATGATGGCTAAAAACAATTTGCATAATGCCTGTGTCTGGTAGCTGTCTTCTGAGGATGTTCTGCTTTCTCAAGTTATTTAGATGATGAATATATAAATGTACATACTTATTTGTTCTGAATACATTTCTCAAATGTACACCTGTATTATAATAACCTCCCAATTCTAGGGGAAATTTGTGCAATAAACACACATGTCAATTTGATGGGTAATGTTCATATTTCTTTCATCTATTATTGAGGTGTATGTGACCTGTTTTACTCTATCAGACAACCTAGATTTGTGCTCCAGCTTTGATACCTTTGAGCAAGTGACCTATTTTGGTAGGATCTATTAATACTTAGAAGATTGTGAGATTCAAGTAAAAAATAATAAGAATTTAGCTAAGCCAGCAATGGTGGCCCACACCTGTAATACCAGCACTTGGGAGGCAAAGCCATCTCTGAGAGTTCAAGGCAAGTTCCAGGACAGCCAGAGCTGTTACACAGAAAAACCCAGTCTCAGAACACAAACAAGGAATTTAGGTAAGTGCCAAGACTCATTGACTTTTTGACTGCTACCTTTTACCAGGTAATCGGAGTAATTATCATATAATGTTCAGAGAATTTTTAATGTATGCTCTTATAATTGTAATTATAGTGCCCAAAATACAGTGATGTGCTCATTGATACACCCAACTTTACTCAGTGATAAATTGAAATTTTAAATCCAAACCAAGAAGACACCATGTAAAGCTGTTTAGGAACATTTTATTCAAAACAAATGACCATTAATTTTAAAATTAACTACAACAAGTATTGGTTTGGAGTCTGTCACTGATTTGCTCCCTAATTTGGATGTAACTCTGAGCAAGTGTGCCTCTTGCTACACATCATGTGGGATTCAGCCCTTTATCCATCCTTGGCACCTGCTCTGCAGTATAATTTAACCCTGAGTAGGTTTGTTGGGAAGCTGCCTTCCTTAAGTTAGGTTAAATTGAGCTGAGGTAAGCCTTGAGGCAATAATAGCTAAATAAGAACCCAGTTTCACATATTAATTTTCACTTTTACATTTAAGCACAGAAAAACATTCTGTTTTAAAGCAGTAAGAACCAAACATGAGGAAAGCAAGGATCATTTATGAGCTGTTCCTAAAAACATTCAGATTTTTTTTAAACATTTCTAAGTAGCATGGAAGACTGATTTTGCTAATGAGAAATTGAGTGAGATGCAGAGGATTTAACATGCTCATCTAAAGTCATATCGTCTCCTGTAAAGTCCGTCATTTCTCTTAGACCAGAAAGCTTTCCAAGCTATTTGGGGTGACAGGTTGCAAAGCTATCCCAGTTTTTTTACATGTGCTTTCTTGTGTGGAATTCGGCCTGCAGTAGCAAGTGAGGCCAAGTCCGAGCTGAAGGCTGGTGAGGACTGAGAAGTTGCGGTTTATCAGGGGGCATGACCTTCATGTTTACAAATCATTACGCAAGCTTGGCTGTTAGTAATTTTCTATTCCAAACTGCTAGGGAATACCTAGACTAGCCTACTTTGGGTTAGGTTAACTAGTTTATCATACTGCCACAAGGGTCTATTGTTTTCAGCTTATTTGTAATTGGACCTAAGTTGACTCAAGATACTTTTATTTTTAAAATAAACCATCAGGAACTGGAAAGATGGTTCAATTAAGAGCACTTGTCTTAAATTCTAGTCCCAACACCTACATAGTCATTACCAAACACCTGCAACTCCAGTTCTAGGGACTCTGATGCCCTCTTCTGGCCTCCAAGGACACGAGATATATAACATGATGTACATACATATTGTAGGCACAACAGTCATACACAAATAATATAAATTTAAAATAATCGGATTTTATTTCTTATATTTTAATAAGAATTTTTAATTACATCAAAACAATCAAAATTATTGAAACTTGAACTTGTATTTTAGGGAAATCATTTTCCAGAAGAAACAGAAATAGTGGCAATGTTTGGATTGTACTGACAACACACTAAATGATTTACATGATTTAACTCATCATCTTGAGAACCCTGAGGGCCCACTATTTCTAGAGATGTGTAAACGGATGTTCAGAGATACGTTAAATAGCTTCGGGGTTAAGTTCATAATAGTAATAAAATGCTTGCTCTGGTTGGATTCTCAAGACTGGGAAACCCTTTTCTAACTAAAAGTTAAATTCAGGTCTGATTGCCTGCAAAGCTCAAGTTTATGATTAAGCTTTTGGGTTTTTTCACCTCTTTCAAAATATTAAGATGATAATGAACATTAATCTTTGGGGGAAGTGAAGGATATGATTTGGGATGGACCTTTGGGATCTAGTTTATATACACAAACATGATGCAGTCATGTGCAACACTGTCATAGTTACTTTCTATTGCTGTGATAAAACATTGACCAGAAGCAACCTGTGGAGGAGAAGTGTCGGCTTTCCTATTATAGGGATGTCAAGGCATGAACTCACGTAGGGCAGAAACGTAGAAGCAGGAAGTGAAGCAGAGACTGTGAAGGAACACGGTTTACTGACTTGCTTGGTTTACTTGCTTAGAGAACCCAGGACCACTGCCCAGGAACGGCACTACCCACAGTGGGCTAAGGCTCCATGTCAATCATTAATCAAGGAAATGCCCCCACAGACCTGCTCACACGCCAATATGATGGAGGCATTTTCTCAATTGAGGCTCCGTCTTCCCAGATGGCCTTAAGTTGTGTCAGTTGACAGAAAAATTAACCAGCACAAGTACCGTACAACTTTTTCACAGTTTATTTCTGTAGTGGCTGAGCCATAAGGGCTTTTGTGCCCTAACCTCAAAAAATGATGTGCTAATAGCATGTTGTAAACTTCAAGTTTGGGCAAGCCCCAGGGCCCAACGGAAAATACAGCACTGTCATTACTCTGAAATGTTACGGCCTGAACTCTCCTGTTCTTTTTATTAGAGATTCTTGCCTTGCCACAAGAAAGGTACTGTGAGTCATTACTGGAAAACACGTCAAATACTAAGACTATAAGTTCCCTAGTTAACTTACTCTGGAAAATACTATGATGAATCTAGATGTGGTCAGAGATCAACTTTTAAAATTCTGTATAAATGAAATGCCAGAAGGTCAAGCCACACAAGGAATGGTGTGACTAGTGTGGTCCACCAGAGCTGGTAATGGAACAAAATAACTGTCCCAAAATGATGAATTCTGGAGTTCTGTCAGTTAATCTTTACTGTTGAAACAGTCTGTAATGGTTAATACAGTCTATTTGACAGAATCTAGGATCACCATGGAGATAAATCTCTGGGCATGTCTATGAGGGAGTTTCAAGATTGGGCTAATTAAGGAAGAGATGATTTACTCTTCTGTTTCATAGGCTTGAGGTACTGACTGAATAAAAAGACTAGCTGGGCAAGAGCATTCATAATGTGCTATTCCCTGACTGTGGACAAAATGAACAGTCACTTGACAGCCCTGCCACCATAGCTCAGCAGGAAAAGGTACATGCTACCAAGATAATCTGGGTTTGGTTCCCAGAACCCAAAATGGTAGAAGAAAAACCACTTTCCTCTAAGATGTCTCCAGACCCCCCACATAAGCACAATGGCATACCATACACAAAAGGAATGTTTAAAAAGGGAAGAAAGAAAAACTGGGGGCTGCTGAGATGCCTCGGTGGTTTAAGAGCAAGTAGTGTACTTGAAGAAGGTCAGTTCAGTTCCCAGCACTCATGTCCAACTGTTCAAGTCCCTGAAATTCCGTCTCAGCCTGTAGGCCAAAATTAACTCTCTACAGTTCCTTTCATCAGATTACTTTTTTATCCTAATAGGAAAAATAACTGATAACTCACTCTTTGCGGCTTTTCTTACCAAAGGACAAGTAAACAAACTGTAGCTACGGTATTTTAGGAAAAGAGACCAGAACGTAAAATTCAATGCAAAAGCACTCATTATTGGCTCCAGGCAACATAAAACCCAGCTGCCTCAGGGGTGAAAAAACGACACAGAGGAACCTACTCTGAACACAGATTAGGCTAAAGCAGATGAACCTGGCCTTAGCTGGCCCCCAGCCACCCACTCGGAGGGCTTTAGTACTCAAGAATCTTAGATCAGGATTGACGGAGGCACGTTGAAATAAAAGGGCAGATCTACCTCTAAAGAAGCAGATTTGTCCTTTAATCAGAACAAGTGAACAGCAGTTTCTCCACGGGAGTGGCGAGTGCACACGTGACTTGTGAGTTTTATAAGGACAGAAAAAGTAACTGGGATGTAAGATTTCATCTTCATGTAGGTTCCCCAACAGTCTCAAAGTGGCAAATTCCAAGGTTGGTATGTGGATCTTATCAGAAGTTTCCAGAATCCTGATAGCCCACAGATGTTAACTTTCCCATCTGGAGTTTTTCAGCCCACCTGAGGCTTTTAGGTCATAAACCCTTTAAACGAAGATCCTGAACTACTACATCCAGCCGCTGAGGCATCCATCATCATGTCCAGGACTTCCTGGTGCATGCTTGGCCCCCAGGCTATCCCCTGAGCTATAATCTACAGCCTTGAAAACACTTTTTGAGCGCAGCTTTCACTAGCGATTTCATGGTTTGATTTTGCTTTTCAAAATAGCGCTGGGTGCGCGAGTACTGCCCTGAGATCCGCGGCTTGCGCGGCGGTGTGTGGGCTTCCCGAAGTTGCTGAATGGCGGCCTAGGCTTCAGCAAGCCTTGGGTCCCTCTGCTTCCGGACTCGGGTGCTGAGGTACAAGTCCTGAGCGCCTTCCCCGCAGCTCTGCCCCACCGGCTATTTTTAGCTAGGCCTTCATAACATTTCCGGAACCTCAGCCGGAAGCTGGGGATGCGGAAGCTACAATCACGTGACCGACTCTCGCGACGAAGGTCTAGCAGCTCGTTCTCAGTCCCCCACCCCTAGTCTTTACGTCACGGCTAGGCGGGCGGGAGCGTGCGCGATGTGCGCGTGCGCACTCGCCCGCTCTCGCCCCCGCGCAGGCGTCTTTCTGGCCAGTCGCGCGTGGGCTGAGGCCCTGGGCGGGCGTTGCGAAGACTTGTTTGCTTGAGTTTGGACCCTGCGACAGTTCTCAGTTCCCTTCTGGTGGGGCGGGCGCACACCCGACTCAGGCAAATGGGAGTCAGCTAGACGCACGCTGGGGAGCGTGGGTCTGCGGACATGAACTCGCCCGTGGACCCCGGCGCTCGTCAGGCGCTGAGAAAGAAGCCTCCGGATCGGACTCCTGAGGTAAGGCCGGGCATTGGCGCGTACACCTCGGCCCCGACCTGGCCGTTGTCGCGCGCGGGGTGGTGAGCGCCTTTCCTGCCGCTCCCTGCTGGGGACTTCCTTGTACCTCTGATAAGAAAACACCGTTACTGTGGACTGGGTTCTGAGTTTGTGTCTGCTCAGGCGGGCTGAGAAACAAGCTGGGAGTTGTAATGTGTAATAAATAGACAGTTTACATTCCAGCCAGTGCGTGCTGTGCTTATACTGTACAGTTGCCCCCCCCCCCCCCCATGACAAGCTTCCAAAGTCCCTATCAGACACCGCATCCAGTCGGTCGGTGAGAGTTGAGTAGTTCCCTAGGTGCCTTTTCAAACTGTCCATAGCAAACTACAGATTATTTGTTTTCTTGGTTTAGAGACTTGTCTATAATCAGTGGTTATACCAAAAGAAAAACCAAAAGTGTTGTGAGTGGAATGGATCGTCTAGGTAGAAGTTGCAGTAATTGAAATACTTTACGTCTTAGTCACGCGAGTTTCAGATTTATAGTGTTTTGCATAAAAAGTCTCAGAAACTGTGGACAGGGACTCAGGGACATGATATTATTGAGACCGTAACTGAAGCTGTGATGAGTCCAGCTTGTTTACTGAGATACTGATCTTTGCATAGGAACAAGGCAGTTTTTTAAAATTACTTTCCAGGTGCTACTAATAATTCTAGAACTCAGTTTTTCTGTGGTGATGATGATTATGGCAATGTGCGTTCTAAGTTTTATTTATAAACATTATCTAGGTAATGAGGGAAAACCCTAAGTAATTCGATTCCTTCTGAATTACTTAGTTTGAAATTGAGTTTTTAAGCAGAGGAAATTTCCTGTTTGTTAAGTTAGGCTTGGTCATGTGTGCTGCAGTGAGAACTTTTATCTCGTTTTACTGGAATAGCAACATTGTTGAAAGGAATGTTAACCGCTTAGAGTCTTTGACTGTATTTTTGAATGAGTGTAGAATTTGGGTTACTAGTAAGAAATCATTAACCAGAACGCTAGTGATGGTTTATTTTGATAAAGAACTTGATGTTATTCTTACATGCTCATTTCTGCTGTCAGAAGATTCTTTTAGTGGACTCTTAAGGGTCTGTTATAAATACACTAATTAGGTAATTTTTCTTTGTCAACCTGTTCATGGTTCTAGTCTGTACATGAGAAAATTTTAGTGAAGAAAATAGGTCCTTGTAGTTCTTACATTCTGATGGCATATGGAGAGTAGCAGGTAGGTTATAAATATGTAATATGCTAGCTATAATGGCCATTTCAAGTAACAGGATAAGGAGAATTGTGAAAAGGGAAGGTGAACTAGATTATGGATTAAATGAAGTAGTTTCTATTGCCCTATGTACCTTGACTTTGTTGTTGTTGTTGAGTGAAACTGAGTATCACTTTATAGCTCACAGTAACCTGGAGTGAGCTGGTCCACCATACCTGGTTTGAGGATTTAACTGGATGAACATTCTACTGATGCATGGGAATGGGATCATGTGTGAAGTTTTATGAAGAAAAGCTTTTGCAAGCAGAGGAAATAGTCATTGCAAAGACTGTGATGAGAATGTTTCTTCACGTATTCCAGGAATAGCAAGGAACTCCTGAGTAGTGGGGAATGAGCCAGAGTGAGTAGGAAGTCAGAGATGGTGCTGTAGGGCTTTCTAAACTGCTGAAGAAGAAGATGATGATGACTCTTACTTTCAGTGAAATGGGTGAGTTACTGTCTAAAGGTTTTGAAACAGAGGACTGTAACTTGTTAGATTTTTAAAAAGATTCTTGACTGTTGTGTAGCATGTATACTAGGTGGGAACTAGGGTAGGTAGGAGGAAGTTAGAGGCTATTGCATAAATGGGGTAAGAAATGATGATAACTCGGACTAAAGCGACAGAGATGGAGTTTTTGAGTAACCATCAACTTATGGAAATATTTTTTGATGTTTAGCCAAGAGCATTTGTTAGTAGTACACTAGGTGTAGACTGAGAGAAAGAGAAGGATTAAGCCTGCTTACAGAGTTTTTGGTTTAAATAATTCTGGAATGTTGGAGTTGTTACCAAAAACAGGTTGAAGAGCAGTCAGAGAAATGGCCTGGGCTGTAGAGCAGTGTTCTAATGCACACCTAGTGTTCTTGAGATTCTGTGCTTAATCCTCAGCACCACAAAACAAAAGTACGGAAGATATACTGGAGCTGGTTTGGTGAAGGAGAAGATCAGAAGTAATGTTTTGAATTTGTCTAGTTTAAAATGTTGGAGTAAAGAGTTACACATAAAATTTATGTTTCTAAGAGAAGGCTGGACTAAATAGAATTTTCAGTCATGGGGTTGTAGACATTTCCAGTTGGGAGAATGTATGAAATTACCAATATAGAGAGTACATAGAGAATAGAAAAGCTGTCACACACATCAAGATCCCAGCACTTGGGACGCTGAAGAGTAAGATTGACATTGGTTCCTGGTATAGTTATTCTTACACACACATACAGAGGGGAGGGTGGTGTGCCTTAGAAAAATGACAGAATAGGTTGAGAGAGAGGAGCTGGAGACATGGCTCAGCGGCTAAGAGCACTGGCTGCTCTTCCAGAGATCCTGAGTTCAATTCCCAGCAACTACATGGTGGCTCACAACCATCTATAATGGGATCTGATATCTTCTTCTGTTATGTAGGCATACATGCAAATAGAGCACTCACATACCTAAAATATATATCTTTTTTTAAGACAAACAGAGATACAGTGTAGTAGTGTCCTGTAAGTCAAGTTAATAAAAATGCATGGTTTTTGAGCATTTACCTATCACATGAAAACTTGAGCTCAATTCTCAGGATAGAGCTGGGGGAATTCTATTTTTAAAAGTGAGGCATGTTGATACATGCCTGGAATACCACCCTTTGGGAAGTGAAGGCGGAAAAAATTAAGACTACCAGTTCAGTCAGTGCTACATAAAACCCCTTCTCAAAAAAAAAAGTTATAATGAAAAAGGATAAAATTTATTTGTTAAACTTAATTCAGTTTCCTTTTCCTTAATGTGTAATGAGTACACAGTATTGTGAAAATAAGCAAATTATTTGAAACACACGCACCCCACACACATACAGGCACAGCGTCTTTCCACACTTTGTCCGCACCTCATGGCAGTGTTCTTATGGAAGTTTGGAGCAGGTGGCATGCCTGGGATAGGTCTTTCAGTCATGTAGTCCAGCTTTACTTCCAGCCCAGGTTTGCGCTCTTCTTCTTGATCATCAACCATGTGAGGAGTCTTTACCTCACTCTCCTGTCCCTTTAACCAGCAACACAGATTGTCCTGCCTTTAGCATCATGCATTCCCTGCCACAGTGGACTGATGGCCCCTGAAAGTAAACACCAAAGTCTTTCTTCCTTAAGCTGTTTCTGGCAGATAGTGAGTCACAGAGTGTGAAAGTAGCCAACACAGTGGTGTGGCTTGTTGTTTTTTGTTTTTGTTTTTTTTTTTTTTTTTTTTTTTTTGAGACAGGTTCACGGTGTAGCCTAGGCTGCCCCTTAAAATCATTATCTTCTTGCCTTAGCTTCTGAAGTTCTAGGATTACAAGTATGTTCCATCATGCCAAGTTTAGAATCTGTGTTTTTATAACTTTCTAGTAAGTCTTAGTGAATTAGACTCTTGAGTGATGAACTGTGACTTTTACATTTCTTTCTAACAGTTTTTACTTATCTAGCTATTTGTCCTACTTTATGGATCCAGGTTTCACAACACATTGTCTTTCCTTTATTCTGTGATTTCCACTTTTAAATGATTTCTTATGGGAAAATGTGGACTTAAATACTGGTGGTCTTGGTAAGTAAAAGTGTTCTAAAACCACAAAAACTATTAAAGAAAGATGGCCTCAAGCTGGGGAGTTGTTCAGTTGTAGAACACCTAACTAGCACGTGTGGGACCTGTATTTAATATCCAGCACAGTCAAAGACAGGTACATATGCCTGTAGTTACAATATTCAGGGAAGCTGAGACTGGTGGATTACTTGAGCACACAAGTTTAAATTTAACCCAGACAATGTAGTTGAGACCATAACTCAAAAAAGAAAAAATAAAGATATTAATGCATTCCAAGATGTTCCCTGAGTCTTCTAGTAACTTTCTTAGTTTCTTAGTTTATGTACTGTATGCTCTGTGATGCTTGCACAGGAGCAGAATGGACTAATGATGCAATGTTCCTTTACATGATGTGTACAGTATACCTGTAAATACATTGACGTTGTTTATAAATCTAGGCTATATAATTTCCCATCTCAGGAAATATACTCAAGCTCACTTTTTATTAATAAATACTGTGCCAATCTTTTACTTTTTAAATTAGAACTTTCTGAACTAGCACATAAAGCATTAGTATTTATATATAGCCCATTTAGTAATTGAGATGCATACACAGAGTTTGAATACTGTTCATATCACATTTTCTATCTCTGCATTGCATGGCGTGTGGAATTTTGTGGTGTAATATCAACCTTAAAGTTTAGGGGTTTCTTTTGGGGTCAGGATTTAACTATGTAGTCCAGGCTGGCCTCAGCCTTTCTGTATAGTCTATAGTGACATCAATCCTGCTGATCCTCCTGCTTTAGCCTCCAAAGGGCTGGGTTTACAGACTAGCAGTGTCATGAAACCACCCCTTACAAGCCCAGGAATTTTTATTTAGATGATCCCACTGCAAATAATGTTATCTAATATTTGTGTGTGTGAGTGAACTTTTCCTGAGAGAAGTAAGCATTTGCTCAGTCCAGTAGGATGCCACCATCAGGACAGAATTAATAGTCTTACATATAAGTATAGGTCTATCACATAGGTGAAATCCCCCACCAAAAAAAAAAAAAAAAAAAAAAAAAGGAAAAAGCCAGCCGTCACTAAAAGTTTCATTACAATGTGGTTGATGACTTCCTCATAAATCTCTTACCCTTCTTGAGTTAAACTTGCACCCTTTTTATTCTCAGCAGGTGTGCCCAACCACAGCCCATGCTTACTGTCACTGGCTGAGATACAGTCCAAGAGAAAATAAAAAACTACTTAAAATATGATCCCCTCCATGGCTTTCTTTAACTAAATTGTGTGGATTTTGAGTGAATCCTGTAGGGGATAACATCTTTTTCAATGTTTGAAAGGTTTAACTAAATATCCTAAACCATGGGCAGCTAGAGAAGAATCTCATACAGTCGGGATAGATCGACATGGCTGAAGTCTCAGGTGAGGGTCTGATGACTTCCCAGCCTCTCCTTCCTTGAAGAAACTTTTACAGGTCTGATCCCTTGAGGGCCTTTTGCAGGTGATTACTGTGGTGATTAAGTTGGCTGTGCACAAAGAAAAGTCCTAAGTATATGAGTGGTTTTAGGAAAGTTGCCTAACTTTAAAATACAAATACTTTGGGGCATTTTTATATGGACTAAATGAAATGAGATAATGTAAAATATTTATCACCTTGCCTACAAATAGCATTAAATGGTAGTCACGTATTGGTTTATTACTTTTTTCTGGCAAGAAATTTATCATCCTTTGATAAATTAAGATTTTACATTGAAATCTCATCACTAGTGCTTATCTGTAGAATCCTTTTTTATTTCTTCCAACTCCTTTGTTTCTGATACTTTTAATCTTCCTCAAGCATGATGTTCTGAGACTATGCTATAATTGCTGGTATGTAAGTTGATAAGGACTGGGTTCTTCCAAGGAATCTGTGTCATTTTCCTAGCACCCTTATCAAGTAGCTCACAATCACCTGTAACTCCCTCTCCAGGGGATCCAGTGCCCTCTTAATTACTTCCTTGGGTACCTTAACACACATGGCATGCAGATAAATAAAATATTTTTTTAAAAAAATACTTATTTATTTATTTATTATGTATACAGTATTCTGTCTGTGTGTATGCCCGCAGGCCAGAAGAGAGCACCAGATCTCATTACAGATGGTTGTGAGCCATCATGTGGTTGCTGGGAATTGAACTCAGGACCTTTGGAAGAGCAGGCAGTGCTCTTAATCTCTGAGCCATCTCTCCAGCCCCCAATAAAATATTTCTTAAAAGATGACTAGCATACACCCATCATAAACAAACTAAAATATCTTGTAAAATATCTGGCTGTTCTTGAAAAGCAATAGAGGAAACTTAGTTATACTTTAGAATAGAAATCCCTTTTCTATATGGCTCCAAAGCAGTTTTCAAGAAACATCACAGAGTATTATAGATAAATGGCATGTTTAACTTTCTATATTTTTTCGCCAGAGAGTTTGTTGGAAATTAGGAAGCTGAAGTAGAAGAATTGCTATGCGTTCAAACCCTGCCTTGGGCTGCAATGTGAGATCCTAACTCAAAAGTGGAAATTTTTGTCAGAGAGAATTTCACACTCATTCAGTGCTAATACAATTCTACCTCAAATCAAAGGGAAAAAAAGAAAAGAAACACTTTAAGATCTAGCTTGCTTTTGTTACCAAAAAAAAAAAAAAACGTGCAAAATTTAGCTTTTTAGTAATTATTTCTTAACCTGCTTCAGATTTAGAATATAAGTCTTTGACTATAAACCTATAGAATAGATGTTTTTTCCTGATCTGGCAAAAAAAGTACCATTGTACTTGTCATTTTTCAGTGAGTCACTTTGTACACACCCTGAGGTTGGCAAAACAAAGATTCTGCTGTGTGTTCTCAGCCAATGTACATTCATAGGCTTCCTCGGAAAGAAAAAAACTTATTTATGCTCCTGGGCCCTTTGACCTTTATTTGTAAATTCAACTAAATAAAGAGAAATGTCAGATCTAGATGAAATCTTTATTAAGGAAAAACTGGGGCTAGAGAGATTAGATAAGAGTACTTGTTGCTGTTCGTGGAACATGGGTTCACTTCCCACAACCACATGGTGATTCGCAACCATCTGTAGCTTGATGGAGGACTTTTAAAAGCCACATGAGGCTGTGGCTTTTATTGGTTAATTAATAAAGAAACTGCCTTGGCCCTTTAAGAGAACAGAAAATTAGGTAGGCGGAGTAGACAGAACATAATTGTTGGAGAAAGAAAACAGAGTTGGGGAGACTCTTCAGGCAGTCGCCATGCCTCTCCTCTCCGAGATGGACGCAGGTTAAGATCTCTCCTGGTAAGCGATCCACCTCGTGGTGCTACACGGATTACTAAATATGTGTTAATTAGCCAATAAGAGGCTGAAACTAATGGGCTAGGCAATGTTTAAAAGAATACAGTTTCCGTGTAATTATTTTGGGTAAAGCTAGCCGGGTGGCGGGAAGCGGCCTTTGGCCACTCCATCTATAGTAGCTCTTGTTCCAGAGGATTCGTGACCTCTAGTGATCTCTCAGGCACACAGGTGCACAAACATAAATGCAGGCAAAACACCCAAACACATAAAAAAGAAAAATAACAGCTGTGGCCCACTGGGAGTTTGGGCCATGTGATTTTGTTTCTGAGATATTTAGTAACTTACTCAAATTCTCCCAGAAGGAAGAGCAGCCAGCATGACAGCTTCATGAAATAATAAGTCTTTGGAAGGGATGGAGGCAGTGTGAGCCCTTTAAACTGTTTATCATTAGACAAGCCTGGTGAAAGTGGGATGTCGCTGTACATAAGAGAATTGTTATTTCTGGCATGGCAGTGGAAGCTACCATTAATGCTATCGCTAATCTTTCCCACTTCTGCCACTAGAACTTTTGGACTAGTGCATGGCAGGAAGGCGTGGCAGCAGGAGACTGAGCACCTCGTCACAGTGCCCAGTGTTCTGCCCAGTTCTATCCCGCAAACATTCAGTTCCAAAGAAACACACAGACTTAACAATTATAAACTGTTTGGCCAATGGCTCCCACCTATTTCTAGCTAGCTCTTGCATCTTAAATTAGCACATTTCTGTTAATCTATGTATCACCATGAGGCTGTGGCTTACCGGTAATGTTCTGGCAGCTTTCTCTTTTGGCAACTACATGGCATCTTCTTGACTCCACCTACTCTCTCTCTATATATATTGCTGTTCAGATTTCCCACCTGACTTTACTCTGCTAAGACATTGGCCAATACAGCTTTATTCATCAACCAATAAAAGCAATACATATACAGAAGGATATCCCACATCACCTTCCCTTTTTTTGTCTAATTAAAAAGGAAGGTTTGAACTTTAACATAGTAAAATTACATATGCCAAACAGTTATCAAGAAAGAATTATATTTACAATATTTAGTTACTTGTATTTAGCAAAATTTAAAAAACATTTTCTCATCTATTTTATCTTTGTGAGTTTAAAGTTTCATATCTAATTTATCTTTTATCATAACTAAGGAAAATTACAACTCCATCAGAGACCCCAGAGGTATATAATATTACCTATTTAAACAGGAAGTGCATTGTAAGCAACTTCCAAAGTTTTTGAAATGACAGAGACATCTTGCTGCTTGGACAGTCACCCAAAATTCTTTTGTAACATTGGGGCATCCATCTTCAGCCTAGAGGCTCATCATATCTGGCAGACTTTTCAGGAAATTTGAAGATCTATTCTGCCTTGTATTGGCAAAGTTTGTCAGTTGCTTTCTTGTGTGTTCTGCAGAATGTTTGGAAGTTTCTCCTGTGAAGCAGGAATCCTAAAGTACCCTGTCTTTTGGAAAATTCAGCAGTTATTTGTGGGTCCTGCACGTCCAGTTCATATATCATACCATAAAACAGTCCAGGCAAGAGCAGTTTCTTGCCCAAATGGCTAGCTTTGTCACATTGAAGACAAATTCCATAATGAGTTTTTTTGATGCCCATCAACCTCTCTGAAGTAATTGGTACTGGCAGAAGCAAAAATGTCTCACTGTTGAGAAAAGTCTGAGTTCTTAAAAACCTTTGAAATGCCATATTCTGTAGGTCTTTGAAGTGCTGAAGATTATCTATCTAACTGAAATATATCTTTGTATATGTAGAAAACCTAACATGGCTACAAATTTGACTATTATAAATGACTATTAGTTTGTAAATTTTAACTATACATTACAGTTTTAAATGAGCTGTATATGCATAGTGCCTTAAATAAGAGTAGAAATATACATATAGCAAAAATTGACTTTAAATTTGTATCAGTAAACCAAAGTCCATACCAATGTATTCATTTTTATATGTCTCCTTTTTTTTTTTCTTTAGAAAAACCTTGACTGTGACCATTAGCCATTTGTAGTCAACCCCCTTTAAATGAAAACAAACATTTATAAACAATATTTGGGAATTTGGGTCTAGTTTTTTTAGACTACTTCCTGCTGATTGGGGGCACTGTTAATCAGGTCTTTCATGGAGTATCCTGTGTGATTGGTCCATTTCACACAGCAGTCCTGAAGCTGTTGTGGATGTTAGACCACATACGCATTGCTTCAAGGGATCTTGTTTGATCAAACCACATTAGCCGGTAAGGAATCCACAGCTTTCTGTCCTCTGTGGAAACAAGCATAACCTCTTTTCCAAAGTAACATGTCCTTAAACTTAAATTTTGAAGTCAAGATACCTTTAAAATATATATTGGTTAGCTTAGCAGCCCATACAATACAATAAAATATCTCTGTAGCTAGCTCATTCACAGTCAAAAATTTCAAAGAAAAGACAATAATATACGTAATCCAGACTCTTTGTGTATTTTTATCTTTACATGACTTTTTTCTCTATTTCTTTTATGTATATTTTTAAATTTTTGGTTTTTTGAGACAGGGTTTCTATGTGTATCTTTGACTGTCCAGGAGCTCACTCTGTAGACCAGGCTAGCCTTGAACTTGCAGAGATGCCTGCTTCTACCTCCCTAGTGCTGAGATAAAGGCTTGTACCACCAAACCCGCCTACTCTGTTTCCTTTTTAAAGGACTTTCTCTGTAGTAAGAGATTACTTGTTCATTCCCAGCTGCCCAGAACCAAATAACCACATAGAAACTATATTATTTGCAATACTCTTTGGCCTATAGCTTAAGTGTATTTCTGGCTAACTCATATCTACCCATTTCTATTTGTTTATATTTTACCACAAGGTTTGTGGCCTACAGGCAAGGTTCCAGCTGACAGCTCATGTCTGTCTACTGGTGGCTCCGTGGCTTCTCTTTGACTCCGCCTACTCTCTCCTCTATCTGCTTGGAACTCCCACCTTGCCCTAGTCTGCTAAGCCACTGGCCAAAACAGATTTATTCATTAGCCAATAAAAGCAACACATAGACAGAAGGACTTCCCATACCATTTCTCTATCCTTTTTCTTTTCTCTCCCAAACCTATGTATATTTTTAACCACATTGTAAACAGTTTAGAAGCTTTTTTTTTCCTGTCTGAATCAGTCTTTACTGTATATATCTATCTTTTTCTGGCCACGAGTTTTTAATCCGCTAAGTGGATGACTAGTATTAAAGCTGCAGCTTTGGTGACTGGATCTGCCCTACTCCTTGACTTTGAGAGTTTTAACTTCATGGTTGAGGTACTGGTGGGGGCCATGTTTTTTTGCCACAACTCTGTGGAGTTTCTAGGTCCATGCCACCACCAAAAGGCATGCTGCCAGCTTCTCATAAACACCATTTAAGTGTTTGGTGGCAGGGCCTCTTTAAGAACCTCCATATGATTTTTGCTGCTAATGCTGAGTCAGGAAGCCTTTCTTAAAGTATCCATGCCTCTGCTCGCTGCCAGCAAAGAGTGCTTACTGGAGTAAAGACGATTACCAAGAAGCTGTACTTGCCTCTATTATTGTCTGTGTAGAATCCTTTATTTTTTTAAGCTTTCTCAGCCTCTATGTGAAAATTCTTGCCAAATGTTTGGGTGCCATTTCTAGACAGAAGTTTCTGTCCCGCCTGGTCCTACAGCCATTCAGTCTCAAAGAAGCACACAGAGACTTATATTAACAGTTTATATTAATTATAAACTGTTTTGACCAATGGCTCAGGCTTATTCCTAGTTATCTCTTACATCTTAAATTAACACATTTCTGTTAATCTAGGTATCGCCACAAGGCTATGGTTTACCAGTAATGTTCTGGCATCTTTCTCATTCATCAGCTACATGGCATCTCCTTGACTCCGCCTATTCTCTCTATATATATCTCTGTTTGGATTTCCCACCTGGCTTTACTCTGCTAAGCCATTGGCCAAAAAAGCTTTATTCATCAACCAATAAAAGCAACACATATACAGAAGGACATCCCACATAAATCCTGTGAAGTTGACAGTCAAGATTGACCATCACAATTTGTAGCCACAAGTTTAATTTTGTAAATCCAACCAACTATAGAAATATTTTGGGAGGGGGTGTGGGATGTAATTGCATAGTATAGTGCTTGCCTGTAATGTGTGAATCTGTGGGGTTTGATCCCTCACCCATGCAAATAGTAAAAGTATTGCAGGTGAGATTGTGTCTGTAGTGAACAGATTTTTTTTGTCATTATTCTTTAATACTCTATCACAACATTTTACTAAACTTTTTCATAACTGGTGGTTTGAATAAGAATGGCCCAATGGACTCATACATTTCAATGCTTGAGCACTAGGAGTGGCACTCTTAGGAAGTGTGGCCTTTTTTTAATAGTGAGTTGCTGGGGATGGACTATGAGGTTTCAAAAACACAAGCCACACCCAGTGGCTCTTTCTCTTCTTGCTGCCTGTGGAGCCAGATGTAGAACCTTCAGTTTCTCTCCAGCACCATGTCTGCGTGCATGTCTGCTATGCTTCCTACTGTGCTGATAATGGAGTAAACAAACCTGAAACTGTAAGCCAGCTCCAGTGAAATGTTTTCCTTTATAAAAGAGTTGCCTTCATAATGGAGTCTCATCATACCAATAGAACAATGGCTAAGACAATAACTCTACACTTTCTCATACTGCCTTAGTCTTCTGAGGTAAGCCCACCAGAGACAATCACATAGAAACTCTTAAAGCCTAAAAGAAAGTCCTTGTTGCCAGCCTGCAGCTACATGGGGTACTTGCTCAAATCATGCAGCCCCAAGCCTTTGTCTTTTATGCACAAAAACTACATCCTGGTTATCACACTTCAGTTAGCAGGAAGCAGAACTACAGGGGAAAAAAAGCAAGGTTAGTACATTTAGGGATTTTTCTAGAACTCTTCACTAGGTCTTTGATTAGGTTTTTGTTCCTGTTTTGGCAGGTATTGGGGCCTGCATGCTGGGTTTTAAGGTCAGAATGTTGCCTCTAACATAGCATTAGTTGTGCTAAGATCTGGGGGCCTGTTAACATTAGCTCTACCTCAGAGGTTCTGGTAGGTTGTGCTTTCATTTTCATTTGAATGTAGGTATTTTCACATTTTCTCCCTGACTTATTCATTGGTTATTCATGATTGCTCAATCTCCAGTACTATTCAGAGAAAAGAAAATAATCTGCTGTTAGCAGCAAACTGTGCATCAAACTATACACAGGAAATATACGTTAGAATTGACTGAAGCCCACTGACATCACCGGTTAATTATCACAAGACAGAACTGCATATAATGTGCTGTTAAAAAGTATCTAAGGTAGCCGGGCGGCAGTGGCGCACGCCTTTAATCCCAGCACTCGGGAGGCAGAGGCAGGTGGATCTCTGAGTTCGAGGCCAGCCTGGTCTACAAGAGCTAGTTCCAGGACAGGCTCTAGAAACTACAGGGAAACCCTGTCTCGAAAAACCAAAAAAAAAAAAAAAAAAAGTATCTAAGGTTAGTGTGATAAAGTAAGGTGGATGAAATAAATAAAGGAGGAAGGCAGGGAAAGGGAGAAATAGAAAATTAAATGGAGAAAGGAAAAAGAAAGAATAGAGAAAATGGAAGGAAAGAGAAAATAACAAGAAATTAGAAAAAAAATTAAATGAAAAATAAAAAGACTTCCCAATAATGAAAAAATTCGAAAAATACAAGAAGTGAACTAAAAGCATAAGAACATCTAAAATAGATTAAGATGCTATTAAAATAGGGTGGAACAAAGGATACATGGCAGAATGGTGTAAGAGAAAGGAAAGAAGAATAATGTTCAATTAATTTCTATGCATGAGGACTGGAGAGAGTCAGTTAAACTGTGGATTACTGTTTTTAAGAAAGACTCCTATAGCTTATGCTGTTGGTGAGTCCCTGAGCAAATGTGTGAGGTCTGGTATGCTGTCTTAAGTGATAATTAATGTGGGATTTCCCTCTGTATGCTATGAATATGCTTTGTTACTATTGGTTAATAAAGAAGCTGCTTTGGCCTATGGCAATGAATGCAGGGAGAAAGAAAGTGAGGTCAGGCAGATGCCATGTTGCTGCCAAAGGAGAAGGGTGCCAAAACCTTACCAGTAAGCCACAGCCTTCTGGTGATACATAGATTAATAGAAACGAGTTAAGATGTAAGAGCTAACTAGGAATACGACTAAGCCCATCGGCTAAACAGTGTTGTAATTAATGTAGTTTTTTTGTGTGATCATTCGAGTCTGGGTGGCCAGGAAACAAAATCAGTCTCCAAATACAGATAATTTTCCTCGTTTGAGCTCTAGCTGTCTCTGCCGGCCACAGTTAGCATTATAGCTTGTGGCAGGCTCTTTCTTCTTGATTCTCTAGAGTTCAAACCTGGTTGAGATTCTTGAGTAATTTTCTCAGATAAAACAGGAGTGTGAGAAGCCGTCACAGCACTGAGAACTAAGTAGATAAAGGGCATGTCTTCATAAAAACCTCCTGATTATCAGTCAGTCTGCCAGATGGGTGTGTCGGTAGCTGTTTAGTGCACCACTGGACCTTCAGCATTCTCAAGCTCCTTGGAACTGTTGGCAGATAGGTGGCTCAGAGATGGATGAGCTATTGAACTCAGACTATCAAACTTCAGAATTATTTCAGTTGATGAACCATTGAGAAAGAGAGACTATCATTCTTTATGTACTTCCTGCCTGGGTGAGTCTCCCACCTCCCTACACCTTTCAACGTTTTAGCGTCTGTCTGTTTCCATTCTTTACAGCTGTTTTCCTAGGCCTGCCTTCATCCTGTGACTTTGGCAGGGCCAATTGCAGCTACAAGACTGTGGTTCCCTGTTCTCAGCTTAATAATAGGTTCCATCTCAAGGTGGCTCCTGGCCCTGTCTTTGGAGTAGCATTTAAAGTAATAAAGTGGGATTTCAGTTTATATTGACTTTCCCACCAAAGGAATTTGTTTCTCATCAAAACCGACAACGGGATTTGAAGCTTATCAGGTCTTTAGACTTTTCCTGAAAATAGATGCTTCTTGCTTGGCCTATCATTTGCAGCTGCTTCTCCCATTCCCCATCTGGGAGCTATGGCTACTTGCCTACTCTTTTTGATTGATCATGTTGTTTTTTTAGCTTTTTTCAAATATCCTTTTTCTTCCTTTATGGATTTCTAAAGCATTTTCCTGTCTTTTTATGTTTGGAATAAATATTCTTTCCTTTTTGACTCACTCCATCTGGTCAAACACCTCTTGGAAGTTCAGGATTATTTCTGTCGTTATTGTGTGTTCACGTACATGAATGTTCATGTGTCACACGCGTGTGTGCTCATCAATATTTTACATATTTGGGTGCTCTGACATTAACTGTGTATACATTTAGTAATGTTATTTTATCTTATCATAATGCAGTGGCCTTCCTTGTCTCTTTTTACTCTTTTGACTTTGTTGGTTTTGTAGTTTCTTTTGGATTCCATTTGAATGAAATATTTATTCCATCTCTTTACTTTGTATCTGTATGTGTTCTCAGAGGTGACCTGGATTTATGATAAGCCTGTAGAGTACTTTTTGTATTTAATCATTCTGTATGTATTCGGGGTGAGGGTATTTGTTTACCTGTAATACTAAGGATTGAACCTGGGGCCTAGTACATGCTACGTAAGCACTATATCCCCGGACTGTTTAACTGGAGAATTTAACCTACTTTGATTCAAAGTAATTATGGAAAGGTTATGGCCTTATCATAGCCATTTTGTAATGTGTTTTCTAGTTTTGCTGTTCCTTTTGTTGTTGTTGGTTTGCTTTTTGAGACAGGGTTTCTCTGTGTAGTTTTGGAGCCTGTCCTGGAACTCACTTTATAGACCAGCTGGCCTTGAACTAAGAGATCCACCTGCCTCTGCCTCCTGAGTGCTGGGATTAAAGGTGTGTGCCACCACTGCCCAGCTCTTGTAATATTTCTTTAGTGCTTTGCTGTAGTATTGTTTGGCTCTAGTATTGTGGTTTGATTCTTTGCTTATTATTTTTGGTTTGTATATTTTAGATTTTTGCCTTATGGTTTCTATGACACAAAGAATATTTTATGGTTTTAATTAATTTTAAATTATAAGAACTTGACATGATCATAAAAATAAGAACAAAAGGGCACTGGAGAGATGATGGTTCAGCTATTAAGAACACTGGCTGCTCTTCCAGAAATCCTGAGTTAAATTCCAGCAACCACATGCTGCCTCACAATCACCTATAGTGGGATCTGATGCTCTCTGCTAGCATAAAGGTATACTTGCAGCTAGAGCACTCATGTACATAAACTAAATAAATCTTTTTTTAAAAGATAAGAACAAAAACAAAAGAACAAGAACAGTTGTTTTAATCTAGACAAGAGTAAGACCATGCCAAAGATATATGTAATTTATATATCACACTTAGTAGTATTAGAGCATCTGAATTTGTCTATGTAGTCTCACTAGTCAGCAAGCAAGCACGTTTGTGCAGGTGCCCAAGGAGATTAGAAGAGTGTGTCAGGTTCCCTAGGACTTGAGTTAATAGGCAGTTATGAGCCACATGATGTGGGTGCTGGAAAACAAACATCATCTGTAAGAGCAGCAAGCATTTTTAATTGCTGAGCCATCTCTCTAGCCAGCCCTCCATCGTAGGTAGCTGGTTACAAGGTTACTATTTTTTCTTGTTTCTTCTATCATACTATTAATGCCTTCTGTTTTAAATCTTTTGAGTGTATTTTTCAGTTCAAGGATTCTGTTTGATTTTTTAAGAGTTTCTGTTAAAGTATGGAAACATGTTTGTTTCATTTTCTTCAATTTCATTGAGTTCCTTAAAACTGGTATTTCATGTTCTCTGAGATCTCTGACACTTTGAAGTAAAATCCTGTTTTCTGAAAATAAATTCATAATTTGTCATGGGCCATTCTTTGGGTGTTGAGGTACCCTAATCATCCTAATACAGCATAGTTTCTATGAGCCTGTTGTCACTTTCATTATGCCAGCACTAGATAGAGTGTAGGTCCACATTTGTGGTGGGAAACTCTTAACACCATATTGTCACCACTTTGGTTCTTGAGCACAGTATAAGCCTGGGTTTGTCTCAGGTAGACTGAGTATGTGTCATTTGGGAAGAGCCAAGGGAAAGTGTAGTCTGTAACTACAAGCTTCTGCCTGGGGTCCCATAGGCCATTGGTGCCTCAAGTTTCTTTCTGGAGTCTGTTGTATGGCAGTGCAGGATTCAACCTTGTTTGGGGAAGAATCACTTTAAATTGATCTCTGTTCCTTGGGCTCTTATGCTATACAAGTAGTCACCATTATTTGTAAACTGTGTAGTTTGAATCTACAGACTACTAAGACCTGCACAACACCCATGATTCAAACTGCCTGTTGCTGAAGTGGGCTCCTGGCCCAAGATAACTGCAGCTAGTCATAGGCGATATTATAGTAATAGAAACCCTCTGAACTTTGTCTTCTCCCGGTACTGGGACTGTTCAGAAGCTCCATTCACAGGCAGACCATTAAGATCTGACTAGCCACCAAGTGATGGTGGCGTACATCTTTAATCCAAGCACCCAGGAAGCAGAGCCAGGCGAATCTCTGTAAGATAGAGGCCAGCCTAGTCTACAGAGTAAGCCAGGACAGCCAAAGCTACATAGATAAATCCTGTTTGGGAAAAAGAAAACATGACCAGCCTAGCACTAAGTTCCAACACATGGTCTTGTGCTTACTACCCTATCCCCATGAATAGAGCCTTATACCACACTGTGTTGAGATAGTGTTGATGGTCCTGTGCCATCTGACTGGCTCTAATCTGAGCCTTGCCTGGGTTTAACTCTTACGTGTAGAGGTTTAACAATTTTGGGTGCACTCAGGTTCATAGTTGGTGGTAATGATTGACATGTATGTCAGTACATACTTGTAGACCTGTCTGGCACTTTGGCAGTTTAGAGCTTTATGAGTTAATACTGACTTGGCAATACTAATGTTTCCTGAGGCTGGAGAGTGGATGGTGAAGAGAGTGCCTTGGCCACCAAAGCTGGTTCACACCTGAGTCTCAGAGCTGCAGGGAACTATTCTACTTTTAGCAAATCAGGTGTGCCCAGGATCCATTTCAAGGCTGAAACTGAAGTTTGTTCTACCCATGCACAAATATCTCCCTGTTGTTGGAGCCAGATTCAAGGCTCCATATGTGAACTTTAGCCTGCATATAGGACATTCAGTTTCTACAGGTGCTTGGTCTCACCTCGGGCCAGGTTAGAATGCTAGGACAAAACCCTTGGCTAGCTTTCATATTCTGCTCCCTAGCAAGTGGGATCTTTTCCACCCTATGCTGCCTGAGTTTAAAGGAGGTAGTCAGCCTCCTGACCTAAGCATAGTTGTAATGGATATTGGCCTCCTGGCAGAGGTCATGTGACTTTGTTCAACACCAGGTTTCATCACAGCAGGCCTTGTACCGAGTATCAAGGATATGACCTAGACTTAATTTCATCTCTGTACTCTAAGCAGGAGGCATCACTCTCCTTGCTGTGGAAGGGTAATACAAATAACTTTGCTTCCTGCCTTCAACACATTTTGTTGCTCTTAAAGCAGATACTATCTGAGGGTGGTGGTATGTGCCTGTAGTTCCAGTATACAGGAGGCTGAGGTCAGGAGAATTTTGTCAGAGGATAGCCTCAGCTATAATTAGGAAGTTTGTCCCAAAGCAAAAGGATGTAAAGTACAGGCTCTGTGATGTCTAACCAAACTTTCTGTACTCTTCTGAAAATTGGTGTGTAAGTACTTAATCAGATGATTATGGGAGGTACTTAATGTAGTCTTGCTCTGCCTCATCTTTTAATTTTAGCTTTGTGTAGTGTTTTTGAACTTATAGTATAATACTTCATGCTTTGTTCTTTGACTCTTTGTGTTTTGTAATTCCATGTGACTTGAGGATTTGCTTTTTAACGTTATGAAGACTGCCACTGTTATTTTAATAGGGATAGTATTGAATCTGTAAATTAGTTTGGGTAGTCTGAACATTTTAATAATATTGACTTTTCAGTCTGTGAACACAGGATGTCTTTGCATTTCTATGTATCCTCTTCAGTGTTTTAATGATTTTTGTTATGGAGAAGTCTTTCTTTTTTTGATTAAATATATTATTGGGTCCTTTTTCTTTGAGTTTTTGAGTTTGAAAAGCATCATTAGGCAACTTTGTGTTAAAGACATTGTTAACCTACCTTCCAAGTGATTTGGAGAAAATTCTTTGTCGTAGTATTTCATGGAACAAGAGCTTTGGAGTGTGCAAAGTCTGTTCTGACGTTAGGATTTGTCCTGAGAGATTATCCTGGTTAAATTTTCTGGCATGTACTTGTTTTCTAAGTAAAAGAGAGACTGAATAAATATCTAGGCTAATGAAAATTTGGGATAATTATTTGCCGAAATTCACCAGTTTTACAAGGTGAAAGGTAAGAACTGACACTTGATATCCTCTAGCCACACATGTGACCTCACACATAGACACATATATATCATGTACACATAAAAAAATATTTACAAGAAATGAACTAATTTTAGAATTTATATAAATTACCTTTAGGCCAGACTTTTTAAATAGAAAATAATTTTTTCAGACAATATATTCTGATCACAATTTTTCCTTCCCTTCTCCCAGATCCTCCCTACCTCCCCACCAATCCAACACCCATGCCTTCTTTCTCTTTAAAAAATAAAAAACAGGCAAATAAGCCAGGATTTTTTAAAGGGGGGGCACACAAAACATACATACAATAAAAAATCAGAAACTATAATATACAAGCAAGAGACAAGATTTTTTTTTAAAACTTAACAAACAAAGCAATATGAAACCAAAGAAATCTACAAATATATCACTGAGTTCATTTTGTATTAGCCATCTACTTCTGGGTATGGGTTCTTTCCTTACATGTGGTTTATCTACCCAGTAAGACTAATTTTTCCTTTGCAAGTGGCTATCCAAAGGGATATAGCTTCTTGTTAGGGGTGGGAACTCATGTCCACTGCCCACTCTCAACACTGGGACCTGTGTGCAGACCTTGTGCATGCTGCCATAGTCTCTGAGTTCATATGTGTGTCAGTCCTGTTGTGTCTAGAAGACACTGTTTCTTTGGTGTGATCCATCCCTGTGGGCTCTAATAATCCTCTATCTCCTCTTCCATTTAGTTCTTAGAGCCCTGAGAGGATAGGTTTGATGAAGCTATCTTATTAAAAACTGAGTGTTTCATAATCTCTTTCTTCACATTTTCTCATTGTTGGCCTTCATATTAGTTCTCATCTACTACAAAAGAAAGCATCTCAGGTAATGATTGAATGAGACACTGATCTATGGGTATAGCAAAATGTTATTAGGAGTCATTTTATTGCTTTGTTATTTTAGCAGAATTATAGTATTTGGTTTTTCTCTAGGCCCATGTTCCCTAGTGTCAGGTTCTTGGTCACCTGAACAGTGTCAGGCATGGGTTCCGTCTCGTTGAGCGGGTCTTAAATCCAATCATATAATGGTTGTTACTCCCACAGCATTTGTGCCACTATTTCACCAGCATGTCATGCACTCAGCTCACTATTAGTAGGTTCAGGGGTGGTAGCTGGCCTGATGTTTAGTTTCTCCTCTGGTAGTGTGCAGAGTACCTTCCAGTATCATGAATCATAGTCAGCAGGGGTTAAGGCTCTAATGAGGCCCCAGCACAACTTCTCCTTGTTCAATGAGATATATAAATATTATCTTCAGCAACAGGACCTGACAGTTTGTGGAGTGAAACCAATATCCCTGGCAATCACCTGAGTTGTTTAGGGGTTCCATGAGGCCCTTTTAGCCAACAACTCACTCAATTAGATGTAACCCATTCTTGGCACTGCAAGTTTCATTTGGTGGTAAAAGATGTCTAGTTGGAGCTGGGCGATGGTGGCACACCACCCAGCACTTGGGAGGCAGAGCCAGAAGGATCTGAGTGTGTTCGAGGCCAGCCTGGTCTTCAAAAAAAGATAATCTAGTTGGGGCATTGGCTTCACCATTGTTTAGTGACTTCCTTTAGATTCCTTTTGTATATGTATATATTTTAAGAAACTTCTACATTAGTAGGTTTCCATATGATCCCCCATCTGGCTATTTCTGACTGAGTTTTTCAAGTATTGGTTAATGTTCTGAATATCTATACAAGCCTAGTGGAACTGAGAGATGGCTATTCAGAAAGCAGCATGTTTTGTAGCACAACATTGTATGCTAAAAAAGAAGGGCATGTCCCAACTGTTAATGAGAAATGTATGTTCAAAATAGCTACTAATATAATTCTTTGGTAGAGTGCTTGTCTGCTATTTATAAGGAATCTGAACCCCAACATTGCAAAAAACAGCCTTACCCTACTCCAAATAATAAACTATTTATGAATTTAATATTTTATATAACAGGCTCAAATCAAAACCCCATAGACTATATCTACAATAAATGTAGGTTTAGGTTGTTAGAAGGGTGCATTATAGAGCTCATTTTGTTTTAGAATGACAATGACCTTACCACTATCCTTCAAAGAAGTCCTAGTCATACTTTACTTAACAGTGGGGATATGTTTTGAGAAAAGCATCATTAGGCAACTTTGTGATTGTATGGACATTACAGCAAGTACCCACACAAACCAACATAGTACAGCTCAATCACTTGATGTCATATCTTAATGCAATCAAGAAATGAGTGAGGTTTCTGCCAATGTAACATGGCACATACTATTTTACAGTGAATTTTAATTTATTTTGGCAGTATGTTGGATGAAACCTGGGACCTTATGCATGCTAGTCAGACATTTTACCCAGAGCTATATCCCCTGTCCTTGAACTTTTATTTTCTTAATGTAAATAGAAGTATACTTTCAAAGATCTGTGAAGGGGTAAAGTACTTGTCTTGCTCAAGAATGAGAACCTGAGTTTAATCCTCAGAATTTATGTGGAAAATCAAGCGTAATGGTGTTTGTAGGATTCTTGTTGCTAGCCAGCCAGCCAGCCTTTGTGAGTTCAGACCAGTGAGGGAGAGACCATGTCACAATTAATAAGTAAATAGACAATGGTGAAGGAACAACACTCGGGTTGTCCTTTGGCCTCCGTATGTACAAATGTGTGTGCATTAGCATACACAACACCAATTAAAAGTACAGTGGAACAATCTAAACCAATGATGGAGTTATTTATTATCATTATCAAGTACTGGTTATTATATAGAACTATTGCTGTGTTTTTATACAGCTGGCAGGACAGAAGTTCTATGTACTCAAGAATCACCACAGACACATGAGTGATATTGAACTATGACATTGCCATAGCTACAAGGTCACTAGGCAATAGGGATTTTTCATTACCATCATAATGGGACCACCATTGTGTAAATGGTTTGTTGCTAACTGTATGACTTCAACTTTTTTGCTTAGGTGAAATCTTTTATTTCTAATCCTAAATTGGTCTTTGTTCTAATGCCCTGAATAATTTCTGCAGTGCTTGTTGGTATGGTTACAGAAACAGATGCTAGTGATTTGGGTGTTGTCATGTCCCAGATGGTTAGTTTTCTGTCATTTTCACTGCTTCTCCTTTCAGGCTCTATCAAATAGCTTTCAAGTACACTCTGTAATTGGTTAGCATCCTCTTTCTAGCTTTTGAATTTGTGACTGCAAACAAAATTCTGTAAGACTTTCAGTCTGTCTCTATTGGTGTTCTTTCATTTTCTCATTTAGAGGAGCTAAATAGAGTTTGTTTGAATAGATTGTTTCTTTTGCATATACCAAGAAACCTTAAATCATATATTTCTTCAAGCTTGTCTCGTAATGGTTAACTGGAGCGAAAACCCAAAGAAACTCCTTTCTACCTGTTTGTTTAGAAAAGAACCAACATGTTCTGAAAATTATCTTTTTGTGAAGGCTTAGTGTTTTTTAACTTTAAATTTGATATACTGGAAGGATTAGTAAGCATCCTGTTCTTGTGTTCATTCCCAGTATTATGTTACCAGACAACTAATGTAGAGTGACATAGTGCCCTGCCTATACACCAGTGTCTCCTAAACAGTATACATGGAACCACCTATAGGGCTTCTGTGGAAGCATATTAGTCTCTAAGATTCTGGGTTAGAGTCTGAAAGACCACCCCCAAACTCTCAAATACTGCTCACGGTGCTAGTTTAGGATTTCTAGGGCTGTTATTTACATGCACCATAACTCAAACTCAGATCTGGCTTTTTTTTTTTCCTCTCCTGGGTGATTGTTTTGGGATAAGCTTATTATAGAGCCCTGGCTGACTTGATATTCATAACATAGGATAGGCTGGTTTTGAATTCAGGAGATTGATTCCAGGACTGTTATGAATACTATATCTGTAGATTTTCAAGTCCCTTATATAAAACAATGTTGTATTGCATGTAACCTAAATATACCTTCTCATATAATTTGTAGTTTCTTTAGATGACTGATAAATAAAAAATGTAAACACTATATAAATAGTTGCTATTATATTCTATGAAGTACTACATAAAAAGCAGCTCTATTTCTCACTGTTGATAAAGATCATTTTATTCTTCCAAATCATCAGCTGCACTTGCCTGTTGTTTCTTTATTGTAAGAGGCCGCTTGTTTGTTCCCGGATGCCCAGAACCGAAATGATCACATGGAAACTGTATTAATTACAACACTGCTTGGCCTATTAGCTTACACATATTTCTATATCACTCATCTCTTAAATTAACCCATTTCTATTATTTTAGATTTTACCATTATGCTCGTGGCGTACTGGCAAGGTTCTAGCTGACAGCTTGCATCTCTCCCCTCTGGCGGCTATATGGTGTCTCTTGACTCTACCTTCTTTCTCCTAGCATTCAGTTTAACTTTCCTCACCTAGCTCTGTTCTAACCTGCTATAGGCCCAAAGCAGTTCCTTTATTCATTAACAATAAAAACAACACATAGACAGAAGGACTTTCCACACCATTTTCCCTTTTCTGTTTAAATAAAAAGTAAGATTTTTAATTTTACCATAGTAAAATTGCATATAACAAAACAGGTATCAAACAAGAATTACAGTCACAACATTTATATCTACTTTATTTTTATCATAGCTAAGTAAAACTGTCGTTATAACTTTTCTTCAAGTCCATCAACGACTCCGGACGGATATAATATTACCTAAGTTAACAGAAAGTGCATTGTAAGCAACTTCCAGAACTCTAGAATTGGCCACCACCACCCGGCTTCCGCCTTATCTTTAAAAAATTTGTAATTCAGAGGCTTTTGTGGCTCTTGAATAGCTAACAGAGCTCTGTCTTAAATGGTTGCTTAAAAAGAGATTGGTGGGGGTCATATTTCAGAATATATATTTGAAAAGTGATCTGAAAACTTCTTTTCCACAGGACTTAAATACTATTTACTCTTACCTCCATGGAATGGAAATACTATCAAACCTCAGGGAGCATCAGCTTAGGTAAGTGTAATTGGTTTACTGATCTGTGCTGTATACTCATTTATGCATCGGATGCTTGTAAAGCACCTTTTACAGTCATCCTTTTTTCGGTATCTGAACTACTTAGATCTCTAATGCCTAGAATTTGAAAGCATTATAAAAACTATGTATCTTATGCAGAAATGATAAGTACTGTGATATAATACAACATGGTGATGGGAAGTAACCTGCTGGCTGTTTATACTTAGATGATTACTCTCATAGGAAGTAGGTTTTGAATAGAGGCCTCTGTGACAGGGCCAAGACAAGAAAGAGGCCTTTGGTTTCTGGTGCAGAGTAAAAAGAAAGGTAGAATAAAGTAGTCTCCAGGAATCAGATGACTTAGAAATTTTGTAGGTCTAGGCACAAAAATTATGTTCCTTAATTTTTCTTAGTCATGATATTTTAAGTCTTCATCATGTAAGCTGCAGTTTTTTCTTAATAAAATGGAGTGATAGCTTTGTCTTTGTTACAGTTCTTGAAAGTTACGTGAAAATAAGTAACACAAACAACTATGCTTTCAATGTGTGCCAAATTTTGTGATTGTCCTAGTTTTCTTTCTGTTGCTGTGATAAAGACCATAACCAGAAGCAACTTGGGAAGAAAACGGTTTGCCTTGCAATTTCACATCATGGTCCATAATTGAAGGAAGCCATGGCAGGACCTGAAGCAGAGGCCATGGAAGAACGCTCACTTGCTTTTTCCCCAGGGCTTGCTCAGTTTGCTTTTTTATATAACCCAGGGCCACCTGCCCACAGTAGTACCAACCACAGCAATCTGGACCTTTCCACATCAGTCATTAAATCAAGAAGATGATACCTCATAGACTTGCATACAGTCCAGTCTGATAGAGGCAAATCCTTAGTTTGATTCCCTCTTCTTGATTATGTCTTGATTTGTATCATGTTGACATATACTAAGGAGCACAGAACAGAACTCAAAGCTCCTATTTTCTTTCTGAGGATTCTCTTATTAGTTGTGCCAGATGCTTAAAATAGGCACAATATGTTAGCCTTGCATGATTCCCGCAGCCAAGACCAATATACTTTATGAACCTCTGCTTTCTCTTTAAGATAGTCAGACCTTGCCAGGCAGTGGTGATGCACAACTTTAATCCCAGCACTTGGGAAGCAGAGGCAGGCAGATCTCTTGAGTTCAAGGCCAGCCTGGTCTATAGTGAGTTCCAGGACTCAGAAACTAAACTTTATCTGGGCGGTGGGGGTGACGGGGACAGACATATCTGTATCTGAAATCATGTGGTTATATTCTAGACACTTAGTGCTATAAAGCACTAATTGTGATTTTTGTATGTTTTGATTCAATCTTTCTCTCCATGACCCATGTAGCTAGCTGCTTTTCCTCAGTGTCCAAGGTTCTGATAGTGAACTAGGTTGTTACAGTATCATTTATTTTTTTATTCATTCTGTTTGCTGTATAATTTAAGGTGTTAGTATTTGTGAGTAAATCAGGAAGAATTAAATAACTGAAAATTACAAGTCATATTAATATGTATTTATTTTGTTTTTAAAGATTCTTTTAAAATGTAAAAAAAAGTATATACTTAACAGATCCTTTTGTTTGTATATATTTGTTGTTACCAGTAACTGTTCTTCACAAGATGTGAGAATGAACCATTCAAATTTGTATTTTCTCATAATAAAATTATTTAGTATGGATTGAAAGACTTTATAATGTACATAAGAATATTAAACCCTGTCACTTAATATCTATTGCTTTTTTTTTAATTGTTTTTGTTGTTTTGTTTTACTTTCCTGGATTTGTGGGTATAAAATCTTAATATATTGCTCTTGTGACCATCAAATTTGTGCCTATCTTCATAAACCTCTGCCTAAATCTGTGTTTTCTCTGCCTGAAGGGTTAGGGTTATAGACATACACTACTGTGACTGGCTTATGTCACATTTTAAAAATCAAAAGAAAAGCAAAATACTTAAAAATAAACCAAAATATTATCTATTGCTTTTATAAAAAATGTTACCATATTACATATATTTCACAGTTTAGTAAAAATTTAGTTATTATTTAATAATTTTCTATTGATGTATGACATTTTAAAAACTTTTTACCCTTTTTATTAGGTTAATGTCTGCAAGAGCACGCTATGAGAGATACAATGGCAATCAATTGCTTTTTTGGTAAGTATTTTTATGCTTACCTCAGATTAATGACATGTCTAAATCTTGACTTTTCACATTAAAATTCATTTAGTAATCATAAAATGAAGTATAATACATACAAAATACAGGAACTGGTCTAGTACATCAAATGTTAGAAATATATATAACTGCAACCAAAAAGATTGACTTTCTAGAAAGCTCTAGTCAGTGCTGCTTTGGAATGGTAATTATAATTGTGATTCATCAATTAATTTTACCTTTTTCAACCTCTTACTGATAGCATCTTTGAATCAGGTTGTTATATAGCAGGTGTCATCCAGGATTCTTTAATATTCCCCTTCGTTCTCTTTTACTGTTGTAGGTAGATTGAATGTTAGTTTATGTGTTCTACTGTACTGGGTTGCAACCAGATTTTTACTGTTGTGAAAGTGAAAAATAAGCTCCCTGTGGAGATTTTGCTGACACCTATTGTACCCTTACTTACTAATTAAACTTAAACATCTTCCAAGGAATAGAATTTCTAGAATTTTGCATATAAATATTAGGAGTATCACCCAGCTTCCCACTATAGTTGTGCCAGTGACGGTGACCATGAGCTGTGTAGTAGTAAGTCCCAGTAACCCATCTTTGTTGTTGTTGTTGTTGTTGTTGTTGTTTTGAGACAGGGTTTCTCTTTGTAACCTTGGTCGCCCTCTGCCACCCACTTGCCGGAACTAAAGTGTGTACCACTGTTGTATGGAATGCCGCTTGTTGGTTCCTGGCTCCTCAGCCTTGAAACAATCACATAGAAACTGTATTAATTAAATCACTGCTTAGCCATTACTTCAACGTATTGTTAGCTAGCTTTTACATCTAGAATTAACCCATCTCCATTATTTTATATTTTACCATGAGGTTTGTGGCCTACCAGCAAGGAGGTTTCAGCATGTCTGTCCCTGGCGGCTCCATGGTTTCTCTGCACTTCGCCCTTTTTTCTCCCAGCATTCAATTTAGTTTTTCACGCCTAGCTCTGTTCTACCCTATCAGGCTAAGCCAGTTTCTTTATTGACCAGTGGTATTCACAGCATACAGAGGGGAATCCCACATCACATGCCTAGTTTGGGTACCCATCTTTAACAACCCATGTAGCCTATTTTGTATGTTTGCTTCAGTTTTAGATGTTGTGCTTATCACTTTGTTATCTCACCATGGTTTTATTATACAATGTCCTGTTTACTGATGGTGATAATGAATAATTCTCGTTTTCAGGTTGTTTGACTAATTAAATCTTGCATTCTTGACCATTTTTCTATTGCAGTTCCTTAATTTATATTGACTTGGAAGTTTTGTATGGATTTTTAATCAAACTCCTTGATGGATGTGCTTATTGCAAATACTTTTCCTGCAATGACTTTTGTCTTTTCCAAGTCTTTAGAGTATGTATGGATGCCGAAGGGGTCAGATCTCTTGGAGCTGGATTTATAAGTGGTTATGAGCTGCCCAACATAGATCCTCTGCAAGAGCAATATGTACTCTTAACCCCTGAGCTATCTCAACAGTCATGATTAATGCTTTTTTTTAATCTGCATTTAAAAAAATTTACAAATATCTATCTCTGTTTCAAGATTGTCTGGTTTTCTTTAAAACCTTCCGAGCTTTGTTTCCCAAAATAAGCTTGTTAAGCCCATAATGAAAAGGATTTTAGTCATTGTTGCAAAATGTAATCAATTTTTATTTTCCTTGATTTAATCATATTTTTAAAATAGTCATTCTATATAACACAACTATATTTGTTATAGCAAACAGTTATAAAAACAAGAGTGTCATTCTAGACTTACATCTGATTGACAGTAGGTAGGTTTTTTTTTTATTCAGTCTGTTTTGTATTTTAGTGAAGGAAATCTGACTTGATATTAAGAAATAGTTAGAAATGAGTATTTTAGCAGTATTTTAAATAATTTGGGTATTTTTCTTTAGCGTAATAATAAAACTGCTTAAGCTTCTTCTACATTAGTTTCAACAAGAATCTGAGACTTTGTCAGTGAATTTTAAATACTTTATTTAATTGAAAACTATTGTTTGGTTTTGTTTTTACTTTGCGGGGTTTTAGAGGATGGCGTGTTATGACAGGGTCTCACTGTGTATCAGTGGCTAGCTTGGCATGTACTTTGTAGACCAGGCTGACCTCAAATTCACAGCAATCGTCAACCTCTGCCTCCTGAATGCTGTGATTAAAGTATGTTTTTTTTGTTGTTGATGATGTTTGGTTTTTGAAACAGGATCTCTCTGTGTAACCCTAGCTGTCCTGGAACTCCCTACACAGTATCTGGTTAGCAACCTGCCTCTGTCTCCAGAGTGCTGGGATTAAAGGTGTTTGCGACCCTACCTGACTAAAGTACTTTTAATGGGTTATTTCCCCTTCATGTGATTCTTGTGGCATTTTGTATCAGTCATTTGGAAACTATTAATGGTAATGAATTTAGAAATTTTCCCATCTTGACGTATTTTTATACATTATACTTTAAAAAAAAAAGTCATTAGCTCATGCTACTACTAGTTTCTTCCCAAAAAGTTTAGGATTGTAAATTATAAAACGAAAGCTTTCAAAAATTTGAACTTTAGAGGACATGTAGTTTTATAATTTACAAATTTATAAATATATTTTTGTGATGTCTGGATAACCTAGCAACTATTAATACTGGTTTCCCTTTTCTGTATACATTGGAGAATCAACCCTTCAGCTTTTACATACATAAAAACCTGTAGGACAGCTGTGGCCTTTGTGTTAGGATAGAATTAAATCAGAGAGAATTGGCATCTTTAGAAATACCATCTTTCAACCTGCACATATGTATATCTTCAGTTATTTGCTGATCTTTAATTCTCCACTGTAGTGTTGTTTCATCTTGTTTTTAAAGGAAAGACTTTTTGCTACATACATAATTCTAAACTGGAAGGTTTTGTTGTTGTTTTGAAATGTATGCAGTCTTTTTTCCTCTCTAGTTCTTCTTAAACATTGATTTATCATGTTCCGTACATTTGTGTTAAAGAGTCAGTTGTTACTGCTGTTGTTTTGTGAGTGACATTACTTTCTCATATAAGTTCTGAAAAATTTTCTCCTCAGCAGTTTTGTCTAGTGTCCTTAAATGTGATGGGTTTTTTGTTTTGTTTTGTTTTGTTGTTGTTGTTGTTGTTGTTTAAGGATTTGTAGTACTTTATTTTTTGACTTGCTGTCTTCAATAAATTTTAAGAAATCCTTAGCCAGTATTTTTTCCTGATTGGCTTCTTTGCTGATTTTTCTTCATTACTTTCTTTCATCTTTATACCATTTTCCTTCCTTTTCTTTCTCTGTTATTTTCTACTGACTGACTTTCTGGTTTATAAATTCTTGTTTTCTAGTCTTTCTAGTCCTAAATAAAACTCCAGTGTTTGAATTCCTGGGAGGTGTGTGTTTTGATTTTTCATAGATATCAGTGCTTCGGTAGGTATTCTACCTTGTCTTTTTTTTTCTTGAATTTACTAAATATAGTGGGTTTAGTTTTTTTTCTATCAGTTTTCGATTATTTGGTTTTGTTTTCATCATCAGTATTTTTGACTGAATGCCAGATGCTCCATGAAAAGTGGAAGCCCTGCCTGTCCTGTCCTATCTATGCATGGCATACTTAGATGTGTGGTTTGTTCTCTGCATTGTGGTGCGCAGAGTGTAGACACCGTGGTGCAAAGACTGTTAAGTGGCTTGTGTGGGAATTAGTGGAAGTTGTATTTGGTTGACTCTATTTTTAAGGAATTTTGGAAAAGCCTCAGATCACTACAAATGAATGAGTAAAGAGTTGAGGGAATTGTTGAAAAGAAGGATAATGGCAATGTACGTTGAATTGTAGGTACAGAGGCTAGGGAGAAAAGATGATGGTGAGGTCATTGTGGAGTAGATGATGAGTAAGGACCAAACAGCTGCAAAGAGAAAAGATGTGACATTGGAATCTTGAACTCTAGATGAATGAAGATATGATAGTTTGTGCTAAAGCAAAATTCTGGAAAATGACTGTGGAAACTCATTTAAAGTAGAAGATATTTTTTTTTCATTATACATTTTGTATTTTAATTACTATTTTTTTTATTTCTTTATATTTAAAATTCACACTTTTCTCTCCCCATCCCCCATCCCACCCCATCCCCAAGTTCACATTTTTTTGTCCAGCAATCTTGTCTACTTCCAATATCCAGGAGGATAACTATATGTTTTTCTTTGGATTAACCTTCTTATTTAGCTTCTCTAGGATCACGAATTATAGGCTCGATGTCATTTATTTATGGCTAGAAACCAATTATGAGTGAGTACATCCCATGTTCATCTTTTTGGGCCTGGGTTACCTCACTCAGGATGGTGTTTTCTATTTCCATCCATTTGCATGCAAAATCACTAATAGTCTGTGCATAGTGTCATACATGAAGAATCTCAGCAGTGGGAGGGTGAGTGTGGAAGATTGCTGTGAATTTGAGACCATCCTGATCTACATAGAAAGTTCCAGGTTGGACTTACAGAGCAAGACCCTGTCTCAAATACAAGGCGAGAGGATATTAAATAAAAATCCTTAAAGAGATCAAGATATTGAGAAGGAATAAATATCAATGTCAGTATAAAATCTGATGATATCATTGTTAGAAAGGGTTTGTAGCAGCCAAGCATCCTACAAGGAATGGAAGGATTGACCTTCAGCGTCTAGCTGATTACATCAGAGGACACTGACTGGTATGATCTGATGATCTAAAATTTAAAACTGGGGATTTTTAATAAGGAAAGGGAAAGAATGGTTTGATATCGATAGGTATAACTGAACCATGTGAACCCACAGGCAAAAGAAACATGTGAGAGAAGTTGTCTGCCATTGTAAATGTCTGTAGAGGAGGAAGGCAGTGACCTAGGAGGTACCGAGAGAAAACATTGAGAATGAAAAATAACTTTCAGATGTCTAACGAGTTCAGAAGACATGATTGTATTTATCCTTGATCTTGGTTGTTAAAGGCAATGGAGATTTAATGAGTATCTGCAGTATTTAAATTTTTAATGTCAAGTATAATATTTTGACAGTTCCCAGGAAAAGAGTGTTAAATAGAAATCTAAAAATACTAGAACATTTAGTAAAAGTTGTTGAATTGTATAAAAAAGAATATTCTCATTTTCCCTTTTTCATTCTCTCTATTCCTCTCTCCCTCCCCTTTTCTTTCCCCCTCTCTCTCCCCCTTTTCTCCCCCCATCTCATCTTCACATTCTCTAGTATGCTGGAAATGGAACCTTGGGTCTCAAACATGCTAGACAATTGCTCTATTACTGAGCTAAATCCCCAACTCCTTTCATGGTTTCAAATTGGAATTACTTTTCAATAAAGCTCTACTTGACTTGAAGTTTAGGCTATGAAATTATATGAAATTTTAAACTGCTGGGAAGCAGTTGTCTAACTTTCAGTGGAATAGTTCTAAAATAAGTTGTCTAAAAATTTGCATTGATTGATAAATACTCCCTGGGTACAATATCCCTTTTTTTACCTTCCCTTTTTTTGATTTTTCCAGACAGGGTTTCTCTGTGTAGCTTTGGAGCCTATCCTGAAACTCACTCTGTTGACCAGGCTGGACTCGAACTCACAGAGATCCACCTCCCAAGTGCTAAGATTAAAGGCTTGCACCACCACTGCCCAGCTCCTTCTCGCATTTCTTAACTACTGCTGACTACATACTTTTGATCAACTCTTTCCACCTGTGCCTAAAAATGTTAACAGTATTGATCTCATTCTTGAGCTTTAACCCCATCTACTAATGCTGGATGTTTTCCGTCCTACCTTTCATAAGTATTTGTGGTTTCTTTATGATGTGTGTGCTCTACTTTGCTATCCAATATGTGTATGTATGTCCTATATGACTGTACTTTGTAATGATTGTATGATTGCCCATCATATACAAATATGAGGACAATTAGATAATAGATGAACGATAAAGTAAAATGCACTCCTCAAATTGTGTTCTGTAGAGATAGGAATGATAAAATTATGGAACTGCAAGATAGAATGCTGTTTTGCCCTTTGCACTATAGTACTGTATTTTAGAGAAGAACTGGTTTTGATTTTCAGTATCATTAAACAATGATTAGGCAATATTTTCATGAACCTCTTAAGTTGGGTTAATTTCTGAGAATTTTCTTAAGATGTATTTAATGTGTTCTTATTGTGTATTGCTTACTAGTGATGTGAAGGTTTTTTTCCATTCTGTGTGTGTCTTGAGAATTAACTGCTTTTCCTCCATGTGAACATATTTTAATGTAAAATCTTAGGCAACATGCATATTCTTCAATATTCCTTAATTTTTAATGATTTGCAGCATTACTAGAAAGTATTCTAGGCTTTGTATTCATACTGAATCCACACTAAAATACACATTTTTCTCTACTCTTTTTCTTATATATTTAAACAGTTCAGAAACTATTGCCAGATGTTGGTATATCCTGCTTTCTGGATCTGTACTTGTAAAAGACTCTATGGTCCTTCCTCCTTGCAGGTAAGTTTCCATAGATACTGTGTGGTTTTGTTTTGTTATTGGGTCTTAATTATGTATCCTTGAACTTGTACTCTAGCCTCAGCCACAGTGCATAGTCTGCTTCATCTAGGTAGACAAAGTTAATGCTGTAACTCTTTTGTTTCATATAAAAGTATATATTTCTGTTGTTACCATTGGACATTTTTAGCAGGCGTTTAATACAATTCTGACGATATAATTTTCCCTTCTTTCTATTTGAACCTTAAACAGTTTCTATGACTTAGAACAAATTGTAGTTTTCTGTAAGACAAAGATAATAATGTAATAATCCTTGGTAAGTGTTGTTATGAGACTTAAGCAAGTTCTTCTGCTCAAAGCTCTCAGAAGTCTGTAGGAGCTCATACTCTAAGAGTCAGATTTCTGCCTAGTGATTCTTTAGCAGATACTTAACCTTTAAGTTTACTCTGAAATGGGTATAATAGTAGAAGCGGTTTGATAGACTGGGTGCGTGAAATAGACTAGGTAAGTCTAAATGATAGAATAGTTCCTGGCTAACTAAAGTAGTTTTTAACAATTTTCACAATTACATTTTTGTTTTGTTTTGTTTTTTGAGACAGGGTTTCACTGTGTAGCCCTAGCGGTCCTCAAACTCAAAGAAGTCTGCCTGCCTCTGCTTCCTGAGTGCTAGGATTTAAGGTGTGCCCCACCACTACCAGTTTACTTTTTGTTTTTTATGTATTCCTCTAAAATGTGTTGTTTCACAATTTACTTGTATTTTGATTCTGTTCCCTTCCCACTAAACCCCTTCCTTTCAACAAGTCTTTTCGGTGTATGTGTGCTACACTCTGTGTAGTCTGTGTGTTACACTCATGCTATGCCATTTTGCATGTGTGGTAAAATTGGAGGCCAACTTGAAAGAGTTGGTTCTCTACTTCTATCACATGGTTTCCGGGAATGAAATTTATATCTTCCACTTGGCAATAAGCACCTTTACCTACTGAACCATTTCATTGCCCCCAAAAAACTTTTAAAATGGGACATGAGATTGCAGCTAAATTAGTTCAGTAATCTTAAATGTATTAAACTTAACTATCGGCATGAGATGTCTCAGTTTATATGCCATTTGGAAAGTCATATCTTGCTTGAATTCTAAAACTTTACTTTGTTGACCATTGGTTAAGTGAAATCTGTGCTTTTTCATGAGTAGAATAAAACATCTTTTTACAAAGAAGCCAGGTGGTGGTAGTGATGCCTTTAATCACAGCACTCGGGAGGCAGAGGCAGGTGGAGTTCAAGGCCAACCTGGTCTACAAGAGCGTCCAGGACAACTAGAGCTGTTACACAGAGAATCCCTGTCTCAAAAACAAAACAAAACAAAAACCTTTTTAGAAGGATAATTTGTTGATTCTTGGTTATTTAAACCTTTCTGCTATTCCCTTCCTTTTGTTTGTGAAACTCAAAATAATGAATTTGCATTGAGTTAGTTCTGAAACCACTGCTTGTGGTTGTTTTTAGGATTAGTATTTTCTTTTGAATAGTTCTTCAGTCTTCCTGTGGTTTTTAAATAGTCAAAAATTTGTTGTGAAAACTGTAGCCAATAACTGGCTGTTAGTTTGTGATCTAGGCAATGAAGTTTGAGTTTTAAAAGTAACTCATAGGAGTATGTAAGCTTTTACAAAATAAAGTTGTGTTGGATATAGCTACCAAAACACAGCAAGCATGATTAGTTATAGTAGTTTATTTAATCTTTATATTAAAGAATATGGGTAGTAGATTTTTAATTTTTGCATGAAGAAATTGTTAAAGGTTATTGAATACTTGTTATGATTAATGAATTATGTTTGGTGGTGCTGGCACACACATTTAATCCCAGCACTCGGGAGGCAGAGGCAGGCGGATCTCTGAGTTCAAAGCCAGCCTGGTCTACAAGAGCTAGTTCCAGGATAGACTCCAAAGCTAAAGCTACAGAGAAACTCTGCCTCAAAAAAATTAAAAAAAAAAAAAGAACTATTGGAAAGAAAAGTATGTAAAGTGACAATTGGCATAAAATAAGCATCACATAAAATTTGACTTGTTTTGCTGTAGTTGCAGTTGGCTCTGAAAATTGATACTAAGAGTATGAACCCTCTGTAATGTTAAGGATTAAAAAAAAAAAGAATTCATCCAACCCCGAAATCCCAAGTTAAAAACAAACCCAAAAGGTTTCTATTCAACAATAAAACAACTTTTTGCCTAATAAAATACAGCAATCCTTCACTAACGTACCATTCTAAATTCTGACCCAAATAAAGAGGTGCATAGTTCTATTAATCATTTCTAACTATACCAACTATATATTCCATCTGAATATTTTATTGACTAAAGCTTACTTTATAAGGTTCACTCCTAATATTTTGCATATAAAATAAATATAAGAAAGAGAACAGGGGAGAAAATAAATTGTACAATTATAAGCATAATAACCTATAAAACATTACTGGAGTCTTTGTTTCTATAACTGGTCATAGGTGTAGTTCTCATCCCTTTACTAGTCATTCAGAATTCCTGCCTTCAGCTGAAACTTGGCTGCTCTGGGTTCTTTACCATAGTGGGAGAAGAACCATATTACAAAGTCTTGATTGTCTTGCTTTTTGTGGGGGTGGGGGTTGTTTTGTCTTCACTTGTGTTTTGACATGATCATACTATAAAGCACACAAAGAGAGTTCCTTTATCCCCTGTTGTGTGCTACAACCCAATTTTTTCCTTGGTCATTGAGATTAATCACTTATGGCAATCTTTGCTACCTATTGGTTCAGTGGCCAGGAGAAGTTTCCAATTCAATAGAAGAATGACTGTGTTCTCCTGTTAGAAGCATTAAAACTAAGCCAACAGAGTTCAGTTGGTATAAAACAAGCAAAAATACTGTGAATAAGTTATTACATAAAACACTGAGAATACTGGGGAAAACAGAAAGCATTGTTATACTTCTGTTGCCAAAAAGCTGGTTTCTTGATTGGAGATAATGCAATCTGCAGTACCAAATGGGAAATGAACTTTGTAAGCTAATGAATGGTAACACTAGTAGAATTTGAATGTGTCTATTCAGTGATGATAAATAACCTGGCTCCAGTTGTTGTCTTGTCCCCTTGAGGAATGCAACAGGACCTCTGTAGTGATATTTTGTTTATGATTTAACAAAGTTTGCCTGAAGATCAGAGTGCAGAGCTAAGCCACTAGTTAGCCATAGAGGCCAGGCAATGGGCACATACCTTTAATCCCAGCACTAAAGAGACAGACAGAGGAATCTCTGAGTTCAAGGATACCCTGAGCCATACAGGATTGAATCTGTCTAAAAGAGAAACAGAGCTCACACAAAAGTGATCCCAGCACTAGGGACAGAGAAATATAAGGTGGGAGGAGACAGGAGTTCGGACGCAGTCTGAGAAGTTAGAGAGGTAGATGGAATCTGAGGATTTGTAGAAATAGAATCGCCCTTTTGGTCTGAGCCTTGGTAGAGGAAGAGGTAAGAACTCTCTAGTAGTTGACTGCCCTGCTTCTCTGATCTTTCAGTTTTTGCCCCTGATATTTGACTCTGGGTTTTTTATTAAAACCTATTAGAATTCATGTTACATCTGGTGCCCAACTTTTTGGGGTACAAATTCAGAAAAAAAGCCGTTTGCCTGTGGCTTTGCAGCCACCGGCAAAGACCAGAGCTACATGCAGCAGGAGTCACCTTTCTTCCTTTCTTCTCCCCTGGTGGAATTTTCCTGGATCCCCTTCTCAGGCTGGTGTCAAACTAGCTTCTGCTTGAAATCCTGTTAGGCTTCTACTGTTCTACATAGCAGCAGTCAGCCTCACATCTTCATCATCATCATTACTCAAATGTAGTGTTAGAATTTGAGCCCTAGCACATCTTCTCCCTCTCTGCTACCATAGTCGGTGTTTATAGTCCAACCACATAGCACTGTAGAAGTTAGGTAAAGGGACTGATGAGTGTTGTCGTTTGTGCCATCTTAATTATTAAGAGTCTTCTCTGGGACTGAACAGATGATTCAGCAAGTAAAGTATTTTCTACTCAAGCATGAGGACCTGGGTTCAGATGCCTAGCAGACGTATAAAAGCCAGATGTTTAGATGTACATTCATAATGCCAGCATGGTAGGTTGGTAGTATAGAATAGAGGGGGTGGAGAGAGAGAGGATCCTAGGACTTGCTGGCAGCCAGTGTAGCCATACAATCTGGGTTTGCTGAGAGACCCTGTTTTAGAAAATACTGTGTAAAATGATAAAGCAAAACACCTAATTCTATCACATACACATGTGCATATACAGACTATAGAATACAATAACTGTCTTCTCCACAGTAGATGTCCTTTTGTGGTCTACATGGACACAGATATCTTTAAGTTCTGTACCTGTTCTGTAAGGTGCTCATCTACATATCTCTTCCTAGACTTCCTTGTTACCAGGTTTCAAATTATGGTCTTTGAAGTCCCTGACCATTCAAAATTAGTAACTGTCTATTTAGATCAATAATTGTAGATATCTGTTTATGAGGTAAACAGTCACAGAAAAAAATAAAGTTATATATAAAAACCAGAATCCATTAGATGTGTTACTTCAAGTTTTAATTCCTAGAAATACCCCTTTGCAATTTCAGTAGCTTCAGCATTTCTTGGAAGTATGGGTAAGAACCCCAGGAAATTAATACCAACAAGTGACTTTTTTACTTCTTTTAATAGATAGTTTAATTTTAAAAGTTCATTTGGGGACAGGAAAGATAGCTCAGCAGTTAGGAACACTGGCTGCCTTTCTAGCAACCCAGGTTTGATTCTCACCCACATGGCAGCTCATAACCATCTGTAAGTCTAGTTCCAGGAGACACAGCACCCTCTTCTGACGTCTACAGGCACCAGGCATACACATGGTATACAGACATACATGCAAGCAAAATATTCACAAAGAATGATTTTTAAATTAAGTTCATGTAAATATGAATAGAGACATGTGATAAGAAAAGCTTGTAACTTTGACCTATACAGGGAAGAACTAGCTCAGTTGAGATGGTAGTTGGAAGTTCGTTATTATGAGTTTTGGATTTTCTACTATTTACTATTAATTGAGTAAAAGCACAGACTTAAAGAATAAATGGTGTAACCAGGCGGTGGTGATGCACACCTTTAATCCCAGCACTTGGGAGTCAGAGGCAAGCGATTTCTGGGAGTTTGAAGCCAGCCTGGTCTACAAGAGCTAGTTTCAGGACAGGCTCCAAAAACTACAGAGAAAACACTGTCTTAAAAAATCACAAATAAATAATTAAATGATGTTCTTCAAAGTAGAAACAAAAGTAATGTAAGTTTAGGAAAGGACTTTATAAGTTAAAATACTAAGGAAAATATTTAATGTTAGTAAGAAAGTTCCATCTTCTGAACATTTCTAAAATGTCAAGTTGCATGAAAAACAGTATGGGATTTTAAAATCTACTTTTTGCAAAGATGTGACTAATATTACATCAAACTAGGAATCTTTTGCTTATCTGAAGTATGTGGTTACAAGAACTGAAAGCTTACAGAAATATTAACAGCTAGATGCAGTAAAAAATTTCACTTAAATAATATCATTAAAGTCTTAGAAGCATGGCTACCTTTTTTTAGCTTCAAATTCCTCTTTTTTTTAATTTTTTTGGTGGTTTTTTTTTTTTTTTTTTTTTTTTTTTGGACAGGGTTTCCCTGTAGTTTCTAGAGCCTGTCCTGGAACTAGCTCTTGTAGACCAGGCTGGCCTCGAACTCAGAGATCCGCCTGCCTCTTCCTCCTGAGTGCTGGGATTAAAGGCGTGCACCACCACAGCCCGGCTCCTTTTTTTTTTTTTTTTTTTTTTGGTTGGTTGGTAAGTTCACTTCTTGATATATAGAGCCCAGACTGGCTTTGAACTCTTAATCTCCGTCTTAAATTTCCCAAGTACTGGGATTACAGGTAGATAGCACTACATCAGGTGTATGTTGGGGAGGGTGGTACACGTGGCAGTCAGAGTACTGCTCTTAGTGCCATTTCTTAGGAACAGGCTCTCTTTTTGAGATAGGGTCTCTTACTGGGATCTAGGGCTTTTCCAATAAGCTAGGATGTCTGACTGATAGCAATCAGCAGGAATCCACTGTTGTATGTGTCTTCCTGGCACTGGGATTACCAGTGTAAACCCCCACACTGAGTCTGCAGATTGAGCTCATGTCCTCATACTTGCTTTATGGACTGAGCCCCAGCCTCATGTTTTTTAAATAGACTTTTTTTAAAATAACAGGAAGTAGCACTAAAGAAAAGCCTATATATCATTTCAAGGGAATAGAATGGTAGAAGAGGTAAGAAAATATAAAAGAACAAAACCAAAAAGAGTGAAAACAGTAAATACAAAAGCATGATGTTAGACAGACAAGCTTCAGCTTAATAGCATTGAAGGTTATGGGAGCGTTTTTCAAGTAAAAGAAATTATATCAAATGCAGAAAAACAGGAAACAGATTTCAAGTGTTAAGACTGATAAAATCTTGATTTTAAAAATTGAAGGAATTTAAATAACAGGTTAATATCTCACTAAGAAAACAGAATTCCCAAACTTGAGTATTAAATTCAGTCTAGAAGCCGGGCGGTGGTGGCGCACGCCTTTAATCCCAGGCAAAGGCAGGCGGATCTCTGATTTCGAGGCCAGCCTGGTCTACAAGAGCTAGTTCCAGGACAGGCTCTAGAAACTACAGGGAAACCCTGTCTTGAAAAACCAAAAAAAAAAAAAAAAAAAAAAAAAAAAAAAATTCAGTCTAGAATGTAGAAAATAAGTTTAAGGTGAATTTCTTTCAGAATGTATGGTTTGATATAGAAAAGTCAATTGATTTAAATGATTAAGATATTGGTATAGTTAGGGTTTCTGTTGCTGTGAAGAGACACCATGACCATGGAAACTCTTTTAAAGGAAAACATTTAATTGGATGGCTTACAATTCAGAGGTTCGGTCCATTATCATCATGGTGTGACATGGCCGTGTACAGGCAGACATGGTGGTGGAGAAGGAACTGGGATTTTTATATCTTTGTCTCCCTGGGTGTGACTTGAGCATATATGAGACCTAACAGCCTGTCTCCACAGTCACACTCTTCCTCCAACAAAAGCTACACATAACTCCAGCAAGGCCACATCTCTCATTAGTGCCCCTTCCTTTGGGGATCACTTTCTTTCATACCACCACAAACCTCAATGGAGAAAAATGCATCAATCCCTGTTGTTATATGATGCAAACCACAGAAGGTAACAGAATATGCCATGCAGACAGAGCTTCGAGTGTGGAGTTTATTGAGAGGAGAGGAGGGAAGAGTGAAGGGAGGGAAGGGAAAGAGGCAGAGAGAGACAGACAGACAGAAAATTGCCTCCTTAGGGAGAAATGCAGAAAGGAAGAAAGGGAGTAGACCGAGCTTGGCTCTTAAAGGGACCTTTGCACCCGATGTACAGTCAGGGGTGAGTTACCAGGTTCCCCAGGGGCAGGTCCAAGATGTGCCTGGATACTAACATTTTTCCCTTCTTTTTTCATTAAAAAGGTGGGGAGTTAGGTGTGGCCGGTTAAGGGAATGAGTGTGTCAAGTTCTCAAGGTGCTTCTTGCCGATTTGTAGGAGTTGAAATTTTGGGGAACCTGAGAAAGCTGAGTTGCTGCCACGTCTTGGGGTAGCTGGCTGTTTCACCGCTGTCCAGACTCTGTGGAACTTGTCCAGTGTCTCTTGGACCTGTTGAGGTGTTGGCAAAGCAAAGGACAAGATTAATTTTACGAAAAAAAAATGATTTTCTTTAGGTCCTGGTGATTGAGGGGGAGGGTGTCAGGACCAAGGGAAGGTGGGGAAGCTTGGGCTCTTAGGTCCTGGTAATTGAGGGAGGGGTACATCTGACCTGTTTGAGGTGAATCCTCCAATTTCGGCTCCCTGGAGCTTTCAAGAATTCTTTGAGTTTGTGAAAACGTAAGTTTTAGACACATTAGCATTTCCACTGCTTATAATCTGTACTGAAATTTAAATGGAAGTATATTTATGCCAGAAATGACTGTGACAGATGTTTTTGCACAATGAAAAGTATCTTTGAGGTCTGTAGTTAGGAAACCACCAAAGGGAATTTAAAATCTTGACCTTGCAGTTACGACAGCTAGATTAATAGCTTATCAGAATTTATTGACTATTGACTATGGACCCTTGGAGTCCTAATATAGCAGTAGCATAATGAAAAAGAAATATGGAACTTGTTTTATTCTTTCAAATGTCTCAAATCACTTGCCTTTGTTTTTACTTAAGCTTTTTATCCTCAGACCTTTATAACTTGCATGTATACACTTGAATAACTTTCATTTGCACACCTTAAAACACCTTCTTAGACCCTAAAACATCCTTAGATCCTCACAGCTTACGCTTTGCATTTTTACATAAGTGATTCTGAAAGCACCTGTTCCTATGCCATTATTATGACATCACCTTATCATTCAGGAGAAATCTGTTTTTGTGAGTTTGTTATCTGAGCCTGGTAACAACGTAAATTGTGTCTGGATCTGGCAAAGCTGTCAGTCATCAAACTGCATCGGAGATCTTGAGAAGGATAAATTTTACCTGAGTTGTTCATTTTAAAATGACAGACCAGATTGATTACCTAGACAGCCACCCCGGGGTCCTCCATGGTCGTTGAGGGCAGGTCCTAGGGCAGCATCTGTCTTTCAGCTGGCAGTGATAGGCTTAAGATCCTGTGGATTAGGAGTTTGTTGGAAGACCAGCTTTCTGTTGGCTTAGGCAACTCGAGGCAGTTGATTTCAGTGTTTGTTGTCCATAGTCTGGAGAGGTCTTTACAGCAGTATAGATGAAAGGCAGTTTTGCTCAGCGGCTAGCATTTTCACTTGAAGTGAGCTACAGATGGATAGAAGTTCTGTGCCCATCTGATTTGTTTGGAGGAAATACTCAGATCTCTGAGCATCTGAGGGCTGTCTGGGTATATATGAGTTATAATGACATGAGTGCAGGATCTGCCTGAAGAGTTGGCGCTGAGAGGTTGTGGAGAAATGTTTTACCCAGAATCCTCCAGCTGACCGTAACTGATTTTAACTTAGCAGGTCAGATTTTTACTTGCAAAGGACAAAGATATTAAGGAAAATTTTTTGCATTAGAAGCTTAACAGTAAAAAGTGACAATTGTGAAGAACAGCTTATAGGAAATCTCTAAGTTAGCTTTTGTTAATCTGAAATAGATTCTTATAACTGTAAATTTTTATTACTATGCAGAGTATATTTTAAAGCAGAGTTGGATCACATACACAGTATAATAGACCTAACCATATATTTATCATTATTTGAAAGTATATACCAATTTAAAATATTTGAGACTTACTGCTTCTTTAGGAGATACAATGAACAGAGTTTCATATATGTACAGTTAAATTTTACTTGCATACACTGATAGACATACAGAATTAAAGTTAGCTTACATTCACACTAAAGTTAAATGAAAGTGAGTGAGAGGAAGCTGTCTTTTTCATCTCTGACTCAACTTTGTAACAAGGAGGCAGGGCATTTAAAGAAAATGTAGACAGACAGTTGCAGATCTTTGGATCAAAGAAAAATATGGAGAATCAAAGTCACAGATTCCTAGCAAGTGGAAGAGAAAAGATCCACTGCAGGTAGAGCAGGCAGGTGGGTAGGTTCCCTGCAAGCTGGGAGAGCTAGGAGGCAGCAGTCATGTGGCTGCCCATAGCAAAGATGGCCATAAGGACATTTGACCTGCCCTTAGCCAAGATGGCACCTGTTCATGTGTTGCAAGGCACTGAGAAACCACATGTTTAGAGCAGTCACACAAATTTTAAACAGACCAAATTAACAAGACAAACATACAGGACGTGTAAAACATACATTTAAAACAGAATTACATTTGTGTGGTCACATCATTTACACATTCTTTAATACATGAAGTAGACAGGAAATCTCCCCCAGCATATGCTGCCAGCTTACAGCTGGACAGGAAAGAACAAGGGAGAACTGTGACTGAATTGGTTTGTTCAGGGTGGTGTTCTGTGCCTGCCATCCTGGGCTGGATGGCATAGTGGCACAGGCAGGAAAGGACAAACAGAAGAGAAAGAACAAAAAGCAGAGGTCACACTTCCAACTACTGTATCACTGGCAGAATGTAGGGTGTCCATAAGTGGCTATGTGTTTTAATTTATTGGGGGGGCAGTTCCCACGAGTGAGGTAGAGATAAGGTCAAGAGACTGAATAACGGCATCCCAGAAGTTCAATATGGGCCACGGCTCAAGCTGGCCTTGGGTGGTCACCTACAAGGTCTAGATGCTTCAGGGAATGAGTGGGCGTATGCCATGTCATACCCCTACATCGTCGTGTGGGGATGGGAGCTTGAAGGGCTCCATACCTGAGAGACCCGTGTTTGCCCAGTACTGGGTCTTTCAACTGGAGTCAGAAGGCAAGGAACCATAGTTAGAGGCAAATCTTTTCATGGAGGCATGGCAGGAGGTGGAGGGACCTACCAGTGCTACCTGTTTTGTTGATGTTGGGTATAGAAATCCAGTGATCCTGATTTGAAAAAGCTACCCACTGGGTTGGAGATTACAGGGTCTGTTGCTCTTCAAAACAGCCAGGCTGGAGGAACTGATAGAAGAACCTGCCAAGTGTCACAGATACCATTGTTATGATAGGACATGAGAGGGGACCTTAGAGGTGGGTTCCCTGGTGGGTGAGTTCAAAACGCAGCAGGTAGCAGAATGCTCCGTGCAGAGCTTGAGTGTGGAGTTTATTGAGGAGAAAAGGTAGAAGGGGGCAGAAAGCTGCCTCCTCAGAGGAAATGGCAGAAAGAAAGAGGGAGTGGGCGGAACTTGTCTTTTAAAGGGACTTTTGCACCTGCATATAGTCAGGGAACTGCTTTCTATGCACAGAAGGGTGAAGTGCAAGGTTTCCAAGGGGCCAGACCAAGGTGTGCCTAGATACTAACAACTTAAACATGTAGGAATTTTTTTTTGAGAAATCATACTATCCTGGTAAGAATGTTTTAATATTTAAGTTGACCCCTTTAGTTGTTGAAATGTATTTATTCTATTCATTTTGTTTTTGTGTATGGTGTATGTACACATTTACATAGGTGTGTCCTAATAGTCAGAGGATTGATGTCAGATGTTTTTTGTCATTTGCTCTCCCCCTTATATTTTGACACAGTGTCTCTCAAAACCTGGTGTTCACCAACTGACTGAGCTGTCCAGCCAGTAAACTCCACAGACCTGTGTTACCTCCTGCAGCATTGTATTTGCAGATGTGTACCACTGCTCACCTGGCTTTTGTGGTTATTGGGAATCCAGAATGAGGTCTCATACTTGTGTAGTACACACATTACTACAGCCCTCTCTCCCTAGCCTCATGTCTGAAAATTATTTCTAAATAAAGTCAAGTTTACCTTTACTTTTCATAGTAAAATCTAACACTGGGTCAGGAAAGCAAGTCTTCATTGGATTTGCTTTTAAAATAAAATTTAACACATGAATTTGAATCAAATATCCCTTAGTTTGATTCAACAAATAAGTATCCTGTCTATGTAAGACATCACATATGAGGGTTAAACTTTATTGTCATCTAGGTGTGGTATTTAGAATTGTCACAGAAACAAACTTCGAGGCATGTATGTGAGATGTTATCATATTAGGTTAATCTACATGAAAAGAATCCCCTTTCCCTCTATGAGTGATGCTATTCTATGGGCAGGGTGATCATAGTGAATTAAAAAAAAAAAGAAAACCAGATGAACATAACTGTTCGTTGCTCTGCTTCTTGACTCTGAACCCAGTGTAACCAGGTGTTTCACCTTCCTGCTGCTATGCCTTTCCAGAAAAGATGAAATATAGCCCCTGAACTATATACAAGAGTAAACCTGTCTTGCGTTTCTCTTGCAATTTGGGGAGGAAAAGGTTCTTTTTAACTTACATCCCATATCATAGTCCATCATGGAAGGAAGTCAGGGCAGGAACTAAGCAGAAGTCATGGAGGAATGTTGCTGAGAGGTGGCACTGCACACAGAATGCTGGCTGTGTATTTTTTTCTTGATTATTAATCAAGAAAATCCCCCCCCCCGCCCCGCGCGACTTGCCTAAACCAATTTGATAGGGGTAGTTTTTTAATTGAGATCTGGCTTCCCACATAACTCTAGTTTGTGTTAAGTTTATGGGGGAAGGAGCAACCAGAACAAAACCCTTTCTGAAATGCTTCTAATTCGTGTTTGGGCTTGACAATGAGATGAGTAACTAATGTCTTAGGGGGAAAGATAGACTGAATTGTGAGTAACTTTCCCCTCCCCAAGGACCCAGTGTGCCATTGAAAGAAAACTTTGATGTGAAATTGGAAGATAAGCATGATTATCAAATGAAGGAGAGAGGCATTGTGGGCAGAGAACATGTCTGCTCTATGGCCTTGACTCCATTAGGAAGTTTTATTTCTTTGTTTTAAGATGGAGTCTAGCAAGGTAGCCAAAGAGAGCATGGAACTTATCTGTATCCCCAGTGACCTAAACTTTCAGTTCCCTTGCCACTGCCTCTCATAGGCCAGGATTGCAGGTTTGCACTGGCATGCCTGATTCTAAACGAGTAGTTGAGAAATAGTCTCAGGTTATCTTTTTGTTTCCAATTATCATCCAACTTAAATTCTTAAGAAAATTCCTTCTCATCTTGAACAATAAGTTATCTGTTATCATCAGTTTAATATGTAATGTGTCAAGTATTTGTAGACAACCTATTAAATGGAACTTGGAAGCAATTAGGTGGAGAGGACCTTGCTTTACACAATCCACACATGACCCCAGTATGCATTTGCCTGATATTGAACTACCCTAGGAATGATGGACCTCCAAAAACAAAAGTTGTGTAAATAAAAACAAAAGAAAATTCAAAATCAAAGGAAGTTTCAAGTAAGGATGGATCGATGAGTTGAAAAGATAGGATATAATAATAGAAATTAATTAAATTAAAAGTTAATTCTTTTGAAAGTGAACAATCTGTAAACCTGATGTTTGACCATGAAAAAGAAAATATTACCAAAATTGAACATGAACAAGGTGATAGTAATTCAAATGGAATTTTAGGAACTTTACATCGATAAATTGAGCAAATCTTGCAAGGACTTAACATTCTCAAAATGGTCTCAAGAGAAACAGCTGAAGAAAGAGAAAAAGCTGAGGCTTGCAGGCTTTACTGATGAATACTTTTAAACATATATGAACTCCTGGAAAATAGAAAAATGTTTTCAATTTATTGCTTTGAGGCATTATAGCCACCACCAATGCTAGAGAAAAGCATCCCAAGTAAGAATTCCATGTCGTGACTCACACCTTTAATCACAGCACTAAGGAGGCAAAGGCAGGTTTATCCCTTTGAGTTTGAAGGCAGCCTGTTCTGTTTAGCAAATTCCTGGCCAGTTGGAATTTTAGGCGGAGGATGGATCAATACATGCAGAAACTGCTAACAAAATAATAGTAAACTGAACTTAGGAATGTATTTCAAATATCGCATTATCAACATAAGAATTTTCCAAATACAGGATTGGTTGTACATCCAAAATTCAATTAATAAAACATATTATGATAAAATGACATGCAGAACTGCCTGATAATTTAAGCACAGAAAACTATTGATAGAATTGAAAACAAAGTAAAAATTGTAGACATGCAGTTAGCATTCTCCTAGCCCTAATATAAATCATGTACAAAAATTTTTACCTTAAGGACTGTTCTTTTTGCTTATCTCTGACCATTTCAAATTAATTTTTTGCTCATAGTGTTTTACTGAATCTCCCCTTTTTTGTTTCATAATTTTTATTTGTTTGTTTATATGTGTGCCATAGCATACATGTGGAGATTCGAGGACAGCTTGGAGGACTTGTTTCTCTCCTTCCTCTGTGTGGGTCCTGGGACTAAATTAAACTTAGCTTGTTAATACATGGCAACAAGCTTCTTTACCTGCTGAGCCATGTTGCTAGCTGTTCTGTACTAATTAGCTACTTATTTAGCACTATTTACTTAAAAAGAAAAAAAAAGGCTGTTTCCCTAGCCCGCTGTATACACTTTATTTTTGTTACAAAAAACAATTGAAGAGGGTGACAGTGGCGCAGGCCTTTAATCCCAGCACTCAAGAGGCAGGGGTGGGTGTATCTCTGTGAGTTCAAGGCCAGCCTGCTCTACAAAGCCAGCACAGCCAGGACTGTTACACAGAGAAACCCTGTCTTGAAAAAGCCAAAAACAAAACAAAAAAATTAATTGGAGCATCTATGTGTGGGCTTCTCTGCTCTTCTTGGCCTGTTTCCTTGAGTTGGTCCACTGCTTCATCATCTGAAATATCATTGTGTCGTGCAGTTTGATAATGTGGACACTCCAGATTTGTTTTCCACCTTTGTTTCAATTATAGTAGATTCTTGACATTTCTGTATAAACCTTTGGATTGTTGGAGTGTTGTGTCAGTCTTTGAGATTAACTTTTTGGGATTTTCTTTTATTGTAATTACATTGGGTCTGTACATTTTGGAGAGAATAGTTATTTTATTAATTTAATGTCAGATGTTGTACATTTTATGTAATTGGATTACATTTTTTGTTATATTGCTTCAGTTAGTAATAGGAATTGTTCTACCATAATTCTAGCTATCTAGTTGATTATTTTGAGCCTTTTAAACTTGTGAGATCAAATTCAGCACTTTCTCAGGACTGTAATATCATTATTTTAAAATGCATTTCTGAGAATGATACTAAATATCTGTGTGCTGTGTGCTTTTCAGTTGACTCTTTTTTCTCACATGCCCATTGTATATGCTGTGAACCACAGTATAATACTCAACTTCAGACTCAAGGACCTTTCCAGAGATTCCCAAAGTGCATAAACTGTATGTGTCCACTCCCTTCCTCTCTTTGTATCTGTCTTCTCTGCCTCTCCATCTCTTTTCTGATGCTCTAACTTGGCAAATTTGAAAACTTTGACGCATTCTTCCCCCTAAAAATTCAGCTGCTGTCTTTCAATTCAGTAGCTGCTGCTTGTGTAGTGTTGAGAATACCTGTAGGAAGGATAGTAAGCTAAGCATTTCACAGGGTCCGCATTGCTTCTGCTTTCTCTCTCAGAGATGCTACCCTGATTCTGCCTATCTTCTAGTATCTGGAAACTTGCTGCACAGTTTTTTTAAATTTTTTTTTTTTGTTTTTGTATTTTCATTTAAGAGAGTATATACAGTTCCTAATACTCTGTGTTGCATGAAATTTATTTAGATTTAGCATTTTGTATTAGGTAATGTAACACTGAATTCAGAAAATATATATAATTCTTTTCCTTAAAAAATAAGTGATTTTTTTAACATTCAAAAGTAATTTCATTGGAATTTTTTTGCAGGGTCTTACTGTGTAGCACTGGCTGGCCTTAAACTCAGATATCCACCTGCCTCTCCCCTCTGAATGCTGGGATTAAAGGCATGTGCCACCAGGCCCTGCTACTTTCATTAAATTTTGATTAGGATTTTGTTGTAAATTATTTCTAACAAATCTTATATGTTGCAAAATTGTTGAACTACAATTTTGAGCCTTCTCTTAAAAGTATATGCTACTTGTCTCTATACATTTGAGCCCTGGTTCCAGTTCGTTGGTAAAGTTGTATAATTTTCCTTATAGATGACTTTGTTACTTAATTTAAGTAACTTTGTATTAGTTTAGTTATTAGTATCTTTCCCCTTCCCTTTAAGTTACTTAATATAGAAGCAGTATTTTACTTAGATATATTTTTTTGTTTTGTATGTGTGAGCATTTGGTCTACATGTGTGTGCTTGTTGCTAGTGGAAACCACAAGAGAGTGTAAAATCCCCTAGTACCAGAGTTAACAGAAGGTTGTGAACCACCATGTGGCTGCTGGGAACCAAACCCAGCTTCTCTGTAAAAGCAAAAAGTGCTTTTATCCAATGAACTGTCTCTCCAGCCCCATTACTTACATATTTTTATTGTTGAGCACAATACTGATGTTTTAGGTTGTTCTCAAGTTTAAGTATACTCTGTACAGTTTATCTTCGTGTCTCATGTGTTTGACAAGTTATTTTCTGCTTTCTTTGTTTTTTTAAATAATAATATACTTTCTCTTTTTAAAGCCTAGCTTTTTTTTTCTTTCTAGTTTTTATTTGTTCAGAACTCTTTCTCAGGTGAAGCATATGGAGCACTTCTCTCAGTGTGGTCTTGCTTAAGTTTCATTTCAGAAATGGCTGATGGCTGGCAACACTTTTTTAAAACATACATTATTTTGTCTATCTGTGTTTTTTTATTTACTAAATGTTTTTTATTTCTATGTCTATTGTCTAATGTAACAGTTATAAAAATTATAAAACATGTAATTATAGTATCACATCTTAAATGGCTTTATTTTAGCTTAGTCTTGGTTAAGTGTTTAGAGTTTGAGGTTAGGCTAATATCTTTTATAAACAATTATATACAGAATTATATTGAATTGTTATGTTTGAGCAATTAAGAGGAACTCTTGTGTGTGTGTTTGTTAGAAAATTCCAAGAAGATTAAAATTTCTTGGTTAATGTCTCAGAGTTTTTGTTTATTTTTTCCCCACTTTAAAATTCATTATAACTTCTGCTAAAGAAATTGTTTTTCTGTTTTTGTAGTTTTGGTAAGCAGTTTGGAGGAAAAAGAGGATGTGATTGTCTTGTATTAGAACCTTCAGAAATGATTGTGGTAAGACGCTGAATTGTTTTTTGATATGCTTCAGTTTCAATTCTAACTAAGGTAGACTATAAATATCCAGGGCAGTGACCTGTCCATGATCTAACACATTGTTTAAGGAACATCAAAGCCATGCTGCTTTATGTATTGTTTTCTCTAAAATTCCTTGATCCTTGAAATAATGTACAACATGATAATAGAGATAACATATCCCAAAATTGGCAACTTTCTTTACTGTTGTACCTGAAAATTAAAATACAGGCTTTTGGGGTGTGTGTGTGTGTGTGTGTGTGTGTGTGTGTGTGTGTTCCTGTATCTTTAAAGGGCCATGTTTATTTCTGGTGTTTTCTCTTTTGCCATTGATGTAGTCCATACATTTGGAATGGTTTGAAAGAAAGACTTTGGAGAAAAATAATGGCACATGCAAAATAGGCCTAAGTAAGAAATAAATTAGATCTAATTCTTTGCCCTTTAACAATTTAAGATGATCTTTCATTTGGGCTTGTGTTTAGTGAATAATTTTTTTTGTTTGTTTTTCCATAAGAGGCCATAAAGGTAGCTAGCTATAACTTTATAAAATCTAGCTTTTTAAAGATTTTTTATATTTATGTGTATGATTATTTCTCTTGCATGTGTATAAGTAGACCACATATGCAAGTGTCCACAGAAGTCAGAAAAGTATTAAATGCCCTAGAACTGTAGATACAGGTGCCTATGAGCTGCCATAAGGTTCTGGGAACAAAACTCAGAAGTGCTTAACCATTTAGCCATCTCTTCACCTCCAAAATGTCTTTAAAGGAAAACAACCCCAGCAGTTGTTTTTACCCTATTCTGAGAACTGTCTAGAAAATAGCATACACTAAATGAACTTCTTGTCCTACCAGCATCTCTGTAGATGCCGTGTCTTGTTATTGATGGGAAGGGTTGTGAAGTGGGGTTGACTTCTTGTTTATTTCTGATGGTTGTTTTGCGATGAGGTCTCACTATGTAGCTCTGGCTTGCTTCAGGCTTGTTGTGTAGACTAGGCCAAGAGAGACCCTCCTGTTTCTGCTTTCACAGTGCTGGGATTAAAGGTATACACAATACCCAGCTAAGGTTGACTCTTAAGCATTTTTGTAAATGTTTGAAACTAAACCAGTTTGTCATTTCATGGCGGTGTAGTCAGATTGATGTCTTTAAGTTGTTCTCTTTTCTTCAAAGTGGATCACACCTCATCAGATTGCATTAAACCTCCTGTAATTTAAGCTCCTAGAAAAAAAATGTCTTCATTTGTGTCTCCCTCCCTTAAGCTTCAGGAAAGTACATTCTAAGTTCCAGAGTAGATGCTTAAAATAGCACATAGCACCAAACCTTCTATGTACTGTCTTTTTTCTTTTTCTACGTATGCATATTTTTCATAGTTTAATTTATAAAGTAGATAAAGCAAGAGGGTATTAAAGATAGCTAATAATAAAATAGGTAACCATAACAATTCACTGCTGTAAAACTGAGCATGGTCACTTTCTAACTCTTACCCCTTACTCACTTTTTTGGTGACTGTAGTTAATTAGAACTCTAAGGAAAGAAAAAAAATGACAGATGAAGGGACGTTTAGTATATTTGCAAGGGCTGTCTGTGTAGTTAGTACATGTTCAGTCAGTTATGTTTGAGGCATGGACTTTTACTCTTCTTTAAGCACTGGATATCTGAAATACTCAGTAGGGCATGAAAATTTCTTCTTTAAGTGTATAAAAGGGTATGACAAGAATACCACCCTTAGTTTGGCACATTTACCATTTTTCATACATGTGGGAAGTAGTGGTGCTAGACTGACAGTCGTCTCGCAGTCAGTATGCGGGGATTCTTAGTGCACATAGACGCTGTCTATAGCTGCATGTCTCTGTAAGAAAAAGTTGGAAAAATTTAAGCTACAGTCTCATCTTACATTATAATGCTGCTTTAAACCTGGAATTATTAGCCTTTTCTGTAAAGGGGGTTTGGTTAGATTTTGTTGTTTTTTCAGAAGATGTTTAGGAACCAACCATGCTCTGGCTACTGGTTATTCCTAGTTTCTCTCCCTCAGTGAAATACATGTCAGCCCTGTCTAACACATGCACATGTCTGTGTTAATTTCTCCATAAAGATTTCTGTTTAAAACTCATAGTTTATCCTGGTGTTTAACAATATCCTTTTACTAAGAGTTAGAATTTGTTCGCTAACATTATCATGTATCTATTAATTTACTCATAAGTGTTTAAGCATTGGGCAGGTGGGATGTTCAGCATGTAAAAGTGCTTGCCATGAGTCTGACAACCTGCATTACAGAAAGAGTTCCCTGATCTCCACACTTGGTGTGGCTGGTGTGGATGTGTGAGTGCGTGCTAAATAATGTAAGAAAATGTTAATAAAGATTG